>NC_046683.1:60203625-60506655 GCF_009870125.1 Drosophila pseudoobscura
CAAAAATAAACCCCTGCTCCTGCTCCCCCTTTCCATACCCCCCACCCCCCACCCACAAGACTAATCCGAAAGTTAAAAGACGTTTGCTGAATTTATTCTTATTCTTACTTCTTTTTTCGAAAAATTAACTTTAATGGAAAATGTTTCACAGAAGACAGTACTAGCACTGAAAGTTCCTATGGCATAATCATCCACCAAATGCAAGCCCCAGACCCCAGTCCCCCACCCATTCCCAGTATTAATCGTGATGATGCTAATGCTAATCCAAAGACTAATCCCCCAAGGCCCAGTTTAAGGCTTCGACTCATCCGAAACGATAACTGAATATGATTTGAATAGTTTATACGATTATTTTGTTATGCAGTTCTGTTCGATTACTTTTTAAACACTAGCTCGTAAGGAATTTGTTAATGAGTTTTGCTATTAATTCAAATGATGTTTGAGACAACGCACAGATGTGTCCTGCCGCATCCTCGAACAACAACAACAACTACAATTACAACAACAACAAAAAACAAAATAATTCTAACGTATTTTGTGCACATCCTGTTTTCTCTTTCTATTCTCTCTCTCACTACTCTCTCTCTCTCTCACGCTACTCAACCGATGTAAAAATACAAAAAAAAAACCAAAAACAAAAAACCAAACCAAAAACAAAAAACCAAAACCAAAAACCAAAATAAAATATTCTGTTTTCGATTAACCAAACAAATAAACAAAATAACTTGAAATAACGTAATGGCGCTTTCAACGATCTCAAAAATCAATCAAATGCAAAATGCAAAATGCAAAATCCACAAATGCACAATCCCCGATATCCCCGATCCAGTTATAAGAAAACTGTCCAATACGATCCAAGGAACAGCGAGACCTACAGAGCCATCCAAGAAGACGGCGGCTACAGCGGCAACTATGGCAATGCCTCGCCTCAGGAGGTGACCATACCTGTGCAGACTAGGGTCTATCAGCCGAATAGATTGGTTCCAGGAAAGGTAAGATCCGTGCGCAAACCGAATCTTTTCGAAACAAAATCTACTACAAAATCAATCGACACACAATCTCATGTGGAAGATACTCTAGTACTTATCAGACAAAGATCGCTCTCGATACACTCGATTCTCCAGCTCTCTCTCATCTGTACAAAGAGTCTCTCTCTCTCTCTCACTCTCTCTCTCTGTATCCTCCTATCTCGCCCTCGCTCTCGCGCTGTCTCTCTATTGCTCTGTAAATGTAAATGTTAATGTCTGTAAGCCACGGCGCGCCGTCTCTCTCTCTTTCATGTACAGTTGAACCACAACGAATGTTAGTCAACAGTGTCCATGTCCATGTCTTAGCAGAATGTTAAGCGCTCTGTACTGTAATGACCACTAACTAATGGCCGAAAGTAGCTACTAACTTGGTTTTTGATCGACCGCCATCCATTAACCCCATCTCTGTGTATATTTTCCAAATCATTCCGCCAACTATTTGCATTCCTTTGTGCATTCTAACATCCGATTAACACCTAACAGACGCTCATAACAGTTCGAGAATTGCATTTACAAATACTTTTTGCACTGAAAACTAGTGGAATCTGTATGATACACATAAGTATTTCCTATCTCAATAATATATCTTGTATTTCCCAAATGCATTTACAGAAACCGGTATCAGCCCCAGTATCCCGTCCGCCGTACAATGTGAGTGGTTTATAATGATTCTTTTTGTATATCTGTGACCATATCTCTAATCTGTGGATCCCCTTTGGCAGGTGGTAAACACTCACGATGAGAACATACGCCAGAGCGGCTCCTTCAATCGTCTCATGTACAGCGTTATTGGTGCCACCGAATATTAAAAGCTGCAGCAGCGACAACATCAGCCAGCCAGCCAGCATCTCCAGATAAAAGATCATCCAACGCGTTGGGGTATCTCCTGTTAATCTCCTAACATATTTAGCGGATTTTTAATGAAATTCTGTTGAACTTATTCAGTAAATTATATAAAGAACGACGACGAAATTGTGAGAGCAAAACTAACAAGTTTAATGATAAATTGGTGAATTGTTTTGAAATCGAAATAAATCTATGATATGTCTACAATTTAAATATCGATTAACTCCGCCTCAAGCCCCCATGTACTGTCCTCCCCCCAAACGCAATAGCAAAAAACACACACACTCAAATTAATTAATAAAAAGAAACAAAAACAACAAAAACAACAAAAATCAAAACTAATGAAAGGCAATTTTGTTTTTTTTTTTTTTTAAATATATATTTAGATTATTTTTTTTTTTTTTGATTCTTTGTCAACAGAAATGTGTTCCATTCTGTTCGACGCTGAGTGGTTTTCTAGTCATGGATTTGTAATAAGAATAGAAATGTTTGAATTAAATAAATGTAACTAACGATTGGGTAAAGAGAAGATGATCGATCGGTTGTTGGTGTTTATCGGGAAGAGTATAGTAGGAGTCCTGCAGAACCCCGGGAAGGCCGATCAATACTCTCAGTATAAAACAGTTAGGGACTCACCTGGCTAAAGCCATTTCAATCGGTTGTGGTGTGTTTTCTTCTGAAAAAAAATAAAATAAAATTGTATTAAGCTCGGAAGTGTTGGAAAATTATCCGCAAACTCTTTGAGTACCGGTTATGCGGCAGTGCTTGACGATTTTTTTCTGGTTTGCGAGCTCCTCATGCACCTGATGATATACTCTCTGCTCTTTTTCCACATCTTTCCACAAACATAATTGAATTGATCATCATTTGAATACGAGTACAGCCCTCCCCAGGCCCAGCCCAGTGGCAGGCCCAACCCCTAAAAAAAGAGTAGCCGAAAGATCTTTGCATAACATGACGCTGTGGAACGTGGACGGGACAATCGTTCATCAATCACTTCACAAATTAAACGTATTTATATTGAAATTATACGCAAACATGAGCTGAAAAATGAACATAAATTTGACTTTAATTTGGAATGGAAATAAGTCACTTAAGAGTGGCGAAGAGAGGAGAGCCGAGGAGAGGAGAGGAGAGTGTGTGGTGAGTGATATTGTACGTGCATGTGTAATGTGCATAACAATTGTGTGAAACGAAACACAACACAAAACAACACATAATGTACTTTCACTTTACGGGTAAGTAAGCCACAAAATCAGTTTTCTTTGATTGCTGCCTCCGTGGGTATCGGGGCAATGCGATTGTTTGGGGCCACACCACAAATGGGATCAAAGCGAGCCAAAGACCTCGATTGCAGCTCCTCCCCAACCCCCACCCACTGAATGACCTTGCCGATGAACAGATATCCATGCAAATTCAGGGCGTAACTGTTACAGTAATACGAGTCCCAGACAGACTCTGAGGCAATTGTAATCCCATCAAATATCAAATTTTTGCCAAAGAGACGGAGGAGGTCTTTAGATATATCGAGGTTTAATGACTCTTGGCTGGGTCTGGGACTGGGGCGGGGCTGGGGCTGGGGCTAGGGCTGGGGCTGGGACTGGGGCTGGGTCTGTCCTACGTGCGATCACATGACACATGGCTTGGGCTGCGGGGCGAATGCAAAAGATTTGGCAACATCAAAAGCGACATCAAAGATCGCTCGGAACCTATTCAACCGCAACGCAAACGCAATGCAAACGCAACACAACACAAGATACAAGATGGATAGATACATAGATGCAGATAGATGGCTCGTTCGTTGGTTGGTGGGCGGATACAAGTCCAAAAGCGACACTGAAAAACGTTTTGCAGCAATTTGGGTCAAACCCCCAATGGAAACAATAGACAAGAAGACGAGACGATATTGCACTTGTTGCCGGCTGGGTCTTCGATCTGTTGACCTCAAGAATGTGAACCCCATCAAGAGGAGGATTATCTAATGGCTAGGAAGAAGCCGCAAGGCTTACGGCATGCATTTGTTGCATGGGGTCTATGGGGTCTTTGGGGAGGCAACCGCAATTTAATTTACATTTTATTTATTGGGGGGGGGGATTGCATGATCTCCAGCAAGGTGCAGATCTGTCCATCAGCTGTCTATGTAAACTAACAGACCGGGCATGGCTGTACACTCTCTGCTGCACTGGGCCTAGTCCGGGCCTAAGATCACGTAATTGTTGTTTTCTATTCGCAAGTGGAGCACCAAAAACAGTAGTTTCGGTCGAAACAATGCCACAGGTCGAGGGTAGAGGCAGACAATGCTCCACCATCCATGATAGCCGTCGAATGGGAGCCAACGGAAATGGCCCCCGCCAGCAAACAGCTGTTGTAAATCAGTAAAGAGCCATCGAGTGGCCCGAGAGAGCGGCAGAGACAGAGAGAGAGAGAGAGAGAGAGAGAGAGAGAGAGAGAGAGAGAGAGAGAGAACTAGTTGCTAGGCGTCCGCTCCGGCGTTTGTCGATATAAAAGTGCAATTGGGGCCCGCAGACAGCGCAGATACAAACGTATCTCCAAAGTGGGTTGAGTGCGCGATAGAAAAAGTTTGTTCAAGTGTCCAAAAAAAAAAAAAAAAATGAAAATGCAAAGGCAGCTTTTCCTTGTGGTGGCCACGGTCGCATTTTGCGGCGGCATTGCGCAGGCGCAGCAGCAGCAGGGGGGCGTGGACCCCGCCTACTTGCGGCAGTACTACCAGCAGCTGCAGCAGCAGCAGCAGCAGTCGTCGCAGGGCGCCGAGACGCCCATCTACGAGCAGAACTCCGAGCAGACGCAGCAGTACGTGAACGCGGGACAGCAGATCCGCCTCAAGGACACGGTGGCCGAGCAGATACGCGCCCAGCAGCAGCAGGGCTATGTGGCCCCGGCCGTCAGGGACTATCTGCAGCAGCCGCAGGTGAGTACCCCCCCCACCCCCGCAGCCCTCCTTGGAGCACGCCCTATGGTTCTGTTCCCCCTTGCAGTACCAGTCGCAGCAGCAGCCACAGTCCGTG
The DNA here is from genome assembly GCF_009870125.1 of Drosophila pseudoobscura. Classification (NCBI taxonomy): domain Eukaryota; kingdom Metazoa; phylum Arthropoda; class Insecta; order Diptera; family Drosophilidae; genus Drosophila; species Drosophila pseudoobscura. The sequence continues at coordinate 60,208,526 of NC_046683.1, forward strand.
TACCGCCAGTCGGTCCAGGCGGCTCCGGCACCGCCGCCACGCCGTGTCCAGCAGCAGCAGCCCGCCTACCAGGCTCCCTCGCTCCTGGGCAAAGGACAGCAAAAGCTCTCGCTCCAGCAGCAGCAGCAGCAGCGGCAGCAGCAGCAGCAGGAGGAGGAGGAGTACGATGACGTAAGTTTGGGGTCCAACAAATCCCATAACGAGTTCGAATCCGAATTCGAGTTCGAGTTCGATGTTCGCGCACTTTCCTTTTCGCTTCAGTGCCGCAACATAATTACAATTGAGGCATGCAACAAACAGAGCGGGGCAGGGGCTGGGGCAGGGGCAGGGGGGGGCCAGTAGGAGGCGGTGTTAGTCGTTGACTTGGGGTTCATTAACCACACAGCTTCCAGTGGCCGCAGCATCAGCAGCAGCTGTGGTTTTTGGCCACGGCCACATGTCTGTGCCTCGTGGATGCTGCATGTTCGTTGGCCTGGCCGTTAACCGTTAACCGTTTACTCTCTTGGCCAGCAGCAGCAGCAGCAGCAGCAGTTTGCTTATGGCCTGCTCATGCGGAAGCTGCTGCATATCCGTTACCACATTAGCCATAATCCATCAGAGTTTGGCTTTAACTGGGGTCAAAGTGCTCTGTCTGGAAAGGAGACGGGGATCAAAGTGCTCTCTCTGGAAGGGAGTCTTATTGAACTGTGGTGTTAGCCCAACGATGATGATGGCTTTTTGGCACAGAAGGGAAAGCACTTGAGTAGATCGCTTGAGAGAGCGAGTAACAGGATCTCGAAGTTTGGAAGCCTTTGCGGAACTCAAACGAATCTGTAGTGTATTTCTCAGTTCCATCGATTGGTAATCAAAGAACTACCTAGTTTCCAGTTATGATAAGTATGGCATTATTCTTTTTTATAGCCCCCACTTTGAGAGCTGAATTCTTTCTAGATCTCACCATTTTGATGGCAGTCTTATTGGCCCATAAAAAGTGCTGCATTCTCCGCCATACAATCACTTTCAAACGGCGACCCATATACGCCCAACAATCCACTTCCACAGCCACTTCCACAGCCACATGCACTTCCAGTTGCAGTTGCAGTTGCAGTTGCAGTACCAGTCGCTGTCAAAGACCCAATTCCCATAGCAAATGCCTTGCAAACGGACAGTGCACGCATTAGAACCGGCTTTTGCTGGCTTTTGCCTTTCCAATTTGCAGAGTTTTTTGCTTTCAGCTCTTTTTTGTTTGGAACCAAAGATTGCAGATTTGCCGAACTGCAGGCCACGCCTTAGAGTCATGCTTCTGGCGGTTACCTTAACCCAGTCTTCCGATTGTCTTTGCGCCGCCTGAAGGTCTCCCATCCTCTCAGAGTGCAAGAGAGACTCCAACCTTGTGAGTGGTTTGGCCAAAGCCTGAATAGAGTCTAAGGCTGGCCTGACTATCGCCTATCGCCTGCCGCCTGGCGGTTGCATAACCACACGATCAATCCGATCCGATCCGATATCGTGCGCCTTGTGGGCCATTAAAATATGCAAGCGGCTCTACAGAAAATACTTTCACTTGTGCGTGATCCGGGGAGTCGGTGACTCGGACTCGGTCTTGGGTTGGGGGGCCTGCAGCTGGAGTTGGGGAAGTGGGACTTGGCACTTGGGACTTGGAGGTGCGCCTACACGCATGCGCCTGTTCGCGTGTGTTCGATGACGCAATCGCCTCCGGGCCAGACACGAAACTGGGTCGTACACGCATTTGAAATCCCAAATGAAATTGCAATGCCCATTCCCATTGGCTCTTTGCAGCAGAACTCCTCGTACCAGTTCGGATTCGATGTGAAAGACGACGAATTCACCAACTACCAGAACCGCAAGGAGGTGCGCGACGGATCCGTGATCAAGGGCAGCTATTCGGTGGTCGACAGCGATGGCTTCATTCGCACCGTCAAGTACACGGCCGATCCCAAGGAGGGCTTCAAGGCCGAGGTGATACGCGAGCCCACCGACATTGTGGTGAAGATCCCCACACCGCCGCCTGCCACACAGCTGCTCCGTGCCGGCGGCCACAAGGGCCAGCAGGAGTACAGCCCCAGCCACAGCCACAGCCCCGGCAAGCAGCAGTACCAGCACCAGCAGCAGCAGCAGCCGCAGTATCATCAGTACCAGTAACAGGAGATGGGAGTCCCGTCCGAGGTCTGCCAGGTCTCTCGCTCTCTTCGTCTGAAAGTTGTCTTGAAAGTTCCGCAAGTCCATGTAGTTTGTAATTGTGTCGATATCGGCAGAGATCATAACATTATTTTTGTATCTATATCATACGACTTTTTTTTTTAGGTTCCACTTTCATGCTTAGAATATTAAATTAAACAAAAATTTCAAATAATTCGGAGGAGGTGGTGTTTTTTGAGGGGAAAGTGGGCTCTGTTTCGAGGGAATCTGCTGGCATTTCTGGATATTCTTTTGTACTTTTGGTATCTGAGATCCATCGTTTCTTCCAGCTATTCCCAGCTTTTCATTGGGTCTAGCCATCGAATCTCCAAGTACAGATTCCACATTGATCTAAATCCCTCATGCATCTATCTATAGCAAACTGGATCTCCCCATCATCTCTTATGCTTCCTACGCCCTGCTCTATATCTGACCTACTCTCAATCAAAACCCCCACTCCGCTGTGATTCCTCTGATTGAGGTCACACCGAAGAGATCTCCCAGCCTTCACAGAGGTAAACAAATTTATTTGCGCATAAATCAATGGTCGTAACCCCTTCAGCAATTGGCAAGGACCAAGCGAGATCCCAGCTTCCCAATGACACTCAGCCGCAGTGCAGGGCAAGGACAGCGGCCAAGGAGGACAGGGACAACCCGTTTGGACAGTCGTAGTGGCAGTCGCAGTCGCTGACAAAGGCCATCCATGGCCATCTAATGTGGAAGTTCTCACAAGCAGAGGCCGCCGGATGGATCGTGGTCACCCGAAGACACGGCTCGCCTCGGACCGGACCGGTCAGACCGGTTGCCACTTGGGAACCCATCCACAGAGAGCAATCGCAATCGCCTCAGACAGTGTCCTTTTGCAATGTCCTTGCATAAATTAAGGAAAAGCGTGTGAGAACCCACAGAGACAGAGACGGAGAGAGAAAGAAGGGGTAAAGGATGACCTTATCGCCCAAGAAGACGATTACGAACCGGTTCTGGACAGTCGCGGGTCTGACGATCGCTTCTCTAATGACCCGCATAGAGGCCCATAGAGGCCGGCCCAAAGGCGCTTGCCACCAATTTACATATGCAACGCGAAGCAGTATTGATCTTGACAGGATCTAGGAGCGACCTTACATTCCCTCAGACTTGATGTTCTCTGGTCATCAACACACTGGACACTAGTCGCGCCGTTCGGCCTCGGGGCAGGGGCTGGGGCAGGGGCAGGGGCAGGGCCATTTCTGTGTGTCATTCGAAGATACATATGCAAATGAGTGGCACAGTGGCACAGTGCAACCCCTCTTTAAGGTCACCGACTTACAAGACCCGCTACTCCTGCTGCTGCTGCTGCTGCGGCGTCTGCATCTTGCAACCCCTTCTGCGATCCTTTGCATTTACATATCCGTCGACCCGCATCGCGATGGACTGACTGACTGTCTTGTCCTGTAACTATTTGCCAAGTGACTGCAGGACATTCCAGAGAGGGTCACTGTCTAGAACCAGTTTACGACTAGCCGAACGGATAGCCTAGCCGTTCTGCCCCGTTCCCGGACATGATTGACCTTTTCCCTCGTAAGCTGTGTAACCGGTTCGGACAATCAGTCGTCCACTTTTCGGCGTGAGAAAATCTTCCAAGAAGATCCCCGGACACTGACCTCAGACAATGCGATCGAGACCGAGAACGAGAGGCATGCCCCTTGCACTTTCTTATGCAAATCTCCCTAGAAATTTCACGCCAAATCATTGCCTTTAAATAAATAATACACGAGAATTATGAAAAGTCACGATCTTTATATATGATTATGGATATATACAGTGAGAGAGCAGGGGGAGAGAAGCGTAGCGGGCCAGAGAGGGTGGTATGGAAATCGGCAAAAAAAAAAAAAAAAATTCCATCAGAGATCGTTTTCGCTTAGAGTTTTCCCTGGGCCATGTCCCAGCGATGCTCGCCATGACTGCCCTGACGATCTGTCCAAATCACCTACAGGATAAGAGAGAAAGTCCTTGCGAATTAGCGTGGAAATTCATGGAAATGCTGTGTGTTTCCCTCTCCGTACCTCCCCCTTGTAGCGATTGGTGCCACGCTGCATCTCAAAGCGTCGCTCCTCGGCCTTGGGCTGCTTCAGGACATGTCCGTGGGAGCGCGAATGGGGTCCATCGAAACGCATGAAAATATCGCTAAAGGAAGAGGAGGATGGCGCGGGGATAAGTTTCTGAGTGTTTCAGGGTTTCACGATCCATAGAATGGATCTTTAGTAGTGCTTTCTGTGCTTCTTACTGAAAATACTTGGTTTCCTTCATGGGTGGTGCCTCCTTTTGCTGGGTTCTGGTCTCTGCCGCCTCTGCATCCACCGGAGCATTGCGTCTAGGACGTTCCGTCTGGGGCTGCTGCTGCTGCTGCTCCTGCAGCCTGGCTAGCCTTGGCGGAATCACATGCAACACATCGCTGGTGAACAGAGCCGGTGGCACGTTGTACAGTTGCTGCAGAGGCTCCTCCACGCGACGCAGTTGCTGCTGTTGCTGCTGCTGTTGCTGGAACTGTGGAGGTGGAGGTGGAGCTGCCACTCGCTGGACGGGCAGGTAGTTCCCCTCGTAGCGGTACTTGGACAGCTCCGAGTGCGGCGCAATGGATCGCTGCTGGTACTGGACGCTCGGCTGCGGGTAGATCGAGGGCAGGACCGGGGCAGGCACTGGCAGGGCGGGCGGCTGCTGCTGCTGGTACTCCAGGGCCATGGGCTGGTAGCTGGGACGATAGTTGATCAGCTGGAAGTTCGGCGTCTGCTGCTGCTGATAGTGTCCTGCCAGAGCGGGCGCCACCGGATAGCCAGAGATATAGCTGGCGCTCGGGGCATACTCGTAGCGCCTCAGACGTGGCGCCTCGTAGTACAGCTGGGCTCGGGGATGATGGGTATGATAGTACGGTGGCTGATGCTGCAGTTGGGCGGAGCTGAAGCCGGGCAGGAGCAGCAGGCACAGGATTAGCTGCAGCAGGGCAAAGGCATTCAAAGTTTTTCTGGACAGCTCCATCGCGTTGCACTCTCGTCAAATTTGTGGCAGCATTTCTGACAACAGCATTGGCATTTATACATAGCTGGCCCGCTTTTGGCCCCGCTTTTGGCCCTCTTTTGGGGCTTGGCTCTTGGCCACACCACACTCTTCCAGGCCGGAAGTCGGGCGGCCAGGAGTTCAGCGGTGTGTGAAATCGATCGATGCTGCCCCCAGTCCCTGCCCCTCCTCCGGTTGTGCAATGCTCGAGTGGAGCGTGCACGGGTGGCAGGGGGCAGGGGGCAGCTGTGTTATGGCTGCGGCTTATACAACTCTCAGGCCCGGGCCAAACTGTCGGCAGCTGCTGACGGCTCGGCGCCAAGGTCAGGGCAAGTTCAGAACTAGAATTATTTAGCATACAACAAGAGTTTTCGCCGCCTCCCATTGTTCGAAGGGAACTTCCTGGAGGATCTGCCCGACCGTTAGCAGCCATGGCCATGGTCTTCCTTCATTCCGATTGGCTGTTCCGCGAAGGAAAAGCCTGTTGCTTGCGCCCGTCGACAGGGGTTGAAAGGTGGACCTATGCGAGCCTTTCTTTTGCCACCCTATTAGAGCCACCCCAAGGGCAGGCACAAGGGCCTTCCACAGAGAGAGCCTTCCTGGTTCTGCCGCGCAGCTCTGTCCATCATTCGACTTCTGAAGTTGAAAGCCTAAGCATCTGCCGAAGCACCCAAACCAAAACCAACACCAAAACCATAACCCACTGAGGATTACCGCACAGTTTGGATACAAAGATACACAGATACAACAAGGTGAGTCCTCTAGATAGCCATAACACACATTTATAATATAGTGGGGACTCGGGGTCCCACCGGATAGGATATAAACTCTAGATCCACCAAAGTTTTTCTATATAGAGAGTATACGAGATTATAATACAAAGAGATTCTGTGGCCCTTAGAGAGAGACCCTCCTCTGCTGCTGCAACAAGTTTTCAGTGCTTTCGAGACGCAGTTTTTACAACAAAAACGTGGACAAACGTAGATATATATCAGAAGAGGTTCCTCTAATCGGCCATATTCACATTGTTCATTCGCATCTTGGCAAAGTCCTCAAAGACAATATTATCGTCATCGTCCTGGTAGTAGCCCTTGACATTGCGATGCTGCTCAATCGATTTCATCTTCTTCATGGCATTCGAGCGTTTCTTTTCAATAGTACCTATAGACAGAGAACCAATTAGAGCGGGTGTACTCTCTGGGGGTGTCCTGGAGACCTACCGGGAGCTGGCTGCAGCAGCTTGAAGGGCACATCCGTTTGCATCTCGCCCCCGAGGGTGCCGCAGTTCAACTTGATCCGAACCGAATAGGAGATGACAATACCGCAGGCATCGCCAGTGTTCTTGCCCTCTTGGACCATGGTGGAGGAGGCCAGATTGACATCCTCGTCCTTGAGATGACCATCCAGGGCAATGCCTTAAAGAAAACCCACACAGAAATTAGAGACTCGCACTGCCACGAAAGCTATATGCTCTTTCGTTACCATGACGATCCTTGTTGTTGGCTGCCAGGGGAATAAGGTAGAAGGTCTTGGTCAGATTGGCGCCCGGGGTGATGGGGCAGCCCTCTTTGGTCTCCAGCTGGGCCACATGCTTGCTGAACTGCGCATTCACCATCGTGATCTCCGTGTGCTGCACAATGAAGCACTTGATGCTCTTCACCGACTTCTTCGAGTTGTTGGACACCTGCACCGTGGCGGCCGTCTTCTCGCCGTGATAGTAGATCTCCCTGTCGAGCGTCACCTCCAGACTGATCTTGCCGTTCGAGAAGGTGAATCCCTTGCTCACCAGCGAGCTGGGCAGCCGCTGGCCCCGGTTCAGCGGTGCATACTGCAGCTTCTTGATCACCAGGCTGACCATGCTCCGCTTGTGCTGGCGATCGTCCTCGGAGTCGCCGACAAACGCCCGAATGGTGTACTCCACGCCCAGGGGCTTGCCGTTGTCGTCCCCCTCCTGCTGCAGCGTCACGGAGCTGGGCGAATTGGGTGGGAAGTGGAAGGTGAACGGATGGGCGTTGCTGCCCAGCTTTCGCACCAGCTTCTCCTGCATCGGGGTCATCTCCATGTTCGGGTTGGTCATGGGCACGATTTGCTCCCGGGACAGGATCAGCTCCTTCGAGAACTTGACGCCCATGACCTCGTCCTCCTCGCGGCCATAGCGATAGGTCGTGGCCAGCTGGCCAAACACTTTGCGGTTCTTCAGGTACTCCGGCTCGACGACAATCACGCCATCGACGGGATCGCAGTAGTCCAAGTGATCGATGAAGTCGCGACGGCCCAAATAGAATGTGACCTTGCCGTTGGGTGTGGCCTTCTTGAAGACCTTCACGGAGACAACCATAACTGGCGGTTTTTCTTTTCTTTGTTTCCTTTGCCTGAGACCACGACTGGGAGCTCCTGAGTTTTCCGTTTGCCGGAGGAAAATGCGAAACCCCAGTGCCGTACGACCTGCTTATATACCTTTGCCCTGTCCGTACGGTTCGTTCTGGCCACTAACTGGATTTGGGCGTTATGCAGAAAAGAAAAAATGCAAACATGTCAGTTCTCGCGTTTTCTTTTGGGGGCTTGGTGGTTGCTTTTCTGCTTTTCTTGCATCCTCTTTTCTGCTGTTTTTCAATACGTTTGACCAAATTGGCTAATGTCAACTAGTGTTCCGACCTCATGCGAGGTCATGCGTAGCCCATTGCCCACTGCCCAACTGTTGCATAATTCCCTTCGTGTTTCTACAAAGGATTAGGCAGGCTACCGTTCTACCCAAAAAAAAGAACTCTCCACCTCCCCCGCACAAAACTTATCCGAGGCCGTCACGCGCTGAAGCCCTAAAAGTGGCAGCAGCTTTCCAATCGGATCAAACAAAACATCGATATATCGATTGGCCATTGCGCCGCCCGACCGATTTTTCCAATTTTCCGACCAACAAGCACAGCCCACAGATCACAGGGTTCTACCTTCCTCCCTGGGAAAGACAGAGCGAGAGATACGTATCAATTTTGTTGTAAACCGTAAGGTCACTGAGTGCACAAGTAGAGCCGCGGTCCTTGCCGAGCTTTGGTAGGAGCCCGTTGGAAACTGTTGTTATATCCAGTACTCGAGGAGTTTGGGGATATATTTAATCATTTTCAGACTTGTGTAAATAGCTTTCAACATTTTCTTTTGGTTTTCTTTTTTTCAGCTGAAAATGCAATCCAAAACACACACCACAACCGATCGACATGGCTATAGCCTGCGCTTCTCGCCTTTCGAGGCCAACTACTTGCTGCTAGCTACAAGGTGAGTCCTTCCCACGTCCACACCCAAAATCCAGCCCACCATTAACCATTAACCCTGTTCCTGCCTGCAGCCAATTGTACGGTCTGGCCGGTGGTGGTTCTCTCTTTCTTCTCAGCCAAAACTCGACTTCAGACGGACAGAGCCCCAATCTGAGTGAACTGTGCCGTCTGGAGTGGTCGGATGGTCTGTTCGACGTCGCCTGGTGCCCGTATGCCGCCGATGTGGCAGCCACAGCCTCCGGCGATGGCTCGCTTCAGATCTGGTCCGGTTTGGATGCCGAGGCGGCCGAGGGCCAGGAGACGCCCAAACAGCCGCTGATCTGCCTGCAGGAGCACAAGAACGAGATCTACAGCCTGGACTGGGGCGAGCAGTGGAACTACCATACGCTCCTATCCGCCAGCTGGGACCGCACTCTGAAGCTGTGGGACTGCAACAGACAGCACTCCATCACGACCTTTGTGGGGCACAGTGATTTGATCTATTGCGCAAAGTTTTCCCCGCTGATCGCGAATCTCTTTGCAAGCGTGAGTACCGACGGGCAGTTGAACTTATGGAATTCTCTTGATTTTGCAGGTAAACCCCTGATGAGCATCGAGGCGCACGCCAGCGAGGTGCTCGCCTGCGACTGGAGCCACTTTGACCGGAACATCCTGGTGACTGGGGGATCGGATGGCCTCATCCGAGGCTGGGATCTGCGCAAGATGCGGACGCACGTCTTTGAGCTGTACTCGGGAGAGTTTGCCGTCCGACGTTTGGCCTGTTCCCCGCACTCGTCGACGGTTTTGGCATCGGCCAACTATGATTTTACCACGAGGTAAGTCCGGGGGTCAATGCGGTCAAAGGGCATCCAACTAAAGGTTAAGGTTTATCCTTCACAGAATCTGGAATCTGGAACGGGGCGAATCCCCACAGGAGATCAACGAACAGCACACGGAATTCGTTTGTGGCTTGGATTGGAATCCCCATCGTGCCCATCAATTGGCAGACTGTGGCTGGGATTCTCTGGCCAATGTTTATACCCCCAAGTGCCTCATCCAGGACGGGGCTGCCTAAGGGATCCTCTAGAGAGGAACTGGAAGTATACTCGATACGATATGTGATAATAGCCAGGCCTACAGACCGCAAGACGATAGATAGCCCAGCTATAAACAGCCTCTAAGGAACCAAAGACGATAGAAGACAGACAGAAGATCGATCCACGAGGAAACGAAGAAACGAGGATCAAAAAGGATCAAAATGATGTGTAAATAGTTGTGTGATAAAAACCGCATGCAGGTGCTGCTGCTGCTTCAATGTCAATAAAAGCTTACCCTATATTATATGGATTTTGTGGATTATATGAATTATGGCCCAGCCGCTGCTGTTGTTCCAGTAAATTTCATGCCCCGTCGGCTATAATCGTCTTAACAAGAACTTAACGGCACTGGCACTGGCACTGGCTTTGGGGCTTGGGAGGTGCCAAACAATCAGCAGACGCTGACGAGGATTGGCAGCCTTTCCGGTTGGGCTTTCTGACCAAACAAACACGCAATAAAGCGCTAATTTGGTGCAACGTTTTATTGCCTGGAACCTTCTGGACGGCACATTCCCAGAATTGACACAGTCAACAAGCTGTGGCTGTGGCTGTGGCCGAAGCTGTTGCCTGTGGCACCATAAAGGTGTGCCAGCTCTCGCACCTTTTTGGCTCCCATCAGAGAGTGTGAAGAGGCAGCAGCCGTTGCCCCAGCCCGATCTGGATCCTGTCATTAGGCCCCAGACCTGAGGCTGGGAGACCGAGCTTTAACTGCCACTTGGGGCCAAATATTTGTTTTGATGCCAATTGGCGTTGATTTCTTTGGACAGGCAGCACCACCAACACCACCAGCAGCAGCAGCCAAACGGTTGGGTCTTAAGAAGTGCCAGCAGCAGCAGCAGCTGCTGTTGATCTGCAATTATCTTAGCCTTATCCCCAAAATTGATATTAATGCCTTGTTTGTGTTGATAAAAATCCAGATTTGGTACAAAAGTAGAGCTGATCCTGTACCCTGCAAAGGGCGCAGTACTAGGGTTCAATTCGACGGCAGTGGAGCTGCAGATGGCCACCACCTTACTGGGTTTGCTCCAGGTGTTGCAGGAGCCCACGAGATCTGCCAGAACCAGGTGACGGACGAGCATCGGTTCGGGGGCAGCAAGACGGTGCACTGGTGCACTGGCTCGAATGCTGGCCTCTTCGGACAGCATCTATGGCCCCATCTTCACAAACAGTAATCTCAAGGAGCGCCAGAGGTTACTGCATACCAAAAATGCAAAGGCAGACCAGACCATAGCCATTCCCTGCCACCCACTACCCTTCAAGACAGTCAACACCCCTCTCAAGATGGGTTCGGAACTCCTTTCGCGATTTTCGTAGATTGCTCAACAGCTGCAGACGGCTGCGGATCAGCTTCTAGAGTAGCCGTACTTGGGGCTAGGATTCTTTGGCTGTGGTTTGTCCCTCCGTTAGCTGCAGGAAGCCCAAAGGACGTCAGGACCACGCTGATCAGGATTTTCCCTTTGTCCGCCAAACTACAAAATAGTAAATATAGCGCCGAACAGCTGGAGTCCCAAGCTTCCCTTCAAAGTCGCTAGATGTCGCGACAATTTGAGTGGCGCTCTCTATCTCAATTGGTTGGTACTAGCAACCAAAGACACTGCTTGCACGTCTTGCTGTTAGCTGAAAGAAACTGCTTGTAACACTCTCTGTTAAGCAGTGCACCAAGCGCGCGCTATTCAAATTATGATTTCTCGTTCAAAAAGTATGGAGTATTAAGGATATTTATATAACCTTTAATTATTTTCAACTTTAAATTGTTTAATAATCGGTTTGGGCATTTATTTTTAATGAGTTCCTCTAGGACGCACCTTTTGGTAGGTTACATTGTGGTGCTGATGCCCTATTAACTGCTTTAGATCCTGCTGAAAATTGCCCGCAGCAAATTTAGTGAAAAGAAGTCAAAGAGTTCAGGCATAAATTAACACCAAACAAAGTTGCGCTGGCTGCTGGAGCACTGCCTAGACCTTAACCTTGACTGGCGACTGGCCCCAAGACGGATCTCGTCAGTGTCAAGGCTGCCAGCAGCAGCAGAAGCAGCAGCAGCAGCACCAGCAGCAGCGTGGTATAAATAAACAGACGGACAGCCAGACGGACGGAGAGTCCAAAAGAAAAGATGTTTCAACACCCGAGCACGCGAGGAGGCCATCTCTCTCTCTTGGTCTGTACCTCTTGAGGTTGGGGATGGATCGGATCTTATCGTTAGCAGCAGCAGCAGGTTCTGGATCGTGTCTCTACCTGGGACCCCGACTCGACTCTCAACTCTCGACTCTTGGATTGCTGGAACTGCACGCGCCGCCACCGCCGCCGTTCGGGGCTCAGCAATTTAAATTGCCTCCACGAGCATTTTGATGGTGATCACGCGCTCGCCTTTGAAATCTGGGCTGCTCAATCTGCGGAGTGCAGTGCCAGGCCATAAAGGATCCCATGGACGGGTTCTGTTTCTGTTTCTGTTCTGTTTCGTACTGCTCGTTTTTTTTACGACTCGACTGCCTTTGGTATTAATTTTGCTTTAACGTTTTGTTCTGGGGTCTCTCTGGCAGCCGCAGCAGCAGCAGCAGCAGTACAGAGCTGGCTTTTGGCTTTAATCGTCACCGTTTGTGCCGACAAGTTTCTGGAGGAGGAGGAGTAGCAGTAGGAGTAGGAGGTATGGACGCCGCGGCGTCCAGTGCGGGTTTCTTGTAACACGTGTAGGATCGATCCTCTTGCGGCAGGCCCCCTTGCTGGTTTTGCCTCACAGTTGGTGCATCATCAGAGAACATACCGCAAAACTAGATGCTAACAAAATGATTTTCTCTCCTGGGTTTCGGGGTTTCGGGGTCTCGGCAGTATCCGAGTGCCGTGTGGGCGTACACCGAAGGCGATCTTGATAAGAAGGGATTTTTCGAGGGAACAAAAAGAGTGCCGGAAATAATTGTCAGGGGACGATGATGGCTGTGTCTAGGGGCTACCTGTCTTGACGTTAGACGGATGCTAATGAATCGCAGGGCAATTAAAAATCCCTCTCTTTGTTTCCGCAGCGGATGTCTGATCTACCGTTAGATGCTCGAGTGTGAATTTATTCACCTACGAATTTTCGAATTTATTCATGAGAGATCCCGATCCCGATCCCGATCCTGCGAACAGGAAGCCAGCACTCTGGCGGAGTGCGAGGTGTTGAATGCGTTAGCAGAGCGTTTACCTAAACTGCCGCACGCCGTCTCGCAGACGTTTTTACGATCCCCGAACCTCTCTGATGCTCGATCCTTCGATCGAGGCTGCCCTCATCTTCCGCCCGAGCCTCGGGCCCATTGTTCTAGCTCGCTTATGACATAATGAGAGCATCGTTTCGTTGCCCCGTAGCTTTGCGTAAGGACTCATGACCTCATCCGCAGTCGAACGCAATGTTATGCAATAGTTTCGAGCCGCCGGCCAACAACCAGCAACAGCAGCAGCAGCAGCAGGAGGAGGGCCATAAAACCCAGGATCAGGCAGATCAGACGGACCTGAAGACCTAGATCTAGTTTGCCCATAAAAACGGCCACTGAACTACATTCCCCGTGCATGCCTCGAGGGTCCTGCGAGTCCTGAAAAAATCTGCGCACATTTGTTTATGGCATGTTGTTAAAAAATTCAGGACATTGAGAGCGAGTCCTGAGACCTGCAAATGCAGGCCCATTTACGCAAATTCCGGGCAAAAAACAAGGCCAAGTGACCCGCTGGCTGTTTGGCTCTCGATTCCGCGAATGATTTTTCATCTCTGGCTGGGAATTTTTTTCCAGAATTTCTAGATCCTGGAACGGGCCAACACAACACAACACAACGCACATCTAATTTTTGGTCTGCTCTAATTTTTTGTTACAATTGTTTTTTGTGTCTCTGGCCAGAAAGATTTGCATCTTTCTTTGGCGGTTCGCGTGGCAGTCATTTTCCATTTTCCATTCTCTGGTCGCATCTTTTTTGTGTGAGGTCCTTTGAGGTTGACCAGGAGACAAACAAAAAGTCGTCCTAGATTAGCAAAAAATTGGCTCAAATGGCGGTGGGCGACCCACTGTGAAGGCGCGTGGCGGCAGAAAGCGGACCTTAAGATCTATATTTAAGAATGAACGATCGCCACTGGAATCTAAAGGATTATTTCATCTGCTGAAAGTAGTCTTTGTGCTCCCCCACGTTTTTGCGCAGATCTTCAAAATATTTACAAAAAATTCAATCAAAAATGTATATTTACAAGCGATGATGCATCCGATATATCCGAAATGATATTCTAAAAATATCATCGAGTAGGTAGATCTAGAATTGAATGATTTTCAATATTTTCAATTACAATTTCCATAAGTTTTGTGTAACCTTCAGAGTATTTACAATTTTTATAGTTTATATACTTGATTTTGTTTGACAGGAGATTGATTTATTTGCTGCGATATGGTTTGGGAATTTTCTGGCATTTAATTGGATTGAGGGTGAAGGACGCTTTCACGGCGTGCTCCAAAGAAAGATCTTGGCCAACAAGGTCGTCTCTCGCCGTCCAGCCTATAAATAACAATTTTCATTCCGTGCAAAATATATTTTTTGCGTATAAATAATTTGTTGGAAAAATAAAACTGTCCGTCCGTCCATCGGTCCGTCCGTCCGTTGGTCTGTCTTTCTGCTTGTTTTTGAACTCATGACCAAAATACTTTAGCGGCCCGTCTCATGCCTAAAAATAGTACCTGCCATCTCCCACACACACCCCAATACCAGGCCCCAATCCGTTCGACTGACGTGCGCCAATGACGCGCATTTCTGCCTGATGGACTGATTCTAAACAGAGGGCGGTTTTTCGGCTTTTTTTTTTTCGTTTTTTCGGTTTTTTGGTTCTCCTCTGGGGCTGCTCTGTGGGCTCCACATCCAGGTGATGACGATCGCCGAGCAGCAGGCACCAGGGCGTGCTAAAATTGGCCAAAAAACAGTTTCGATTCGATATGAATCGCCCCAGAGATGAGGAACAATTGCCGGGGGCCGATGATGATGGTGGCCCAAAGGCGTCAGCAGCAATCGGCCTGAAAATTTGTTTCTCAGAACGATAACAACTATGAAAATTAAGGGAAAAGTGCAATTAGAGACTAGGGAATGCTCTAAAGGAGGATAGTAGCCTGAAGAAAAGGAATGGGGAATGGGAAATTTCACCACTTAAGGCGTTTAAATTCAATCTTTAAAGAGGATTTAAGTTAATTAATAATTTCACTCACAAATCTGCCGCAGATGCCACAGAAATGTGGGCCCTAAAAACCAAGTAGGTTTCTGGCAGGGCTGGTGGACTTTGCTGTGGGTTCAAGCCCACCTCTTGATGGGTTTTGATCGATTTTAAAAGTCCTTTTGAATCCTATTAATTGCCAGCTAGGTTTTCCCCCACAGTACGCGTACTTTTCCGAACACCCTAACGACCGAGACGAGTAAAACATTTATAACAAAACAACAAAAAAAGAAAAAGAAAAAAAAACGCGTGCAAAACCCAAAAAATATTTTTCACGAAAAACAAATTCCTTAGCCAGCACGTCAATGACGTCAATGGTCGTGGACAGAGGGACAGAGCCGTATAGCGGGATTGCGGGAGGACGGAACAGTGGGATTGTGGGACGGGGCTGTCAAAATTAAAGCGATCGCCGAAACGAACGGGGAGGAGGAGGAGCAGAAGCCGAGGCACTGAGGCAGAGGAGAAGCAGAAGCCGAGGCACTGAGGCAGAGGAGAAGCAGAAGCCGAGGCACTGAGGCAGAGGAGAAGCAGAAGCCGAGGCACTGAGGCAGAGGAGAAGCAGAAGCCGAGGCACTGAGGCAGAGGAGAAGCAGAAGCCGAGGCACTGAGGCAGAGGAGAAGCAGAAGCCGAGGCAGAGGAGAAGCAGAAGCCGAAAGCAGAGCAGAAGCCAGAAACAGTGCCAGTGAAAAGTTTTCCCTAGCATCGCGCGGGGGTGGGGGTGGGGGTGTTACGGCGCGTCTGTTGTGTCCAGACGTGGGCGTGTGGTGGGGAGAGGTCTATAGGTGTGTGTGACGTGCGTGTGTGCGTGTGTCTGTCTGCGTGCCTGGCGATGACGCGTGAACTTGCCTTTGATTCGTATTCGTTTTTTTGTTGTTTTGGCGATCGGTCCGTCTCCCTCGCTCTCACGCGATTTGGCCAAAAATAACAGTAAGCAGAGGCGTCAGCAGAGGCGGCGACAGCGCGGCATTTGCATTTTGTTATTGCCAGTGTGGCAGCCAGCGCGCACACCACACGCGCCCCAGTGGGTGGTGGTGGTGTTGGTGGGGCAGCCTCTCCCACTCCCCGCTCCCCGCCGATCAGATCTCTCTCTGCGGGGGAGAGAAATCTTTATAATCTCAGCATTTGATGGAATGGCAAATAAACTTGATTTATGGATTTCGGTAGTGCTCGAGCAGAGATCTCTCATGGCCACTGGATCTGCTCTCCTTCCCGGCAGAGGAGCCCGAAAAGGTGTGCAATTACCCATTAAGCACAGTCCATGCATGGCCGCACGTGTCCTTCCTGCCGGACGGCAGTCTCCCTTCGGCTCTGGCCAACAAGCTGCCAGAAACCTGAACATCCTTAGCGAGAGATCCTTAACCTAATCCCCTGGCGGGCACTTTAGTGTCATTTCCGCTTGTTGTTTGTGCCATTAAATTAGCCATCATTAGGGCCCCAAAAGATCTCGAAGATGCTCGCACAAATCCAAATCCAAATCGCCGGCAATCAGCATCCAATTTGGATCCAAATGCCGCCACAAGATGAGGAGGAAAGGACAGACCCAGGGTCTTTTATCTCTTGCCGGGATTTAGTAATAAAAGATTTGCCTCCTTTCCCCCAGCCACCCCTCCCTCTCCCTATCCAGAGCTAAGTGAGCGTTGATTTCGGTTTTGGGGGCCACCACCTGTTGCCCCCATTGTCCTCCAAGGCAGAGCCAGAGCCAGAGCCAGTCGCCGCACCATATAAGTCCCTATATACATATATGAGTATATTTTATACAACTTTTTGTTTCGCTGGCTGTTTCGAGAGCCGCTTGCGAAATCGCATAAACATAAAGGTAATTGCACAGACATGGCAAAAAAAATTATCCGATATTCCCCCGTCTCGCTGTAAGGCAGGGAGGTGGAACCCATCGATGCCCTGGCATTTATTGTGATCGCCGCTTATTGCACTGCTGCACTGCGGCACGGCGGCACTGAGGCAGATATCCGAGAAGTGCCAAGGTTCCTCATTTAGCGGCTCAGCCGCTCAGAGCCCCCAGGAGTTGGAGTTCCGGCTTTACGGCTAGTGGGAATGAGCTGTAATCCCAAGGAAGGGTATTAAATGTCCTCTCTGTCCCACACGACGGACGCTCGATCTGTTAGCTGTTTTTCTATCCATGAGTCCGTACACTCCGCAAACCCACATGCCCCATGGACCCCGCTGTAGGGTGACAATCCCCCAAATAAAAGTGATTGTTTCCTTTAACCAAAAATCGGCACAAAAAAGAGGCAACAAAGATTCGCATTGCTTTTCAGCAGCTGCGGCTGCTCCTCCTCTGGCCACTCCGTTTACATGGGATGCTGTCGCTCCACGAGACAGAGAGAGGAGAGGGGGGGAGTGGACACAAAGCGGGGGACCTTGTGACATATGCGATATTCATTGTCGCGTGTTGCGTTGTCCGTTGTTGGGATGCCAACGACTTGGCGAACCCAACCTTGGATGATGATGATGAGCAGCAGCTCTACCTCCCCCCCCCCCTCTCTCCCGCTGGGGCCAGCCATCACAGGTGCCGGCAGAGACCCAAAACCCAGACGCAGTCCCAGTCCCAGTCCCAGACCCAGAGAGTGCCAGAGACATTATCGCGCTCTCGAGCTCGTGCTCGTGCTCGTTTCGCGGGCTCCACAGGGCATTGAAAAATTGCCAATTGTTGTGGATGGATATGCCCAATGGATGAACAGAAACAGAGAAACAGAAACAACTTTAACTCGCCGCTTAAACGATCGCTTAACTACTGTTAATCTGCGGATTGGGCTTTTAAACCGGACCTGCGATAATCCTGCCCCAAGGTTGATCTGCCCATACCATACCATCCCCATCCTATCCCCATCCACGTCCAAGTCCACGTCCATTCCGTGCGTGCGTGCGTATGCGCAATTAGTGTAATGTAATAATGAACGATGCCTCAGCAATTTGCGCATAAACATTTTTATGGGATGCGATCTTGAATGTCAACATCCGTGCGCGCGGACCCCAGCCCCAGCGAGAACTCTGGCGGGGCCGTTGCTGGGGCCGCCACGCGTCTCTCCCGACGCCTTGACGCACGTTCCACATTCACGCCGCCTCATCGCTGTCTCATGTGACTACCGCTGCTGCGACTGAGGTTTTTCCCATTTTCCCCATTCATTCACCAGAACTTTTCCCCCCCATTTTACCTCATTTTCCACACACGTCTCTTACGCTCTGGCTCTGTGCAATGGTACTGTTCCTCAATGAAGAAAATTAGCTAAATCTTTGACGTCAGCATCCCAGCATCCCGGCATCCCAGCATCCCAGCATCCCAGCGGTGGGCGCGCGTATTTTTGTTAGCCGAGTGGCGGTGGCGGTGGTGGGGGGGAAGGCTATGTTTTTGGCCAGGGAAACGTGACCAAATATGGGGAACTAGAGTGGGTTACGGAAGATTTATGTGTTGTTTGCACAGATATTCCAAGGGGAAAAGATCTGACGACTTGACAAGATCAAGGTCTACCAGATAATATTTTGAATGATTGATGGCCCTGAAAAATGTACAAAAATGTACATATATATTCTCGTGATTTGTTGATTTGTTGGGCCCCATTCCACTTTCTATGGTACTGCCATTACCATTTCCTAAACCAACAGGATGCAAAGCAGTTCCAGGCTCCAGGTTCCAGGGTCCAGCAGGTGCCAGATTTCGACCAAGCCAATTCGAATTTGCTCCTCTTGCGATTGAGTTCCTCTCAAGGTTCCAGTGTTTGCACAACGCCGTAGTGGGACCCTCCACTTGAGACTCCCAATGATTTATGCACGAAATGCAAATGGGGGGAATGCAACTTCAAATGCTAATTGCGGCGACGGTCAAAGACACGGTCGCGTCTCCGAGAGAGCCACTGGGATACGACGACAGTTCATCACAATTGCGTTTGCAAATCAGCGAGGCGACAAGACAAGGCGCGCATGCGCACTCCTCCCCGAAGACAGGGCCATCGGAGGCTCCGACTCTGGGTTCTGGCGGTGGCGGTGGCGGTGGCTCCGACTCTGGGCTCTGCCTGTGGCTCTGGCTCATTCATATGTAAATCTGTCCCAAGCTCTGGTGACCACAAATGAAATGCCAACACGCAGAAATGCAAAGAGAGCATCGAATTGCAAATTATGGGGATACAGCCAGCTCCTCTCCGTGCGTTGACAAAGTTGCGCCTGAATAATTCCATCGCTGTTAGATACACTGTATATGTACGAGTGCGAGTGCGAGTGCGAGTGCGAGTACGACCCAGACCCAGGTCCGAGCAACGAGCAACGAGCCCCAAGGTAACAGAAAAAAAGCAAAAGCAAAAGCGCGTGCCCGCGGTCTCACTTCCGCTGCCAAGTGCCTGCTGCCTCCCATGCGTGACTCCATCTACAAAGCGTAGGCCATGGGTGGGGGCCAGGAGCGGAGCAAGGCCGAAGTCGTGCAAGAAATAACTGAACTGTGAAATGTGCACACGTTATGCGAGCAGGAAAAACAGTCAGAAATTCAAACAAATCTGGCAAATTAAATTTTACTTTAAAAGTAATTAAGAACAAGTTCCAATGCAAGGCACTAAGAAAAGAAATTCAAAATAAACTTGAAAGCCAAGCAGCAAAGTAGAGTCCCGTTTGTTATTCCCGAGGGTCAAAGCGAGAGCGGGAGAGAGTCATGCCATCCGAATTCCATCGCCTGTGGTTGCTTTTGGAGAGCGCAATAGAAGGAAGGCATTGCCAAAGAGAGAGAGAGAGACAGCGATTGCAGGAGACGAGCAATGCTCTCGCAGATGAAATGCAGATCAAGCGATAAGACAATTGCCAGTGCATTCAAAGCTCAAAGACGCACGACGATAATACTCCCACGACGAGGGTCTGTATTTGCCGAAAGCTAGAGTGAGAGAGAGTCATTCCATCCGAATGCGTCGCCTAAATGTTCTTGCTGTTGGAGAGCGCAATAGAAGGAAGGAAGGAAGGAATTGCCGAGAGCGAGAGAGCGATTGCAGGAGTGGAGCAATGCTCTTGCAGATGAAATGAAGATCAAGAGATTAGCCACTGCACTCGAAGCTCGGGGGCGCAGCAGCCCAGCCCAGAATT
The DNA here is from genome assembly GCF_009870125.1 of Drosophila pseudoobscura. NCBI lineage: Eukaryota > Metazoa > Arthropoda > Insecta > Diptera > Drosophilidae > Drosophila > Drosophila pseudoobscura. The sequence goes on from NC_046683.1 coordinate 60,228,356, forward strand.
CATCCTCCTATTGGCATAGGCCCGCCCCCTCGTTGGTCAAAGTCCGCTCCTGCATCGATGGTCAGAGTGCTCGTACTGGTACCGACTCCCGCTAGAAGCTTCTCTCCGGAGACTAATGCCGAATGCAGGTCTGTCTGTGGGTCTCTGGTTTCTCGAATGGGTATGGAATGGGTTCCCAGCAGTCGCGCCTGCTTTGTCGTTGTTTTCTGCTATTTGGTTTCCAGGAATCTGTGTTTACTTGGTGACGAACTCCGTCGCTCCATTAGCATAACACATACCGAATGGAATGGAACTTGAATTGGAATTGGAATGGCAATGGCAACGGCCACGTAAAGGGCGGGATGACGGCACGGAGGCGGAGGCGAAGGCGGAGGAGGAGGCCCTCAGCAAAGACAAACCTCGAGGTGGAACGGATGTGCGCTTGATTATGTTGTTTGCCAAAGATGCTGCTGCTTCTGCTGCTGCTTGAGAGTCGGGTCTCCGTCTCCGTCTCCTCCTCTGACTGGTGCTGCCTTCTGTGCATGACATTAATCACTTTGCTGTTTAAATTTTTCGAGCAAACAGCGCGCGACTGACGCCAGACCGATGCCGGACCCACGTCTGGCCGGCCCGTTCGGAAAGAAAAACACTCTCAGAAAATACGGTGGCTATCAAAATAGTTTTGTACACGTTTCAGCCCACCCAAATGGTCAGCCCGGGTCTCAGTCCGGAGTCCAGCAGCAGATCTCGATCTCGATCTCCCTGACTGTCTCCCATTCTGTCGTCCCCGATCTCTCTCTCTCGCTCTCTCTCTCTGTGTCGCTGTCCCTCGGGTGTTTTGTGCGATGATCACGAGCACGATCACGCGCTTGGCTGCCGCTTTGTCCTAATGCCGTGCCTTGTGCAAATGTTTATACAACACACAATCCGAAGCCGAAGAACTTCAATCCCACTTCCTAAGCAGCCAAAAAGGATTTGTCTTTGCGCGTCTCGTCATCATCATCATCATCCTCAATCCACAATCCTCATCGTCGTCGTAGTCGTCGTCGTCGTCGGCGTTAATGTGCGGGCAAACAAGCGTGATGTGGCAATTGTCTGGGGAGCGATTCCAGGGTCTTAGGCTACTTGCCACAAGATGAGGCTCGTACTGCTGCTGATGCTGCTGCTGTATTTGTTAAGTAGCCTCTGGACAGCCCCTGGCTGTGGCAGAGACACATAGATTTTGATGCCGAGGTGTAGATCCATTAGCTACCAGTCCGGGGGCAACAAGCAACAAGCAACAAGTGTTCCCTCGCTCTGTGTGTGATGTGTGTGGGCTCTACAGGAGTCTGTGTACAAATTGTGGGTGTGGCACGACTTTGACGGTTCCTGAATTTCAGTCGCCGGTAAATCGTGAAAGTAGTTTTTTGTGTGGTTTTGTAAATAGAAATAGCCTCAAGAAGGGACTCATTCACAGGGAAAAAGTGTCTAATGAAAAAAGGAATTCAGTTCCTTTTTGATTTGAGACTGAAACGAAGGGAGTAGCGGCACACGTGGTGCGATACTGCTAAGACACTCTGCGAGAGAGAGAGAGAGAGGACGGAGACGGAGAACGCAGGCACATAGGATCTGGCATCGAAATTCTTCTAGTTCCACATCTTGCCACAAAATATTGATGGAAGGACTTCACAGAAGAACCTGATTGATTGATCAATGATTGATTGAACTCGTTTACGGGTTCCCAAGACTCTCTGGCCTGATCTGGAATGCCACAAAACTGCTTTTGATTGCTGCCTGTTATTTAATTTTCCCTTTGAATCCCAGGCAAATGAGTCTCATTAGCAATGCCCAATGGCTCCTTGTTGTTCGCTTTGTTCGCATTGGCTTAATTATCACAGTTTTTTGTACGATTTGAGCTGTTTTTCTTGGCCTTAAAGTGGAACAGGAGTGGAGTGGCGTGGCGTGGCAACACCTGCCATTGCCACTGCCACTGGGACTGGGACTGGCACTGGCACTGGGAACTTTCCTCTCTCTCGCGAAGCAGCAAACCAACAATTGTCGCCAATTAAACCATCAGAAATGTAAGAAGAAAAAAACTAAAGGGGGAGAAGGCCCTTCCGTGTGTCCGTTGAATGGGGCACATTAATCAGTGGCAGGTTTCAACTGGTTGCAAGTTTGCGTGAAACGAGTAGCCTCTCATTGATTACGACGCTTCTCGTATACCTCCTCGTATGTAAATTATTTCTGATTCTTCTTTTGTTGTTGTTGTTGTTGTTGTTATTTTGTTTTGTTTGTGTCAATTTAGGCAGCGATAACGATATAACGATATGTCTCATCTTCTGCCTCCAAGGTTTCCAATGAAAGTGCCACAACAGTCGGCGCTGTATCTGAATCATTTATTGTGCACACAGGGAGCTAATGACAAGCGACAACTCAGCGGGTCCCCCACCAGTCCACACAGTCCACACAGTTCAACTGCCACTGCAACTGAAAGTGGAAGTAGAAGTGCCAGTGTCAGTGCCAGTGGGGGAAACTGGTCATCGATTTGCCGTGCTGTGCTGTGCTGTGACACGCTTACGGTCAATGTCAGCAGCTCTCCAAGTGAAACCCGAGACCCCTGTCGATGAGTCTCAGTCCCGTCCCCCATGAGTGGCATTTATTCATTCGATGGACATTTGTGTGTGCACTTTGATGCTCCACATTCGACTTGGACTTGGACTTGGATTCTTATCGGAAGGTGGGAACCACTATATCTGGGAATGGCATACGAAACGTAGAGACTCCTCACTCCCAGCACGTACACCAGAGAGAGCCCTTATTCGGAAGAGTTTGCCAATTCTTATCATTATCTATAGGTTTTCGATTGAAGAGAGATTCTTTGAACTTTCAATATAAAGGTTTTCTTTTGATTGAAATCCATTGGAACCGCTTTGATTGCCTCAAGAAAGATATATATGAGAAAAGAGAAGGTTATTTGGATATCACAGGGTCCCAATACGTGTGCCTCGATACCCAAGCTTTAGAGTGCTTTAATATTAAGAGGAAACCTGGAAATATTTCCTTTGAAAGGCTATCTATCATGAGGGCTGTCTACAGAGATATTTGGGTATCATAGTGTTGCGCCACGTGTGCCTCGAATCTTAAAGTTTCGCATCAAAGGAAGAAATTAGGCGTGTGTTCCTCGACGCTTTCAATATTAAGAGGATTTTTTTCTAATGTTTAATATAATATTTGAAACAGACAGAAATGGCAATCACTTTTAATAGAGATCCCGGAATCTTGCGGCCTTGTTGGCCTTGAAAAAATTAGTGATTTGCAAACCCTGATCTTCCGCCGAAGTTCAAAGAGTAGGGCCAGAGATTGCTAAAAAGGGTTTCACCGCCACGAACCAACACCACAACGGCAGCTGTTTGTCTGTTTGTCGGGGCTATAATTGAAGCATTTCGTAGGTAATTGGCAGCGATTTTTGTATGCCCCAAACGCATAAATTAACACCAGTCTGGTATCTGGTATCTGGTGTCTGGTATATGGAAAGTCCTCGCGAATCCTCTGAAGATTTGTGTAATTGCGCACACGGGGCTGGGGCTGGGGCTGGGGCTGGTCTGTAGTTGTTTCTGGGTTGAATTTAATGGAGTGTCCTAAGCCGCCAGACCCTGCCTGATTATAAGGCCTCAATCCCCGAGGATCTCTTGGGGGTAGGCAACATGCAATTTGGGTCAAAAGAGAGGTGTCTCCCCGTACAACGTTTTTATATGTTAATTCTCCTTTTGGGTTTTGGCTTTTGGGGTTTTTTTTTTTTGTTTTTCTTGCGGCTGGCAAACGTTTTGTACCTCATTAGAGCGGCGAAAGCGCGTTTACAAGTGTTAAATTGGCCAAATTATGGGTTGTTAACAGGATATAAAAGTAAAAGTGTCTGTGGCAGCAACACAGGCAGGTGCCATCCCATCCCAAGGGAAAAGGGAAAAGCAAACCGGAGCACAAGTCAATTCAATTTTTGGGTACGAAAGCAGATGTTTAAGGCCCTCCGATTTATAGAGTGATGATTGAGAAATATTCCCCATAAGCATTTGGGGTGTGTACATGCATAATATAAGTATGTATTGGAGGGGAGCGGAGGGGGTTTTGAGTATATATTTGAGACCTGAAGATTCATTTTGGGATGCTGTTATCGCTGTGTAAGCATTATTATAGATTATTTATAGACTGAATGCAGCTTTAAATAGAGTATATTGATACGAGTAATCGGTAAACGGGAAAATATGTTTGTCTTTTATTATTATTAATTTTTCTAAAATTAAAATCCCACTTTAAGTAGAAATATCTATAGTTTCACTTGTCTGTATCTTTATCTGTGTATCTGAACAAGTTTTCCATTATATTTGCCCTGATATCCCTTTCAGCATTCCCTTGTAATGTCTTCTCTTGGGAGTTCCTTTCGTTACAGTCCTTTCGCTTCACATTAGGCCGGACTTCTGTCAATGATCATTCCGCTATACATATGCTTAGTATCGTTCCGCATTATCGTCTCCAGAGCCCTATCTTTAGCCCCATCAACAGCTCCTGGCTCTGGCTTGGATCCACAGGCCCTCCGTTGCACAGATCTGCTGTCTGTTGCTGTCCCTGCGGTCAGATGCAAGAGATTTGATTAATTATCGCGCCAGAGAATGTCCCAGGGAATGGGCTGCAACTCCTTTTCCAGCTACAGCTCCATCTTGGGCTCCTCCTGCTGCTGCTGGGATCGTATGTTGCCGACTTAATCGCCTTTCAGCCCCCGAGACTCCTTCTTGATAATGTTGTTTATGATATTTCAAGTGCAAAACGATTTAGTTGCCCGGAAAAAAAGGGCCACGACACACGGCTGACAAAGAGCTTGATGCAGCAGATCCTCCGATAATTAATGAGAATGAAAAAAACTTTTAATTACTTCAGGCAGGAGGCAGGAGGCAGCAGGCAGCAGTGTCCTTGAGAGCCTGCTCTGCTGATCCTAATGATCCGCTCAAACCAAAAAAAAAAAGAAAGAAAGAAAGACCTAGATACGAAAATCGGGAAAAAAGATCGCCCGTAAATCTATAGATTTTTGCGTAAATTCTCAAGGATAAGCGACGCTGAGGCGAGACATAAAAAGGAACAAGGATATTTCTTACGTAAGTGCCTGGCAGCAAAAATATATTTTTATGAGAGGATCATAAACATATTTTTTCCCCCGTCAAGAATGGGAACGCGCTCTCAATGTTCTGATCTCGTTCCATTTTTAGCGGAACGGAACGGAACCGCCTGTCCGTCCGTCCGTCTGTCCGTCCGTCCGTCTGTCCGCCTCACGGCATGACATAATTTCGCATAATTTGCACACAGGATTCAGCACCCTCGAAGGACTCTCAGCACGTGACAAAAAAGGAGCAAAACAAAAAGAGAACGACCTGCCGTTGCAGATTTTTAGTGCGAATTTCGCAGGTCATGAGCCCAGATATTTCGGCCAAAAGCGAATTGAATTTTTCGTCTCAATCTGGCCATATCCCGCCCCGCTCCCGTCCTGCGAGTGTTACCATTTTTTGTTCTAATTATTTTTTATGGTGCCAAAAATTGTCGCACTTCTTTGCGGCTGGCCGCAGTCGCTCTCCGCTCGGAGGCACGCTGCTGCTCGACATCTTTTTGTTTATTTTCTATTCTATAATTTTTAGCTAGCTGTTCCGTTCGGGCCGTTTCTTTCTTTTTTTGTTTGTGGTTTTACACTGTGTTTTTGGCCTAATTTTTAGCTGATAATTTTCGCAATTTTTGTGGGTTTTGCGGTTTTGAGACTTCGAGGCTTCGAGGCTTTACGTCTTTAGGTAGAACTACGGCTGCCATGGCAGTCATAAATTTTTGCATTGACGCATGTAATCCCCTACTTCGTTCCTTTGGAGCTGCTTAGACGTGTGGAAAGGTGTATTTGGGGCCTTAAAAGCCGTAAGCCAGGTGTTCAAAGAGCCCAACGACTTGTTTTCGACCAAATCGCCAGGAGTTAGGGCTACCTATGGGGGGTATGATCGTTATATATGATACTCCAATTGCAGAATGTCACGAATCGAGGGGCAGCATATCACAGGATATCACAGGAGTCTAGATTTGTGCTACTTGAGTACTGGGTATAAGCAAACCCGTTTTTACAATGCAGTTTCTGCCAATTATTGATATATTCCTGGGGAAATATTACCCAGTTTGTTTTCTAATATTTTATAGAACTCCTGAGAAGAAAGAACCTAAGATTGAGATGAGTATTCACTGAATCCAGGAACAGTCAAAAGGCATCAATTTCTTAGTTAGATTTTCGCGTGTGTTTTTCTTATATTTCATTTAAAAGAACCTTCAAGGAACGAAACAAATTTGTGGGCCTTTGTGGATCCTGTGTAACATGTGGCCTCTCTTGCAGTCCCTTCTGTGGACCCTATTGGGGCTTTGGATCATCTTAATGGAGGGACCAACCCAAAAAACTCGAGTGGCATCAGCATCCCTTTCGTTTTTCCCCTGCTTTCCCTGGCTTCACTCTCACCGGCTTGCCTTTTACCTTTTCGCCCCTTAATGAGCAACTTTAACCTTTGCTAATGACAACTGGCCAGAGAACCAACCGATCGAACCCCTTGACGATTGACCTTGACAAATGCCCAACCGAAAAACCGAAACGTAACCCGAGCGACCAGCCATGTCAACACTTTCGCTGAAACCCCTTTTGCCTAGCCCTTTTGCCACAATTAAAATGTTAAACTGGAGTAAAAATGTCGTAAAATATCGTCGAATCCCAAGAAAAACGCGTTCGAATATTTTCCAAAAAGAAATGCAGAGCAAAACGAATTTTTAACAAAACAAAAAAAAAAAACACAAAAACTCTGAGAGGGCTTCCGAGAAGTGATCGTGCAGGGGTTAAGGGTTAAGGGACACCCGAACTAGGTCACTGGATTGCCGCCAACAAAAAAGGACCATAAAAAAGTAGAGCGCATCCCACAGCGAGGAGGGAACCCTTTCTGGAAGCCCTCTGCTCTTTACGATCTAGAGCATGACGGATCTTCTTTAGGTTTATTTTTGTTTTTCTTTCTTTTTTTTTCGTTGGGCATAGTATTCCCGATAATTGTGGCAAAAAATTAGTGCACGACGATTTACATAGAACTCGACAACTGACGAGCTACGCGACCTACGACCTACGACCTTCGATCCACGGGTTGACATTGCATTTAACTTTTGATTTGACAGCATCTTGACTGAGAGGGAAAACTGATGAGGGGAAGGATGCAGGGAAAGGATGTTGCCTGGTTAATGGCTTTACAACTTGTTGTCTCTAATTATGGTTAAAATGGGCCGTAATCCTTTGCTAAATGCAGCAACACAGCAACGCCCCAGCCGAGCATCCCACGAAAGAGCCCGGAGAGATCCGAGAGATGGAAATTTCACGCGAATTCCGCGTCATGGTTAAACGCGACTAATCCTTCCGCAGTAAGCCCTTTCGGACTCGGGCCAGGACTCGGTGGTGGGCGTATTGTTTTGTTTCGAAATCAAAATATTAGCAAATGTCGGCCTGAAAGGGCAAGGATGTGCCGGGCTGTGCAAGGATTAAGCCGCGAACGAGAACACGGCACATCCTTTCGCAACCTTGGCAGCCTTGGGACACACGCTCGCAATTTTACGATCCCTGAATGCTTGCCTCCTTGCCTCTGCCACTCTGCCACTCTGCCACACTGCCACATGCGCGCGTCTCTCATTTGTTTGACTTTCGTTTTTTAAGCGTAGCCCTTCGATGGCATATCCTTTGTTGCGGTTCTTTCTACTCTTTTTTTTTTCTTTTTAGAGAGGGTTGCAATCCTTTTGTGGTGACAATTGTGTCCCTGTGTGTCGTGCTCCTCGGGGTTCCCTCATCGTTTTTTTACGAACCTCAAAGGATGCGTTTTATGGCCGTCCGCCGCCCGCTCGTTTTTTAAGCCTTTCTGCTCTGCTCTGCTCTCTCCTCAGATCAGAGCTCTCTGAAGATCAGTTTTTTTTTGGGCTGCTGGGTTGTAAAATCTCTCGCGCTGGAATAATAAAACTTTTTACCAAATTCCTGGAAATTTTCGTGCGATTTTTAGTTTGTTTTTAAACCAATTTTTGGGCCTGTGATTTTTTTTTTGGACAGCTATTTTTTAGAAGAGCAGTTTTTTTTTGGCAAAGGGTTTTTAGTGGAATTTTTCTGTGATTCGCAGAATTTTCCCCTTTTCTTGATTAAAAAACAGGACCTCAGCCTTGGAAAAGTAATTTTCTCATTTGTAAATTGTTTATTTTTGTATTTTTAAGTCGAAAAGCCAAAAAGTCACTTTTTTGTGCGTGTGTGTGGGTGTTTTTTTTTTATCGAAATGGAAACAAAAAAGGGTTTTTGTGGAAACACTTCATGGGGTGTGTGGTATGACTTTTCCCCTTTTTTTAAGGTTTTTTTCTTTAAAGGGAATATAATAAAGCAGATAGAAACCGAAAGTTAATCTGGTTTCGAGGGAAAGTCATCAGGGGAGGTCGCTAAACGAGGAGGTGGCTGCCACAAAGGAGAGGAATTGCCACCGAGAGTGGAAAAGTCACAGAAGAAGGCTAGTCTGATGATCTGATGATGGAAAGATGGAAGAAAACATCTTCTAGTCCACTCCTTTCTGGGTTGAACCACTCCTGGCATGCCCTCTCCAGCTCAATCGCCTTCAGAGCCCTGATGGAGACCTCGTGGTGCTTCGAAATGGATCGAGAAACATCGTGACATATCCTCTACACTATACTGAAGGATCTACTGCACTAATCCTACTACTGGCTACCGGTAAAAATATCAATATAACGCCTGGAAATTATACAAAGATCTTCCGATCTTCCGATCATTTACGGCATCATCCAAGCATCTCATCTGCGCCCAAAGACCACAAATTTCGCCAACTCATTGACAGATACAGATACAAAACAGCCACAGAGATACAGATACATTCCATGGCAGATACAACCACAGTTTTTGATGATTGCCTTCATAAATTGAATGTTTTGGGTTTTTTTTTTGAGGAATTTTCATTTTGAGATTTCGGCATTTTCCCATTCATCCATCGTAACGGGGTTAATTATCGTTAGCCGATGTTGGGCAATGGGAAAAATTAACATTTGCCCCTTCCCCTCACCCCCTCAGCCCCGCACCCACCCTTCCACTCCTTTTCATTCCTCTGCGATCTTTCCTGCTCTTCGGGTGTCTGCCACTTCCTTTGGGGAGACAAAGAGAATATCAGACCCTGCCCCCTCAACCCTCCCCCTCTCCCCCTTGCAGCCACTCCACCCCTCACCGTCCTGTGGCTCATTACGCGGGTCGTGACTTGCCGAAATGAAAAACAAGTAAAAATCTGGCAACACACAACAGAAAGAAACAGAAAGAAACAAAAACTTTATTGCAACGGATGCTTGTCAGAAGAAGATGCTGCAGCAGATCTGCCACCAGCAGGCGCGGCAGGGGCGGCAGGGGCGGCAGGGAGGGGGGGGCGGCACCACAAGGGGTACAAAGAGAAGTTGGAGAGGGGGCAAGGGGGGACTGCCACTGACAGGGCGGCAGCGGGTGGCAGATGCAGACGCAGACGCAGCAAAAAATGTTAATCTCCATAAAATGGAAACAATGCGCCGGCGCAAAGACGACGCAACCGATCGGTGGGGGCCCCCTCCTCCCTCAGCCCTCACTCGCCTCCAGCTTCCAACGATCCCCTCCCCCCCTCGCCCCCCTCGCCCTCTTTGTACATGGGCCATGCTTCGTGGAGCGCGCATTTTGCGCAATAAGTGTGCCAGACGCTGCAGAGGCCAGACGCTGGACAGACCGACCGGTTGTTGGTCAGCATTCGCGAGATGCGAGATGCCCCACGTCCATTCCATCCACAATATAATTTATGCAGCAGCAACGGCAGCGGCAGCAGCAGCTCAAGGATCTGGGTCTCCGTCTCTGGGGCTCTGTCTGTGCGTTTAGGTAATCGCTGGGCATGATCTCTGGGGCGAACTCCAACGCCAGCGCCGTGACAAGGCAGCAGCCCGCTGTGCTCCGACCCCTCCTTGCCCCCCTTCCCTTCCTCTCTCTCTCTGCTTGAGGCAACGCCACCCCAGTGTAAATTACAACTTGCCTCTTGGCTCTCCAACGCCCCACCACTCGGATTCCACTCCAGTCCACTCCACTCCATCCCGTGGCGGCTTCTGCTGCCTGTCGGTTTCATTCACCAAGTTCAATAGTGCATGCAACGCCTGCCACAACCCCCTTTTCCGCGCATTTATGATCGATGCCAGAGAGTCGATTTCTTTGGACGAGGCTGCTGCCTCTTGCGATTGTCGTTGTCGGCTGCGGGTTCGATTCCCTTCGATTCTTTGAGGTGCCTTTGCACGCGATTGCCTCTACTCTTCTGCTCGTTCTTATAATTGGGGTATATTTGAAGATGTTGGTGAGTTTGGTGATAATATATAAGAGAGAAAAGCGTGGAGAGGCCCAAGCGAAGGCTGAAAAAGATAACAGACACGAATTGCCAGCGCAGCATACATGTCCTGTGCATGACTCGACTCTATTTTCGCTGATTTAAGCAGATTTAAATATATAACAATATAATATATTTATTTTTAAGTTTATTATTCTTAAAATACTTTTAAATTTGCATCAAAGTGTATTTTCTCTGGAAATACGAGTACTCTTCAGCCCAGAGTATCTCCCATTCGTGTTTCGTTTGTGCCTTGACTGTTTTCAGTGTTTCTTCTAGACCTTCGACACCTTCCTTTTCGATGGTTTTTGTCAGGAGCAGAGCTGTCTTTGGGGCCTCTGTCTGGGTGCTCTGTGGATGGGGCTCTGGTCACGATTTGTTGAGACTCGTAAAACATTTTTAGCACCTCAACGACCAGGCAGACGTTTGCCCGAAACGGCGACGATCTATATACAATACATCGATGCATTCAGTATTCCCTCTATATGTATCTCTCCTTATTTTTTGTTGTTGCTGTTGGTTTTAATGGCATTTTTGCATTTTGTGTTCCAGCTACCAAGGAGAACGCCCACTCGCAGGCGGCTGCAGTTTGCTGTGGGAACTGTTTTTTTTTTCTGTTTTTTTTCTGTTGGTTGGAATGCATGGAAGCTCTTCTCGATCGATCAGCAGATCAGCAAACACATCCTGTCATTAGGGAAATATTTATGTAGATCTCAAGGGTAGCCGCAGCTGCTGCTGTCAGCCGCATCTAACGGTGCTCCACGAAATGAGGCAAGTCCTCGCTGCGGCAGAAATTAGCTCCGAAATTAGGCGGCTGCTTTGAGGCTCTCCACCGATTAGTGAAATTTATGCAGAGACCAGAGAGCGAAGAGCGAAGAGCGCCCTCTGTGGCTGGCCGGCGGCATATTTTGGCCAAATGTGATTCCCGGAAATTGGCAAGGATTCGTTAATCAGCGACGAGGCGAAAGGGCGACGGAGAGGAAAGCGACGAGGGCAAGAGGTAAGACTGCTGCGTGTCGCATCATAAAAACTCTTTTGCGAATCATCGGACATCAGGCAACAGGCAGCCCATCAAGGACACTCTGGACATTAGTTTTGGGCGATCATAAAACCCGAAAACCAAAAGACAACACCAAAGGACTCGTCTAATCCGTGGAAACTCTATCGAAACAGAAGAAGGATACTCTTTCGGCGCGAGTCGCCTCGTCACTCTTTCCACTCTTTACATGCCCCTGCCCCTGCCACTGCCGCTGCCCCTGCCGCCTCTCACCTCTTACCTGTGGGTCTTGACGAGTTGACGTTTGTCCGCCAATTGATTTGACATTGAAGGGAGACCCCGAGGACCACTCGCTCTCGTCCTACTCGGCTGTAAATAACCCTAAATAAAACCATAAAATCCTTCTGCATGCTGCGCGACACGGACACCCATCCATCCTCTCGCCTCACCTTGAGCCACCAATCGATCTAAGGTTTGCGTTTATTTTTCTTCTTGTTTCTTTTTTTAGCCGAAATCGTAAAGGAGGCAAGGCGTTTTTTATGCAATTTTTTTGTGAGGATTCCACGTTTTTCAAAGGAACTGCGCGTTCGTTTTTTACGCAATGCCATGTAATACTCGTAACATGTTTTTTTCGGCGTTTTTTTTTTTACCCGGTACTCGAAGAATTTAGGGGACATATTAGTTTGTTTTTGTCTGTTTTTTATGATTAGAAGTTGACTTTTTTAGTGAAGAAGTCGCAGGAGTACCAGGAAGTGGCAGGGAAGACAAATCTCTCTCTATCGCTATCTCTCTCTCTGTGAAGGACTCTCCCTCTCGTCTGCTTTGAACGGGTTAACTTTGGCCCAAAGGCATGCACCCACCACGCCCATAATCCTTTTATGGCAAATAAACAAACAACGTCACGGCGCGATCGCCGGATCCGTAGGTAAAAAGAACCGAAATGCGGGCCTCAAAGGGTGCAATAAAGTTGGCAAAGGAAAGGGTATAGGGTATGGGTTATAGGCTATAGGGTAGATGGTATGGGTTATAGGGAAGAGTTGTTGGTTGCAGGTTCATGTTGCACACGCGCTTTGGCTTTTGTTGCACGTTCAGTTTTATGGGTGTGTGGTTTTAGCCCTTTGATGGGCATGATCATCCTGTTAATAGAAACCGTGCAAAGGACCTGTACCTGTATCTCTAATCCTTTCGCTACCAGCACCCTCTCCTCTCCTCTCCCCTGCCCTGCCCTGCTCTGCTCTCCTCTGAACCCTTTTGCTGCTGGCCCATGATTGCACGGCGAGCGTGTCTAAGGCGATTTAATTAACGCGGTTGCAACTAAGCCACCGATACGGGGACCAGCGGCAGATCCTGTATCAGGACACGGCTTAAAACCCTTTCTCGCTAGTCGCGCGGAACGGAAGAAGGGCGGTGTCCCGTGCTAAAAGCCAAGCAGCTACTGTTCCAAGGAGTTACAGTTCCAGTTTTCAGGGAGTTCCAGTAGCAATGCCAAAAAGGAGTCACCAGTAGGGGAGTGGATGGACTTGACTTCCAGCGAAAGGATTGCAAGGACTTAACTTTTGGGAAAATCTCCAATATTTACCAAATACACACAGACACAGAGAGAGAGAGAGAGGGAGAGGGATAGGGAGAGGACCTGCAGCAGAGTCGAAAAGTCAAGTCTCGGTTTTGGCCAAATTGAAGCGGCTGAGCCGGCCAAACGAGTGAGGATCCCAACAAACAGGGCTCAAAGGGAATCACGAGGATTAGCATCCCCCCCCCCCCCCACCACCCGACCTTTGCAGAAGATTATCCAGCCACTGGATGAGAGTTCTTCCTGCCACATTTAACAATCCAGGAATGGGGATACAAGAGCCCTACAATATCCCCCATTTCTCTGCTTTTACTGTTAGCTTGGGTTCTCTTTTTTTGGGAATATATACACCGTTAGATCTCTCTCTCTGTTGGCCGATTTCCGCATCACGCGATCTCCTCTCCGTCTCTTTGCCCTTACAAAAAACCCAAAAAAAAAAATCGAACCACGCAAAAAAAAAATAACAAAAGACGAAAAAAAGACAAAAACAAATTCGAGTCGAATTGCCCCAAAATAAAAAGAAATAAAAGCAGTGGCAGGGGGAGGGGGAGGAGGAGAAGGAGGTGGAGGAGGAGGAGGAGGTGGAGGTGGAGGAGGTGGAGGAGGAGGTGGAGTGTATTTTTGCACTTTCTGTGAGTTTTTGTTGTTGTTGTTGTTGTTTTTTTGTACCTGTTGCTAAATTTAGAATTGTCTGTCGTCGGGTATTTGCTGACGTTTGTGTCGAAAAATTGGACCTCCTGCCTGCCCACCCACACCCAAAACCGCGCCCGCGCCCCCGAATTCTCAGGCAAAATGCGTCGTTACGGTAAATGAGTAATAAAATACTTTGCACAACAGCAGCCGCAGAAATGGCAGGCAGGCAGGCAGGGGGGGGGGGACTGGTGGGGTGCCGCTCTCTCCCTCGAGCGCCATTAAGTGCAACAACAGCGGCAAAAACAGCCAGCAAATCCGATGATCGCCAGCAAGTGCGTTTGCAGTCGCTGCGCGCGTTTAAAACAGCGTTGGCGATTTTAATGGCGTTTTAAACGCGCGCGAGAGAGAGTGTGCGGCGTGCGCGCGAGTCTAGGGTGTGCGCGTGTGTGTGTGGCCATGGAGCGAGGGCGAAAAACTGCTCCACTCTCCCACTCTCTGTTGCTCTGTCTCTCCCGCCGCCTCTACTGTTATTTTTAGTTCCATTAACAGCGAAGCGACTGCGGTAGTACCCTGTAATGCCGCCGCAGCAATGTGGCGCGTGGGCGTTCGCTGCCGCTGCCGCTGCCGCTGCCGCAGCTCCCGTTAACAGCTGACGTCGCTGTTAGGCCAACATTTGCCCAATGCTTTTAGAGGGCTCTGCTCTGCTCTGCTCTGCTCTAGCGCTGTTCTAAATTTAGACGCAATTAGCAATGCGCACATTTGATGTTGTTTTTGCCGTCGGCTACGGCTACGGCTACGGCTACCATCACGAGTACCTTTTCGACTATACATTTTTGCCACAGTTTATTTTAGACGCTGCATGTGATCTCTCGGAGCGGCCACAGCAACAATGGGGCAGCATCAAATTGGGCGTTGAGGCGCACAAAAACAACTTGTATCTGCGGCTGCGGCTGCGGCTGTATCCGTGAGATACATCCACACCTTTGGCTGTTTTTGGCCAGCCCGAGAGTGATGCAAAACGCCGCCAACGTTTTCCGATCTTTCTGTGCAATTAAATTGGCATGCACAAGTGCCGACGCCGACGTCGACGCCGACGCTGACGACGACGTTGCTGACCGCGGGCGGTACGCGCCACCGCCACTGCCACCAAACCGTACCGCACCGCCCCGCACCGCACCGCCTTTTGATCGGCTGCCAAATTGTAATTGGAACGCGAAGGTGTTGTAGACGTCCGCGACTGCCACTTGGGGGCCAGCGGGGGCATGCGTTCTCGCCGTGGCAACCTTCTAAACAAACCATAAAACGCATAACTCGTGGCTACACTAGACAACCGCACAGGAATGTTGGACATTTTTGTGAGAGGTTTTATTATCTTCAAATTGGTTTATTTTCGGATATGGCCCAAGTCCCAAACGTTAGATAATAGCCATAGCCCCAAGATGATACAGTTCGAGTATATTTCCAGGGCCCAAATGGGGGTTATGGGGGGCTCTCTCTAGATCTGCTGGGTTGGACAGTGTAATTACAGCCCAACCTTCGACACATCATTAGTCAAAAAAAAACGAAACGAAAACGAAACGAAAACGAAAAACCAGAAACGTGTAAGTCCAACAATGCACGTAGACGCCATCAAAGTGAATCTAAGCGTCGATCGACGCACGTGTAGATCGGGCGGCGGCAGCCTTGTGGAGACCCCCGGACCCCCAGATCCACCATAATCATAGCCATTTCCATTTTCCATTTAATTTTCGTTCCGTTTCGATCGATCAAAATATATTTATAAAGGGCGAAGCGCCGACCTTCACTTAATTGCGGGTGCACGCGGCATGAACGCGAGTGCTGGCTCTGGGTCTCGGTCTGGGCTTCCCTCCTCTGGGAGGAGGGGGAGTGGCAGGGGTGGGGGGATGGACTGCGTCATCGTCACCCCACCTCATCACACCCCACCCACTTCCGCCTGGCGTGCGCACAGCCCCAAAGGTAACCTTGTGATCTTGTTTACTGTTTAGCGACCCCACCACC
Source organism: Drosophila pseudoobscura (assembly GCF_009870125.1). Taxonomy (NCBI): domain Eukaryota; kingdom Metazoa; phylum Arthropoda; class Insecta; order Diptera; family Drosophilidae; genus Drosophila; species Drosophila pseudoobscura. The sequence goes on from NC_046683.1 coordinate 60,243,990, forward strand.
ACCGCAGATAAAACCGAAACACTACGGGACGGACGGAACCGAACCTGTCGTGTCGCACTGGGTGGCGTCATATCGTGTCGGAGGCAGAGAGACAGCTTCTGCTGCTGCTGCTGCTGCTATTTTCACCTTCTATGGGACCGACGTCGTTGTTGCTGCTGCTGCTGTCGTCGCGTTGGCCGCCGCCGCATGAATCAGCAGCTAGAACAGAGTCACGCTCCCGGGCCCAGGCCAGGGACCAGTCTGTGGCTCTCGTGAATCCCGCCAACGGTCGAAGATCGCTCTCTCTCTCTCTCTCTGGAGGGGGGGTTTTGCGTGTGTGATTTCCAAAAAGGAAGAAATGCCCATAAAGCGGTTAGACTTTGCCATTCATTCCCCCGCCAGAGAGAGAAAGAGAGAGAGAGAGAGAGCGAGAGCAGTGCTGCCAGTAGGCAGGGGGGCGTATGAGTAACTCGTATCGAAGCGACGACGACGACGACGACGTAGGAACACACACACACACACACAGGTAGGCGACGGCAGCCGACGGTTGCTACCTAACCGACCGACGCAGGCGCAGGTGAGAGTGTGTGTGTGCGCTGGTCGTGTGGCTTTTGCGCTCGCGTCTCGTCGCGGCGATTTAGCCAACGAACCTGTCGATCAATCGTCATTCGTCTGCCATAAGCCAAACCGAGCGATAAGGTAGTCAGTCCAGGTAGTGGTCCCGTCCCAGACACGAACACACGCGCGCATCTCGTTCACTCTCTCTCTCTGTCTGTCGCCCTCTCTGTCTGGCACGAACACAGACGCGCGCGCACTCTCTCGCACGAAACCCGAACGATCCGAAGCGAGCGTCTGGTGTTGGTCTTTTAATCGGCCTGCACTCAGAACCTGGAACTCATTCGCCAACCGTCACTCGTACCGCGCGGAACACACGGTCGCAGTAGAACACGGACAAACAACAGCACTACACAAAACCGTAGAGTAGCCGAGAGTAGAGAGTCCGAGAGCCAAAGCGTTTTTACGTGAAAAAGTGAGACATTTTTTTCTCTTTGTGAAATTTGAAAACTGCTAAAAACCAAAAAAGCAACCAAAAATCAGAGCAGATTTGATTTCTGCCAAAAGTGAAACAAGCACAAAACAAATAAACAGAACCAAACTGTGCCTCAAACTCAATAAAAAGTATCTAACCGAAATGGTTACCGGCGTAACTGCAGCCAACATGACAGCCAATGTAATGGGCACCGCTGTGGTGCCAGCACAGACCCAGCAGCAGCAGCAGCAGCAGCACAAGGAGACGCCACTCAAAAGTGATCGTCGGGTAAGTGTCTACCACCCCCCCTTTGCCCCAACCAAAAAAAAGAGAGAAACGTTCTTTGGCGTGGATTACATTTCGAGAGATTCTGTTAATTGGGAGACGACACCGACACAGACACCGACACCCACCAGAGCCGCTCGCTTAGCATCGCCCACTATGCCCTGGCGGCTGCCCAAATGCATTTCCTTTTTGGCCGCGTCTCCCACATGGCCAGAAACCGAAACAGAAACAGCCATAACCAGCAGCAGCCAACACACAAAACGCGTATCGAATCTGTCTCTCGGGGGGCACACGCGCGTTGGTGGCATTTACGTTTAGAGCAGCAGCTCCATTCCCATTCCCATGCCCATGCCCATGCCCGTTCCCCATTCATGCCGGAGCCAGCCGCACACTCATTCATGAGTGCCACCCAAAATTGGCTGCTGCCGCTGCCCACTCGCCCCCAAAAAAAGAGCGCGTGCGTCGCGTGGTTGCTGGTTGCTGCAATTGTCGGTCATCAGCCGCCAGTCGCCCCGTGTGTGTGTGTGGGGGGGCAGAGCCTCCGTTTTTGGCTGCTGACTTCATCCGTAGTCGACTGGGAACGCGGGCGTCCCCAGTCTTGGCCAAATTTGGCCACACCGAAAACAGCTTTTGTTTTGTTACCTTTTGCCTCTTCGAATTTCCCGCAATGACCTTGTTGTTGCCTGCCTGCCTGCCACTGCCACTACTTTGTACCTGTACGGGCGGCGTGGAATGGCGGAATGCTGGCGGTGGGGGGTGGGGCGATGGGGCTCTCTATAAATAGTATTGGCCGGCTCGTTGCGGCTGTAATTTATAACCGCCAAACACTATTTTTATCAATGCCGCCGCCGTGCATGAGCGCCACTATAAATAGAGCACGCGCCGTGCGACTCGATTTGGCCGTCAGCCAGTCAACCCCATCAGCCAGCGTCTCCGTCTCCGTCTCCCTCTTTGTCTCCACTCTCCCCGAACCGAAGGAGACCCATGCAGCTTCTCGCTTCCTCCTATTTTTGGGGCGCACTAGGCGCTGCATGAGGTCAAACGAGATGCTCTTCTTTTGGCTAGAACCGTGACTAATCTTGGCCCTTTATTTCCCTTCATCTTTGCAGTCGAACAAGCCCATTATGGAGAAACGACGACGGGCACGCATCAACAACTGCCTCAACGAGCTGAAGACCCTCATTCTGGATGCCACCAAAAAAGATGTAAGTATCCGCCAAAAGCAGCAAAAATATAAAAAAAAAAACAAATAAAAAACAAAGAACAAACAAAAAAATAAATTTCTATTATGGCAAAAACATTTATTAATTTATCGATCCGTTCTTCTCTCTACTTTTAGCCTGCCCGTCATTCCAAATTGGAAAAGGCCGATATCCTGGAGAAGACAGTGAAGCATCTGCAGGAGCTGCAGCGGCAGCAGGCAGCCATGCAGCAGGCCGCCGATCCCAAGATAATCAACAAATTCAAGGCCGGCTTCGCCGACTGCGTGAACGAGGTGAGCCGCTTCCCCGGCATCGAGCCCGCCCAGCGGCGCCGCCTGCTGCAGCACCTGAGCAACTGCATCAACGGCGTCAAGACGGAGCTGCACCAGCAGCAGCGCCAGCAGCAGCAGCAACAGCAGCAGTCGGTGCACGCCCAGATGCTGCCCTCGCCGCCCAGCTCCCCCGAACAGGATCCCCAGCAGCATCTGTTCGGACAGATCCAGCAGACGGCCAACGGATATTTTCTGCCCAATGGCATGCAGGTGATCCCCACCAAGCTGCCCAACGGCAGCATTGCCCTCGTCCTGCCCCAGAGCCTGTCCCAGCAGCAGCAGCAGCAGCACCAACAACAGCAACTGGCAGCAGCCGCCGCAGCGGCAGCAGCAGCAGCAGCCGTCGTCCAGCAACAGCAGCAGCAGCAGCAACAGCAGCAACAGCCGATGCTCGTATCGATTCCCCAGCGAACGGCCAGCACGGGATCCGCCAGCTCGCACTCCTCCGCCGGATACGAGTCGGCGCCCGGCAGCAGCAGCAGCTGCAGCAGCAACAGCGGCCACCACCTGCTGCACCACACGCACCACTATGCACCGCCCAGTCCGGCCAACTCGGTGTACGAGGCCATGGACATGAAGCCATCGGTGATCCGTTGCGCCTCAGAGCCGCAGCCGTTGTCGCTGGTCATCAAGAAGCAGCAGCAGATCAAGGAGGAGGAGCAGCCCTGGAGGCCATGGTAGAGCAGCCCTTACACCCCCCTGAATCTCCACTACGCTTAAAGACTGATGGGCGTTGCACAAACACACACCCTCACATACACACACACACACACACACACACACACATGCGCAGGCGTTGTGGCATGCGCAAAAAGGACATTTCACATCATTCGCCAGGATAACGCCAATGTTGCCCAAGAAGTGCCACCGAGAACATGCAGGATCCATCATCAAAACAGGGGGGTCCCCCCCTACCACTCGCTGGAAAAAGCGAGAGACTGGGGGATCCCCCCCCACGCCCCATTGCACCGCCCATTGTTATAAATTATTTATTATTATTACGCGGTATTCTATAGGTCGCCAGACACTACCTCACTCTGGGTGTTGACATTGCCTCATATCATATCAGATCATATATCATATATCATATATGGGATCCATCCATCCATGTATTACGATGGTTTCTCTTTTTTTTAAAACAGCAAAACAGAAAAAGTCTTCCACGAAAACACACACATAAAAACATATAAAATATATCTATATATAAATACATATATACATATATATATATATAGTTATACATATATATCTCATATATCCCATTTAGTTATAGTTTTTTTTTTACAATTTTTTTTTTACCCCTCTTGAAAAAAAGTATACTATTTGTAAGGCCACGTGATATAGAGAACATAATGAACACAGATTCTAAGAAAATGAAAAACAAAACACACAAGAATTTTTTTGATCTAAAAGAAAAACCACAGAAAAGATCATTCGAAAGAGAGAAGAAAAAAAGTATCAGAAAAATACTAAAAAAAAAACTAAAAAGAAATAAAATAATGAAAATTTTACTAAAAAAAAAAAACATTAAGCAAAAAGAGTTTATTATTTTGGGGCAAAGGGAAAGGAAGGTATTCCCTTTTTGGGACTCGTCTCGGACTGGCTTTTTGCCGTATCCCGAAACGGATGATGAAATTCTTGAAATAAAACTCTGGCTGCCGTCACTCCTACCCGGCACATGTTTCTATTGCAATCAACAACAGCAACAGCATTAGAGTTGAAGGGCAGACCGACGCCAAAGCGGAACGGAATGAAACGGATGTAAGCATTCCGCATCCGGAATGGAATGCTCCGTCAGGCCCAACCGATAAGCGGCTCTTTTCTGGAACAACAACAACGTTCCAAGTGGTTCGCTCATTCTCTTTGTTTTTTTTCTACGATTTCAAAATATTTTGCAATATGATCAAAGATATTTTCGTTGCAAAATAAACCAAAAACAAAAAAAAAGACAAAGAGAAATATGTACTTTCGTAATGCAGGGAAAATATTTTGAAATTGGAGACTGAATATCCTCCTACATTGGCAAAAATGGACAAAAATTCCGCAGATAGTCAGCATAAATATCCCCCCTCCCCCTTTTGCGGTTTCTATAATTTCAATGTGCAAAAAAAAGAAACCTTAAAATTCCAGAGTTTTCTGGGCAAAAGATACAACCCGTACTCCACTGCCTTCTCACGTGATGGTTAATCTGTTATCAATGGGGGAGTGTCTCGTATCTGTATCCCAGACAATTTAGTCGTCATTCCTCGTGACAAAAGTTTCCGACAAGTCTGCGAAAAAAATACCGCACCAAGCTGATAATATCAGAGTGAGAAAGAGAGGGAGAGAGAGGGAGAGAGGGAGCCCTGAAACGATAAAGAGTCCCCCAATGTTTTTTTTTTTTTTGTGGAAAAACAAATAAAAATCTGTTATTCATTTCGGGTGAATCAAGTGCACAGAAAAAACAGCATTCAAAACGCATGTGGGGGGGGGGGGGGATCTCGCCAGATCTAGAACTTTATACCTTCCGTATAAGTATAAGAAGTGTATGGGAGATATCTCCTTTTGTCAGCTGTTGTTGGCTGTGATTAAGCCAAGAAAATGCATTTCGTTACTCACTCAAGAGTGTCGTTTCCAGTCCACAGTTTTGGCTCTTCAATGATTCATTCGCACCACTTATCCAACCATTTGTTCAGCATAGTCGTCGGTGGGTAGTCGGGAACTTTTGTCTTAGCATATCTGCTAAAATGCTGATAAAAAAAATCCCCTTAAAACCAACCACCGCCGCCCTCGCCCCACAAAAGACACAAGCCACTTCCACTTGAGTCATTCAGTGGGATCTGGTATTTTTTTTTTTCATACGAAATTCAACAGAAGTCTAAGGGATAGCAAAATGCTAAAAAAAAACCAGCCACCGGATTGTGCTCGTAACGGGCCCCTGCTCTTGGAGACAAACCCGTTTCCATGACTAAGCAAGGGATTAAATACTTTCAAAACTTTATCAAAATCCGCTTGATTCAGAGACGTACAAATAGTTTTCACTCATCAAATGTATGCCAGAAACAATGGACGTTATTCACCTTCATTCGACCGAAGTGGAGTGGAAGGTGGCGAATGGAGGGGCTATCATTCGAGAGTACCTTTCGATAGAAGCTTTTAGCTATGGAATACTGGGAATAGATGAAGAAGAAGGAGTATTCCTACTGGAATCATTGTAAAACTGGCGGGTTACTAGTAGAATGCAGTCGAAGTGGTGTTCCAACGTTGGCATCTCTCTTCCATGAGCTAATGGGCAGCACTCTTCGCAGTATTCCTTGGCAGCACACTTGCTAGCATTGCTGGGCTGCACTCTTCGCAGTATCCTTGGCAGCACTCTTCGCAGTATTCCTTGGCAGCACTCTTCCTAGCGTTTCTGGGCAGCACTCTTCCTAGCATTGCTGGGCTGCACTCCTTCGAATTTTGATGGGCAGCACTCTTCCGAAATACTGTTTCTGCTCTTATTAAGCATATTTCCATTGCATATCCCTTGTCCCAGTTCCGATATTAAGGCATTCCATTCTTGATTTCGAAACCGCCGCACTCCTACGCCAGCTCCTGTGCAAATTGCGATTTGCATGTCACGCATACCTCGTCGATTGGGCCGCCAGCTAGCCAGCCAGCCAGCCAGCCAGCATGTCGTCTGGTTCTGGTTCTGGTTTCTGGCCTTTGGTTCCGCTTTGGCGATCCTTCGATTAGCGTGCCACCGAAATGAATTCGTTACAGTTACAGTCTGCACAAAATGAAATTGAAATTGAAATTAAAGAAAATCAGGGCTGTGCTCGGGTGTCACACCAGAGACCCGGCCTCAGGGTCCCCCCTTGGGAGGCGACGCGTCGGTTCCTGGTTCGTGGCCAGTGGTTCGTGGCTCGTGGTTCTGGTACGTGGTCAAGTCGTTTGAGGCTACAGACTGCCAGTGCGACTGCGTGGCAGCAGCCAATGGCAATTGGAATGTCACTGCTGCCACTGCCGCCGTTGTCACGTTTCGCTCTCCCGCAAAAAGAACTTTTGTTTTTGTTTGCGCATTTGGACTGGGTTTATGTGGCGACTCGTGTGGCATTCCATGGAATTGTTTGCGGCATGCACCAGCACTTCATTCATGGTAATTGTAGACCCCAATCGCCCCATAGCCGCACCAATTTCAACGAACTGCTGCCCCCCGCACCCGCCAGATAAGACAGAGAGACCCCGCAGCTGGATATTTTCGGGGTGCTGGCAATAATCGTACGCACAAACAAGTTGAACGAACTGCAGACAGGCCTGGGCCAAGAAACAAATGCGAATCTCAAGTCGAGTCTCTAGTGCTGATCAAAATATACATATGCATGGAACACAGATCGAACACGGAGCGTTAGCGCGGCTCGACTTGTGGCTGTCTCTATTCACTTCCACTTCCACTTCGACGTCCACTTCCCCTGCCAATTGGCAATGTCAAATGCGAGCCAAGTTTAATGACTCTATAACGCGAAAGGAGAAACTTTGGCCCCAAGAGAGTCGAGGCTGTAAATACTCTAGGGAGAAAAGGGCTGAATGGTAGACTTTTTTTTTAAATATTTAATCAAATAAATCAAATAAGGAAACACGGAAAACATTTGTTAATTACTATATAAATTTTTAAAAATATACCAATGAATTAATATTTATATTAAAAAATTATATTTAAATAATTAAGTAATTAAGACATTAATAAATCAAATAAGTGGAAAGAATGGAAAATATTTTTTAAATACTATATAAATTTTTAAAAATATACAAATTAATTAAAATTAATATGAAAATATTATATTTAAATAATTAAGTAATAAAAAAATTAATTATTAAAACTATTAATGTAAAACACTTCAAAACAAATTAAATCTATTAAATAAAAAGGAAATATATTTTATCTATTTTTTTTTCAAATAAATTAACGAATTAAAAAAATAATATCCTATTGAATTGAAAAAATAAAAAAAAAACTTAAAAATCAAATTTTACTATTTTAATATTTAAAAACCGAATATTTAATTTAAATATTCCTGCTTTCTGGTAAATATTTAATATTTAAAGAGTTGGAATTTGTTTTTCAAGGTGAAACTTTGGTAGAGTAAGGTGTTTGGTGGTTTTTGGTTCAGAAATGCCTTTCTTTGGGGTTCCAAAAATCCCTTTGAGCTTGAAATACCCTTTTGTCGTGTGTTAGGGTATGCAGAAAAGGCAAAACGGTTTGTGTTGACTGCTCTTGACACCCCCATCTCGTGCGAGTAGTGGTATGGGGAGTGATATTTGTAGCTGCGCTTTGTTGGGGCTTTGTATTATTTTTTGTATTTTTGGAAGCCATTGAACTTGTTTTGCGACTTTTGATTAGAGGCAGCGCCGTATTTCGCATATGAAATGAGTGCGACGCGACAGAGAGATCTCTCGGAAATGTTAGGTGCCAGTGAACTATTTGTTGGCGGGTTCAAGGACGAACAGACAGACCCCAGGCACCAGACACCAGCCACCAGCCACCAGACACCAGCCACCAGTTGATTCTAGTTCCGAATTGGGGCCCAAACGCAGTTACAAAAAAAACAGGCAAGGTCGTTTGTTTTCCGTTTGTTTTCTGTTTTTGCAGTTCTCGTCTCGCTTTTCGGCTTAGAGACGTGCCGCGAATAGACAACAGAACGAACGAACGAACGAACCAGTTGCTGGCTTTGACATTCAACTTTCTGGCGGTAGTTCAAGTGGCCCTCCAGCTGCGGCTCCCCCGTTCCCCCTCCTCCCCCCCACTGACCAAGGTCAGTTTTCCAACGATTGGTGGGGGGGCGGCGAGGGGGTGGGCTAACTAACCTAAGCCATTTTATTCACCACTCAGTTTACAGTTTACAAGGAATGGCACGGCACGGCACGGCACGGCACGGCACGGCACTCGCTGCGGACGGCGAAATTAGCGGTACTCAAAAGACAAGAAAAAACAACACTCCACCAGTCCAGATATTTACACAGTACGAGTGGGGCTGTGTATATGCCGCCTGATAGGGGAACGGAATCGAACGGAATCGAAGGGAGCGGGTGGGTGGCGGGGGGGTTTGGGGCTCTTGTTTACTTGAAACTTACGCCACACGGCCGGACTGCCTGCCGGACTGCCTGGCTGCCTGCCTGCCCGGCACCACCTTATCACCTTGAGCGGCACGTGACCGACGGCAACGGGGAGCAGGCCGCCGGCTGCAAAAAGAATTTCCATCGAGCAACCTGATCGTACGACGCTATTCGAATCCACTCGATCCACTCGCTGCAACTGTGGCCTGCCCACCAATGGAATCTCTTTGGGACCCCCGTGCCCCATCAAAATGCCCAACGGTATTCCGCTATATATGTATCCACATTCATTTGCAATTTGATTTCTGTGTTCTGTTCTGTTCTGTTTCCCTTCCCCACCCCCCCCCCCCCCCCCCCCCCTTTTCTTGAATTTCTGTTCTGTTTCCACTTACAGGCAGGCAGCCGCCCCACCCCCCCTCCCCCTGCATCCCCACCGTTTGGTTGGGAAACTGCAGAGGCAGGCAAAATATTTCTCCTCAAATAAATATAGCTGTTTATTTTGGGCAACCGAGAACCCGCACAAAATCCAGTAAAAATAAAACAAAATTTTGTAACAACAAAAAAAGAATTAAATAAATGCAAAACAGAATGCTGCCAATACTGCAACAGCAACAACAACAACAACAACAACAGCAACAAAATAGAATGAAATACAAGAAAAAACAACAACAAAAACTCGTAAATAAAACTCGGAAAAAAAGGAATACGGAAAACAAAAAATACCGCAAATGGGAACCCACTCGAATCACGTTTTCTGTCACGCAATTTCGTTTCATTTCTTTCTTTCAATGAAATGTGAAATGGATTTGGAAATGGCGCAGTTATTGGTCATGTGGTTGGTTCCATTACCATCGTCATCACCAATACCATTCCGATGCGATCCCATTAGGATCCAAAAGGGGGGGTTTATTCTACAGGTGTGCTCGTCAGAAGGGTATTGGAGGTGTCCAAGGATTGTCGAAGGAGTAGACGGAGTATCAGTACACCCCCATGCTAAAAATAATTAAATAATTATTCCGTTTTTATAGACTAACATATTGAACATATAACAAAGAATTACCTTTGATTTAAATATAAATTAATTATAAAATTCTTTGAACACTGTCCATAACTTAATTTAATGCAAAAGACTTAAATTTTCGAACAAGAATTTATGGGAAATATTTTTAAAAAATATTAAAAAGAAATTATATTTTTAAACAAATTTTTTTAAATAATTATGATTGTATTTTTGATTATAAAATAATGGTACACTGGTACAAATTATGTTGTATGAATTTACTGTTAGAGCAACTTATACAACAGTCACAAGACATATTAAAAATTAAAAATCTAAAAAAATTTAGGAATATGTATATGTGTAACCTAAATATGAAAAAAAAATTTTTAAATAAATTGTTTTAATTATTTTATATATTTAAATCAGAATACACCCAGTCCAGAACAGACCTGTCCAACAGGATGATCTAAGATGACCCCTACCCTAGAAACCTGTACGGATAATATCCCCCTCAAAATTCTACGACCTTGACACGCTTCTTTATTTGTTGTTTGTTTTAAATAATGGTAATTTTCCCTGTGATTGTTGTTTGTTCCTGTGATAATATTTTATAGTCAAATACAAATTACACAAAAAAAAAATGTAAATCAAATATTGTTAAAATTATAACAAAATTTACGTTAAAAAATTTCCTTTTTACAATTTCCACTCCCAAAGAAAATCTATTGGCATAATTTTTGAGATCTAAGAGTCAATATTCTAATGGGTTATTCTTCTAGAAATATAAGAAGTAGACGAGTAGGAGTATATAACAGATTCGGAAACGTCTTCCCTTCTGCTTGATAGTAGTTTAAGTTTTCCTGATCATATAAGGATGGCTCTCGTCCAAAAACACTGCCCTTAAAGGTGCTCCAAAGAAGTGTGTCAAGTTCTTGCCATGCGACCGACTCCACTTCTAAATAAATGGGCTCCATTTATGTCCAACTCTGGTGAATCGCTCTACTTATGAGCTTCAAACAGGTGTCTAAGCCCTATCCCCAGAAGGGATTACCTGGAGCGGCGCAGCCTTTCAATACGCGGACAACCAGAAGCCCCATCAAAAACTTATCGCCCGTCCGGCTCCCCACTGATAGACGCGCCACAAAAGCGCGTGCCAAATGGAAATGCCATTGGGGGTACCGAAGAAACAGAAGCTGTGGGAGGGATGGGAGGAGGGGGGGAGGTTGGGTGCGTGTCTGGATCTGGGCGTCTGACCTGGCATTTGGAAGTGGAAAATTTTCATGGTTTACATGAACGATTTGAGCCATGTCAATGAGATGTGTCAACATGTGCGGTGCTGTTGGTACAGCCGATTAGCACCAGGGTAAAGTCATCGCATCGCGGTTTTTTGGGGACGTCAGCACAGAGACCCGGTGGCAGTTCCAGCCACTCCAGCCACTCCAACCACTCACGCCCACTCCCAATTCCTACACCGCTCTGGAAATTAACACTCATCATCAGGGTTTCGGTTTCGATTTGGGTTGGGGTTTGCTCGGGCACTAGGAGTGGGGTTTTGGCTGTGGCACCGGCACCGGCAGCGACAGTCGTTTAACATTTGCCATGGCTGTTACCAGGTTTGCTTTATTGACTTGGCACATTTCGATACCCTCAAAGAAGGGGGTTCTACGCTTTTGATCAGAGATTTGCCCCGCACAAAGGCTAGATGGGAGGATCTTTAAAGGTGTGTCTCTCGCCCTTTTTCAAGGGGCATAATTGGTCGGAATGGTTCGTGCCTCGATGGGTCTCGTTGCAGGGTATCAATCGACTCGTTTCTATCCTTGATTTTGTTACTTTTCTGTTATTATTGGCTTTTGTGATTTATTTGCGCGGCGTTTTTTGTGATGTTTTTTTGATCTCCTGGCATTGACGCAACTGTGGGAATATTCCACTGCAGCGTGCGCGCTGTGGCGGCTGTGTTTGCCCAACAGGCCACCCCCCACCCCCCTTGCACTTGCCTCCCCCAACCCGTGGGGAGTGTGCGCGCACGCCTCCTTCGGATCACAGCAAAACGTGTTAATGGATCAACAGTTTTGTGTTAGTTTTTTAGGGGCGAGGCAGTCAGTCATGGAAGTTGTTTTGGCACCACCCCCGTCACCCCCTTTCAGTAGGGGGATCAATCGATTGCCCTGCTAATCAGGCGGGCTAAGTGGAGGGCTGGCTCTCAGTCCGGTGCCGGGCCGTGTGCGGCGCCAACATTTCAATGGGTTTCGCATCGCTTTCGTCATTTTTCCGTGGAACTGTGGCGTCGCTGCTGTTGCCATTTCTAGAGCGTGCGAAAGTTTTGAGACCTGCACCGAAACCGAACCCTACAAATCTTTCATTCTCAGAGCATCATCATCTTTTCGGGGGGTTTCGGCGAATGGCGCCATGTGCAGCATTCCTTCAAACATCAGATTACTCTTACATTGTAGTTTCCATCACACCTATGTGCTGGCAGGGTACTTCTGCTATTAGGGGTTCTTTTTGGGGAACTTCTTGGACATTGGGCTCTACTGAAGGTCTGTGTAGACTTTCCTCTATTATTCTCAGTATTTTCTGGTATTTTTAGTAAGAGCTCTCATTTTGGGCTGTTTTTTTTTCTATATTTCAATATAAGAACATATTATTCGGCCAGGTTTCGTTTTTCACTTTCACAAAAGTTTTCCGATTTACTTTTAAAATCACATAAATTAGGGCTTTTCATATTCCGCAAGATTTGTTCGTTTTCAAAACGTTTTCTCCTTTTGGCAACATTTAATCCCACATTTTCCATTTCCCAATAGATCTTCATCGCTTGGCAGAGTACAAAAATATTCTCTCTACCTTCAAGTCATCTAAAAACCTCTACTTTTTCTGCCTTTTCATAGAAATTCTTGGGCTCTAGGGTTTCTGGCGCCAGTCTCCCTGGGGTATCAACTTCGTTGCCTCGTGCCCCACAAAAAACCATACATTGTATAACAGCACAGCACGTGGCATACAGGGCTGCAGTCGATAAGCATTTCGGGGCGAGGGTTTAGGCCACCTTTAAAATCCACTAAGTTAGAGCTATCAAAGCCTTATGGTTGAGGGCTTATTATTTTATTTATTCAGGGGTAAATGGGACTCAAAAGTTCAGGTATTTCCCAGCTTTAAGAGGCCTTTAAGATGGTTATGGGGTCAACACAGGTCTGTGATAATTTGAGGGCACGTGCACTCACTCGCAATCGTTGGATGGATGGATGGATGGATGGATGGATGAGTAATGTATGGAATTCCCAGTGCGAAAGTGCCAAGTGTCTAGTCTTTTGATATCTGTATCTGTGACACATGAAATCAAATAAAAATAAATCAATCTAGTCATGTTTTTTGAACACACTTGAGATACAGATACATATGTATATTTCTGGGGATGTACACAAAGATAGATGCATAGATAGAGGATCTTATAGTTACATAAATCTGCCTTCGATAAGCAGCTGATAAGAGACTTAGATCTGGAACGAGTGACTCACGAAATGATGAAATTCGTCTGTCTCCCAAATAGGGGTTATATTTGCCCCCATTCTTGGACTTACCCATGAAATGGAATTGGAACCGCTGCTCTATTACATTATATTGAACCCCATGACATTGCCCTAGCCGTCGTCTGAGTGCTGGCGCTATTTTCGTAGCCAAAGATTAATTGGCGAACAGACGGCAACTGCGACTGTGGAATAATTGGGGAAATACCCGATATTAACCTTCTGTGGCCCGACTGGCGGTAATGTGCATATCAAATGCGAATAACTTGAACCCCAAATGTGACTGGAGGGACAGAGAGAGAGAGAGGGATAGAGAGAGGGCTCTCTGTCGCTGTCTGTCTGGGTGGAGCTGTGGAGACTTTGGTGTTATTTATTTTGGGGGGAATAGACAGGTGTGAGGGGGGGGGGGGGGGGGGGGGACTAGCAATCAATCAAAAATCAATGCCTGCGCCGGAAATGACCCACTCGCCGACTGGTGCCACGTACTAACTAACGATGTCTCTAAATGCTTATTAGCACTAGAAATTAGCAACTAACAAATAATGAAAAAAATACAAAAAAAAAACACACACACACACACAAAAAACGAGTATCTCTATATGGCTATGACGCTGCTTGTTTCGCTTCGGGATGGAGGCATACAATACATAAATCTTGTTCCATGCAATCTCCGCCGATCATCAGCCAACTGACGGGAGCACGCGCCGCCCCATCCAGCAGATAAAGAATAAAGGAGGGATGAGTGCGGTGGGGTGGGGGGGCATGGGGCTGTGGAGAAGGTGGAAAGTTTCTGAGTGGAGTAAGCCACGATAATGAATGCCATATAAATCGATTAACACTTTTAAACGACGACGCGTCGCATCGCCTAACACAATCATCTGTCTCTCCATCTCTCTCGACTGATGCTATTAACAGATCCCTAATGATTCGCGCACGGTGTGAAGGATTTTCGGATATTTCACTGGAATCCACTGGAATCCAGCTTTGGCCTGGCCTGGCCTGTGGCCTGACAACCGCAGATTTATTCGCTGATCACGCGACAACACGCTCTTTGGGATGATGACGGTGACGGTGATGACGATGATGATGAAGATGAAGATGATTATGCAAGTGCGGGTCTACGCAAAAGAAGATGCGTCAGTCGTCTGCTGCCAATCCCCCTTCTGGCTTTTGCGGCTTAAGAGTAATTAGCACTGCGGATCACCCTGAATGATCAGTGGATCACCTTCGGTGGGTCTATGGCTTCCAGTCTAGACCTATGTAGGTGCTAAGCGAGACACCGTAAAGCCGTCAAAGGCGTCGGGGATCGCCACGGGATTACTGCATGGATTCTGTCTGGCTCTGTCTTGGGCGCCTGTTTGAGTCAGGATTAGGTCGGAGGTGACATGGCAGGCAGTAGAAATTGCATAAGGTTGCTCAACGGGGATTGAAGCCTCTCTCTCTCCCTCGCACCCCCTCGGCTTTCGGGGGGTGGCGCGGCTATACACTAATTTCGACATCGCTTGGCCTTGGAATGATTCAAGTTCGCCGAAAATAAAATAATAAAATTAAATAAAGCTGTTGTCAGTATCGGTCACCCCTCGCCCACACACGCTCCACGCTCCACCCTCCACATCAGCCATCCATCCGCTTTCGAGCGATCGCAGGCACAGTCACTGTTTCGGTTTCGGTTCCAGTCCCATTCACAGTCCCGTCCCCCAAGCCCAGTTCCATTCCGTTCCCAGATAAAGCGACGCGTCGCGCCGCGCCGCGCAGTCGAATCCCAAAAACTTTTGTTATTGCATTTTTGTTGTCGAAAGTTCCGGCTGAGTGCGGCGGTACCTACCCCGCAAAAACACACACATATGGCCATACCCTGCTGCAGGCAGTGGGTTTGGCGACATTCTAATGAGGTTTGCCATTAAAGCTGCTAAAATAAACACAAATTCGAATAGTTCTTAAGATAGAATACTCTTAGTTCACGGCCATAGCCTATAAAACCGAGAAATCCAGCCGCCGGCAGCTTCCCACAAATGAAATGCAAGAAGATCAAAATAAAGACAGAAAAAAGTCCGCTATTCCTAGGGTCAGTATTTGCTGAGAACGCATTAATCTTGTTGTTGCTGGGAAGAACGAAATGAGAGCGCGAGAGAGCAAGGAAACGAATTGCGTGAGAGGAACACTGCGCTGGCAGCAATATCAAGAGATAAGAGAATGGGCACTGCACTGCAAGAACAGACATGTCCCCAGCTGTGACACAAATGCATAGACATTGCACACGCATGCACGGCTCTGTGTGTGTTTGTGTGTAGCCAGAATAAGGGTATCTAATGTGCACCGGCCCCCCTCTAAGCACGACTTGGTTTGCTTTCTGGTTTTTTTGGCTTGTTTATTTTTACTGTTTGTTATATTTATTTTTGCGCGCCTGCATCTGCTTATGTGTACAATGAACGCACCTTGTGGGTTGGTCACATTTTGTGGCTGCCTGACTTTATGGCGCATACGCCTCGTGGGACATTGAAATTACTTTGCTGTTTGTGGCTTTTGATTTTTCCTTCCTTTTTTTTGGTGGGGGGGGGGGGGGGGGGGTACACACACACGCCCCAAAAAACCAGACGCACCACCTCCCTCCAAAAGCGTTGTGATGGGAATCAAATGGGTCATTGGACGCGACCAAATATTGAATTTGCACGATTATAACGACCTTGCACGACCTTGAATTGTACGTTCGTACGGCTGGTGTTGATGAAAACATTGTTAGCTGGTTAAATTGTCAATAACGAAAACGTAAACCGAAAACAACACCAATTATTAACAATTGTTTGTGCTGCTGTGTTTTGGTTTACATTTCGGGAGGTTCGGCAGGGGGTCTCCACAGATATCGAAGGGATCTAAAACAGATTTGCCAAATGATTTCCAGAGAGCAAGGGAGAGGGTTTCAAGGGAAATCTCAAGTGTTTAGATGTGAAAAATTCGGAATTCTTACACGGATGGTATGATTTCTGAGAAGCTTAAGCTCTTGAGAAAATTCCGTTTTGGATGTAAGTATTCCCAGGTAATTTTGTAAGGGTGATTTCTGGCAAGGGTCTTTCCAGAAACAATAAATGATTAAAGATGGAAATTCATTTATAGATTTCTGTAAAACTATGGATCGGTGTGGGAAATTCGGAGGAGGTTCTTAGACCTTGAAGCCCTATTATAGATCACACTTGGTGAATCTTAACCAGAATTCTTTAAATATAATTTTAATAACTATCGAATCGAATAAGTATTAACTGCCAAAAGCTCTATAGTAATTTCATTTGGATATTTCAAAGCATAATAACAGTAATTAATACGATGCCATGCCATTCGGATGGTCCCCCTCATCAATTATAAATCTACAAACAACTAATACCCCTCTACACCTCTTCATCGGTCTTTTTCTGGCTGTCACTCCGCCTCCTAGCGATATTGTCGCCGTTGTTTTGCTTTATGATTCGGCCTTACGGATGGAATGATGGTAGGGCTACTGTTTAATTCTCGGTTAACCAAAAATAAACACAGAATACAAACAAACGAGCTGCTTCTAGTAAATTGCGACTGATTTATGGGGAATTCCAGGTGCGTCAGCTCTACTACTGTGGGGCTCTGTGGCACCTGAATTGGTTGTCCAATTGTCGAATTCGGATGATAAATAAATTCCCGACAAGTTAACAAATAAAGCGAATACACAAACACCAGTGGAGGAAAGAGAATCAAGCCTCGAGTGGCACGGTTCTGTGTGGGAAGATCATCAGGTGGATCAAATATATCGTACTAGGGCACAGCATTACTCATGCCTGTTGCGGCTCAGTCACACAGGGAGCGCCCTTGGAAATCAGCAAATTTCATACGAAAGTCTCAGGAATACTACGCTGGAAAAGTCTTTGAGACATTGTAACGAGACGCCATCTCGTTTTGTGTCGTTTTTGAGCGTTTCGAAGAACTGAGACATTTGATTCGAAGTGCCAACGGAGTAGATTCGTTAGCCTGGTCATTGAGGGGCTCTAAATCAGGGGTCGATTGAGGATCAAAGCATCTTAGAACCTGCAATTCCTTTAGTTTGAGTTTTGTGTTTCAGTTTTGGGTTTTTTTTTAATAACTCTAGAATTTGCAGTTTTTAGGAACCCCCTAGAGGATATCTTTAAGCCCAAACTGCTTATTCATAGACTTATCTTCGAGACATAGTAACGAGACGCCATCTCGTTGAATACGGTACTCGTTATCGTTACGATAGTGAGCGTTTCGAAGAACTGAGACAACTGATTCGAAGTGCCCGAAGGAAGGCCGAGTGCTAGCCAAGTAGATTCGAAAGCCCTTAGAGCCCCTCAATAGAGGATCAAAGAAAGTTTTCGAGTTTCAGTTTTGGGTGTGTTTTTTTTAATAACCCTTAGAACTTGCAGTTTTTCGGAACCCCCTAGAGGATATCTTTAAGCCCAAACTGCTTATGCATAGACTTATCTTAGTCTTTCAACCTTTTTGTTCTCATCTGTTCTTTGAATTCCAGTTTTATTTATTTTGTGAGTTATGGTGCCAAGCGTTTTTTTTTCTCGATTTCTTGGTGTTTTGTTTTTTTTTTTCTTTTTTTTTTTTGTTATGCGAAATTCCAAGCAAGGTGACTTTTTTCCTCGTTTGTCTGCGTTTGCGGTGCCGTCGTCTTTCTGGGTGCAAATTTGTAATGCAAATTTTCGTTTGCCATCAAAGTCGTCTGTTGGCCTGATCATAATCCCCGCATATCTTCGACTCTATGTATTTACTCTATAGAGAGGTAGAGGTTTTTTTTTAGCCTTTTCTGTGCATATAATGGATAAAAATAAAAGGTATTAATTAACAATAAAAATAACTTGACTGGAGGCACGCTTTGGCGTTATTTCATCGCGACTTTCAGGAACAACAATGCCATCAATCTTGAGAGCTGAAACCTCTTTTGTTATTTTGTTATTTGTTATATTTTTGGCACTCTTTATTTATTTATAAAGCAGACGGAGTTTCCAGTCGTCGCCGTTGCCGTCGCACACAATCGATCTATGGCGCGAAAGCCAAAAATAAACGTTAAGCCGCAAACCGCAGACTTTGACGCCTCAGGGGCCCCCTACCCCTGTCCAGCAGAGTCGCAGATATCGTGGTATGCCCCCCCCCACCCCCTCTGTGGTACCCCCCTGACAGTAGCCGTTAAAGCGGGTTAATCCGTCTGATCCGCAAACGGAATCGTGAGAAGGGCCCCAGACACAAAGATATTTCACACCCTTGATGGCCTCCGAGTGGAAGTTTTTCTTTTTTTCTTTTTTTCTATTTTTGTTGTGGAAAACTACAGAGATCTTCTTGGACCCAGACCCCAATTTGCTATCGTTAGATGGCACTCCTCTCCGTCTGTCGCTGCTCTGCACTACCCCCCAGCCCCCCTCCCCCCCTGTTCCACACCACTTCACGCACCTCACAGAAAGCTTATTTACAGGCTTTATGAGTGTTAACACCTGATAACATTTGATTTAGATATCAACAGAGTAATTAGTGGATGACATTTCTGTAAAATTTCCATATCTCTGCGGTGGTATTTTTGGTTCATTCGGTTGCGACTTTTCCATCGGCTTTTTGGCCTATTTTTAGATGTGGGCCGTGCCTCGTTCGTGCTTGTAGTTGATCATGGGTCATGATCGTGTGGCCCATTTTGAGGTTGGGAAAAATATACAACATTTAAACGGTGTACGTCTCGTGGAGTTGTGGAATAAACGGTATCTGCTGTGCCAGAATCGTGGAAGATAAATGTATAAGAATTGTACTCACGTGATGGCAGACTGAAAATAGAAAAATATATTCAACATTAAATGAGTTTTCAAGTAAATTTAACAATCAGGAAACATCTGAGGGAGATTTGTACAAAAAGGGTATTTGTATGTCGAGATTTGAAGCAACAGGAAAAGAAAATTCAAATAAATTCTATTTGATTCTCCCACGACGAGGGTCAGTATTTGCTGAGAGCTAGAGCGAGAGCGAGAGAGAGTCAATGCAAACGAATGTGTTGCTGTTGGAGACAGACATATGTAGAAGGAAGGATGGAAGGCATTGCCGAGAGAGCGAGAGAGAGGGACTGCAGGAGAGGAGCTGCACTGCACTCAAAGCTCGACGGCGCACAACGATACGACGAAAGCTAGAGCGAGAGAGAGTCATTCCATCCGAATGCGTCGCCTAAATGTTCTTGCTGTTTGAGAGCGCAATAGAAGGATGGAAGGAAGGAATTAACGAGAGCAAGAGAGGGATTGCAGGAGACAAGCAATGCTCTCGCAGATGAAATGTAGATCAAGCGATAAGACAATTGCCAGTGCATTCAAAGCTCAAAGACGCACGACGATAATACTCCCACGACGAGGGTCTGTATTTGCCGAAAGCGAGCCCGAATGCGTCGCCTTAATGTTGTTGCTGCTGGAGAGAGCAATAGAAGGAAGGAATTGCCAAAGACAGAGAGAGGGATTGCAGGAGAGGAGCAATGCTCTCGCAGCTGAAATGAAGATCAAGAGATTAGCCACTGCACTCGAAGCCCTCGAATTGGTCCTCCTATTGGCTTAGGCCCGCTCCCCCCCGCTGGTCAAAGTCCGCTCCTGCGTCGATGGTCACAGTACTCGTACTGGTACCGACTCCCCCTAGAACCCTCTCTCCGGAGACTCATACCGATTGCAGGTCTGTCTCTGTCTCGTCAAGGGTGTCTCTTTTTCTCCAAGGGCGGATTCTCTTCAAAGTGATTTTCACAACAAGTGTTCGTTTTTCAAAGCATTTCTTTTGATTGTTGGAAATTCCCAGAGCAACTCCAGTAATTTCTCAGTGTACAAGACCTTTGATAAGCCCTCTCTATGCCATATATCAAAGGTAAATCATGTTTAGGTGAGGGGGGACACATATCATCTTTTATTGAACAGGCCATGGGTAGGCGCACGCACGTATGCCCCATCCGGAAATGTGACGGGCCCCGAAAAAAAAGGGAATTACTTTATTGTATTCGCACGATTAGATCTTCGATTAGGTGTTGTCTTGTTAGATCGATATATGGCTGTTTCTGTTTCGGTTTCGGTTTTCTGTTTGCTGTTTTCTGCGCTGATTGCGTGACATTTGCTTGGAGAATCGTTCTACCAAAGTCGAAGTCGAAGTCGTAGACTCAGTCACGAGCTGTTTGCTGATTCCATGCATCGTACGATCGCTCTGTAAGCAGCCGGCGATCTTCTACCTCCGGCAGTTCCGGCACACAGCCACCAGGCAGCCAGCCAGCAGCCAGCAGTCGGCAGGCACCAACCGCCAACCGCCAACCGCCAGTTGCTGACGTCAAGGATTTTAATCGAAAGTTGCTCTGACCCACATATAGACATTGAAAGCACAAGTGTTGGCCCCAGACCCCAGACCACAGACCCCAGGCCCTTCCCAGCAGTAGTCGCGTATGTCTGTTGCTGACTAAAAATCGTAACCGATAAGGCCACCCCGAGTCGAGTCCCATGCACCGCAACACGTACTCCTCCTCGGTCGTCTTTCAGGGCGTACTCGGGTACTATTTCACCATATGCCTTCCAGCAACGATAAGGCGGGCTGGCACCCGCATGCTATGACTGATTGTCTGCTGCGGCAGCTTATCAGCTGACGTCGTCAGTTGTTAACCGCTGGAAAGCACTGGAAAGCGTACAGCAAGCAGTGCTACAAGCAGGGAGCGAGGCAGAGACAGAGACAGGGACAGAGACATTACCTAAGGCACTGGCATTAGACACCGGCCCATGCCGTTCACTTGTGAGGCGGGGTGCAAAGTCTATGGGCAACGTCGTCATCCATAAAACAAGTCGGGCAGGGAGGCAAACGACCTTGCAAAATGTTTTCCAACCCACCCCCCAGACGCCCATAAACACGACACCTGCCCAATGTCCAAGCGGTCTGATCGTCACGAATGAGTCACCAGTGACGTCCGTCCCCGTTCGATGATTTGATGGATCTCCCGGCTAGTGACGCGTGTGCTCCAGGATGTAGCCCAAGTTTTCCGTTCTGGGAAGATCTCAATGAGCAATGCCGTGATTTGGCATGGGAATAAATTGCATTAGAGGAACATGATATCACTTAACTGGAATAAATATCGTTGAACATCCGCTTGGCATACCACCCTTTTACTCTCTAAAGATCTTCGAATAGAAACATCATCTCTCAGATAAATCGTTAGGTTTTAATACCGCTTTAGGCACCCACAATATTTAAAAGATAACAGTCTAAATTCCTCAATAATTTGCATTACTTTTAAGCAAAAAACATACATATTTTTCAGACCTACAAAATCCAACCAATGGCCATCCTATAAAGACTTTTCAGACTTTCAAAATCCAACTACTGGCCATCGATTATTTTTTCTGTCTAGAAGAACCCAAACCCTTATTTATATAACGCAAATCATCATCCGATCTGTTGCTGCTTTCAACAGACTCTGCAGTGCCGTCCCAGACATGCCCCAGGGGCCCCAATCTATGGCCAAAACACAGACAGACAGACACACACACACACACACAACCAAAGAGAAGAAGTTCAAGATTTTCAAGTTGTTTTTGTTTTTTGGTTTTTTGGTTTTTGTTTTTGGCGCCGTCTAGCTCAAAAACTGTCTAAAACTGTCATTAATTAGAATTTGCAGCGTGTCGTCGCCTGTCTGGCCGATTTGGCCCCCAAAAAATAAAAGCTGGAAGACCGCATTCAAAGATAGATTTTTGTCGAACGATGTCTGGAATTCCCCCCCATCACCTTATGAAAAAATAAATAAAGAAAAATTAGCCAACAAACGCGTGCGTGTTTGCCAAAGCCAAAGCCAAAAAATAAAAAATAAATAATAATCATAAATAAAGGTAAAGGAAAATAAAGCAAATAATGAACCGAAAAACCAGTCGCTAGAGACCCCCCCCCTCGAGAGAGAGAGAGAGATCTTTGGGAGCCACCAGCACACGCGCCGCCGCAGAGCAATTTCCAGCGCGTGAGGCAGGGTCCACGCGACTGCAGCGGCGGCGGCAGCGGCGGTGGCGGCGTCGGAGGCAGCAACAGTTGAGTTCACACGCTCTCCGGCTGCTCCATTGTGTGGCGTTTATTCCATTTGATTGTTCGCGGAATTTGTGGCGACATTCCCAGCACACTCCGTGCATAGTATATCCCCCCATGTGTGGGGGCCGCCACGGCTACAGTGGGGCTTTTCAATACACAACTGGTTATGGGCCAGACTCCGATCTGAATGGCAAATGACAACAATTCTGCTCAGCTCTTTCTGGTCTAATTTAAGCAGTTTATTCTTTATGGACTCTTTTATTGCTGGGAAGTGAGAAAACCCAGCGCTTGTCCTTTCTCTTTTATGTAATACCCACTGTAAATGCCACGTTTTTTTTTGCTTTTAATTTGCCGCTGACGTTCTGTCAATTAGCTTCAGTGGTGGCACGGCAGGGCAGGGCAGGGCGGGGCGGGGCGTGTGTGGGCGTTTGATTGATGTTAGAAACAAAAGCCGCCGCCACCGCCACCGCCACCACAGTCAAACGAGAATGTTACTAAACCACCAACTGAATGACTAACCGACAGACTGTTCGACTGACTGACTGACTGACTGACGGACTGCCAACAGGTGTCCGTGGCAGGGCAAGGCAGATTGGCTGGATTTCCCCCATTGACAGGGGGACGCGACTGATAGATAAATGCCTCATAAATCAAGAGTATGTAAATAGCTTACGCGCGTGTGTGTTCTACTTCTATTTGCTTAGTGGAGCCCATTGAAACCTACGGCTTAGACACAGACCGATAAACGCCGATGGCCGATGGCTGATGGCTCGGAATTCCGGGAACAAGAGAACGGAGCACAACGGGGCAGAACAGAGCGGTTGAAGCTGCGATTCGTGGCACGTTTTGCTCATTATGCCGCCCCAATGCGCCGATTGTTATTTATATCTTAATTTTCTGTTTCTTTTGGGAAACTTTGAGACACTTTGCGCCCCTCTGGAGCGCTCTCCCAAAACACTCCCGATTGCAGATCAATGCCTTGGCCAGTGAATTGTCGAGCAATTCAAGCAATTAATTGGAATTCCTCGATTCAAAGTCAATGGAATGCTTACATAATCCCAGAGCCGAACCCAGGCCCGGGACGGAACTTACGTAAGCATTGTTTTTGTGAAAGCAAGAAAACGGGAAAGAAAGGGGGCAAAAAGAAAAAAAAGAAAAGTGTTTATGCTGGAAGAAAAAACGGAAATACTGCAGTGACCCACTAAAAAAAAAAAAAAAGACACGCGCCAAAAAAAATATACATATCTACAAAAAAGGGAGACGAGGGATCGGATCGGATATATCAAAGATATTCCACAAAGGTCTAGAGTGCTTGTACAAAATTTATGAAAGCCTCCTAAGGGGTGCATTTTTGGGATCCATCCATTATAAAAGACCCCGAAAACCCCCGAGTGACGAGTTTCAAGCAAATCTTAAACATTTTTCAAAAAAGTTTCCACCCTGTTTCGATCATATAGGGGATTTTTGGGGTTAGAACAAAAATCTGACCTTGGATTCGTTCCCAAAATACATAGGAAACGGAAAAAACTCCCTGAAAACTTGCAACTTTGGCTGCGAGATACTATTTATTATCAAAAAGATACATCTATAAGATACATACTAAACCTTCAGACGAAAGCGGATCTTTTTGGTCCTTTGAAAGCTGAGGAAATCTCCTTGGAAAAGACAACCCCACATTGCTTTGATTTTCGAATATTTCCCGAAGATTCTGCAAGTAATTATTCCTAAATTTCCTTAAAATATTCCCCAATAACACACAAAAACAAAACGTTTTCGTCTGTCATGCATTTCGTGCCACGCGCCAATGCCATAAAGATGGCTTTCGGGGGGGGAAGACCACAAAGGAGATCCCAGCGCACAAACAAAAAGATATATGTACATATAATAACAGTAATCAAGAGATCTTACTCTCCCCCCCAGCACCCAGCCCGCCCCCACATTAGAGGGGGTGCAGGGGGCGGGGGCGCCTGACGACAGAGCCGCAGAGTCAACAGCGGTAGCGGCGGTGGGTGGAAAGAGAGGGAAAAAAACAAAAAAAAACAACAACAAAAACGCTCACTCGAACAAACGACAAACAAAGCAACAAACGGACGGAAACGGAGACGGAGACGGCTAGAGAGAGAGGGAGAGGGGAGGTGAGGGGAGAAAGAGAGTGATGGATGAAGGCTGGAACGAGGGGGTGTGGTGGGATGGGGGGGAAAGGGGAAGCTATAAAGATTGTGCGGCACGTGCCGCTCGCGTCGTCGTCAGCGCCAAATGGGGGCCAATAGGCAAGCAATGGCCGAGGGCAAAATTCGAATTCGAATTCGAATTTCGAATTTCGCAGCGACGTGCAAGTGATCGCGACAGCTCTGCCGCTGCGCACGTCACCCGCTCATTACCATCCGTTGCCAGCCCCCCACGTAATCCCCTTTGTACCCACCGCCCCTGCACCCCGGCACCCCGGCACCGCGGCACCCGTGCACTCGCCCGTGATCGATCTATTGTTCGCTGTTTGCCTGCCTTCATGGGCGCCATGGGGTTAATGGAGCATGATGGCGTTTTCAATTTGAACGCTGCACACAATTATCGCCCATCGGTGGGGGCAAGCACATATCTGAGAGATACACTGTCCAGCAGGAACAGGAGAACAGAAGCAATTGTCTAATTAGAAAGTTCAAATCCATAAAAAAAATATCTGCATTCCCTCTTGAGGGGGGAGATCTGTGTTTTGGGTGGGGGAGGGAGGGTGGGTGGGGGATAGGCCTATCATGAGCTCGAAGACCTGAGGCCCCCAAAAAGTATCGCAGTACCGGCTCCAAGTCTAAAGTACTCGGGGCTTTGCTGACGCACGAGATGATTATCAGGCGAGAGAGGTCTGGCTGGAGGTGGGGCGGGGTGGCCAAGGCAGGGCAGGGGCAAACGATCGCTGCTGCTTGTGCTGCTGCTGCTGCTCCTCCAATGGCAATCAGCAACACGAGCCCCAGCCCCAATTGAGCGTGCTGCTCGTGCTGGGGAGCTCGTGCCGACAGCAGCGACAGCGACAACGACAACGGATCGATCGATCAGTCGTTCGGTCGTTCCGTCGTTCGGTCGCTCAGTCGTTTCGTCAGTCATTCATTCAGTCAGTCGGTCGATCGGTTGATCGGTCAGTCGAGCGCCTCACCGAATTCGTTATGGTAATCATCATTAGCCTCTGCCCGCTCGTGTGCCGGGGCCCCAGACGCTGCTTTTCTCCTCTTCTTTTTCTGGCCTGGCCATGGGTCAAGCGCAGGGCACTCTCCGAGCCCGAGATAGAGCCAAAAATAGACCCATTCCCTTGTGGAAAATCTATTGGAAAAGTATTTCCGCTTGACCGTTGAGTCCCGCCCAGCGCTGACTAAGCAGGCGGTTCACCGACTTCTCGGAATCGGCTTCTATATGGTGGCCATGGCTGTGACTCGTTTCCGAGACTTTTGTCAACGCAAACTGCTTCCTGCTGCCGCTTGAAGAAGGGTTCCCGACCTGTTTGTTTGTTTGCGGAAACCGAGAACCTCTTACAAAAGGCGGAACTGGCTCTGGCAGCTCTAAGTTTTTTTGGGTGGTGGAGAGTCCAATGCTTATCAATCGCTTTCCCACCCGTGGGGGGAAGGTCAACATCTTTGATGTCTTTTGATAAGCACCGCCACCACGGCTCTTCGAATGGTGTGCTCTTTGGGGTCGCTGCCATTTGCCTTTTTATGACTTTCCCCTCTGGCTAATTAGCTTGTACTCGAGAGGCAGGGGCAGGGGCTGGGGCAGAACCAGTAGCGAGACTCGCAAGTTGTTTACTTAGACGCCGCTCGAGATGCGATTAGATTGAGTGGCGCAATCGAATGGCCCCCATCCCCCCTCTCCCCACCCATGATCGATGGTTTATTTTTAGTCATTTTCGGATTATTAATATTCCATATTTTATTGTGACTCCTGGACTTCGAGTGTGTCGAGTGTGTCGAGTGGCCGAGTGCCGTGTGTACGGAACGGGGTAATCAGCACCCCACAACCACAGCCACAGCCACAGCCACGGGGCGGACGTTCGATTCTTGTTTTTTTCGAGTATTTCTGAATTTTATGGCAGACACTGTTTTCGCGGACGCGGACACGGACACGGACTTTGGCACACTTCTTGAGGGTGCCACCATTATTTTAGGGGGCGCCATATCTAGCCCCGTTTGAGTGCGAGTCCGAGTGCGAGTACAGAGTATTATTGATAGGGGTAGGACCGGACCGCACCGCACCGGACCGTATCGGGCCGATAGGGAGGCCTACCTACTGCGCTTCTATTTCAATGGGGCACCAGGTGCAGAGGCCACGTGACTTGCGGCCCGCAGCCGGACAGGGATCTTTGTTGAGCATTGGGGGATGTACCAGCGACCTTTGATTCCCCGACGGCAGGGGCTTTAAGCAGGTGCCAATCAAGTGGTTTTTTTCTTTCTTTTGCCAGAAATCTATATGTGCACACACCTTGAAATCGATGTCCATGGCCTAAACCTCTGAGGATTACAAATGCCCCACTGGCACTATGGGGTTAAAGAAATTGCAAGGAAAGGAATTTCCCATAGAATAAGATGAAGGACTTCTTAAGAACACAGTAAACATAACATTAATGAAAATCAATTCACATAAAAATAAATATATGTATATAAATGAAATATAAACTAAATATAAAAATTAAAAATATTAAAGTATTAATATATGTATATTTATATTTTAATTTATAAAATACAAATAAATTATAAAGATTAAAATATAAGTATATTTGTATTAATATTAATAAATTAAATTCATAATAATTATAATAAAAATATTTATATATTTTTATATTTTAAACTTTATAATTCTTCTTTTTTAATTTTTAATTTATAAAATTAATATGGAAATTAAAAAGAATAAAATATTAATATATTTTTATATTTCAATCTTTATAATTATTTTTTTAAACTTATAATTTTTAAAATAAATATGAAAATTAAAAAGATTAAAATATAATATTAATATATTTTTATATTTTAAACTTTATAATTTTTATATATATTTTATATGTATTTATATGTGTATATATTTTTGTTTAATGAATTTATTTAATATCATTTTTTTTAAATTCAAATTAATACAAATTTTAATGTTTTAGTACTAAATTTAAGCAAATATCGTTCTACAATAATTATAAATGCACTAAATATATAAATAAATATAAATATATATAGAGGTGCATTGTTAAGAGCCACGAGGAGGTGAGAGGAGAAATGGTTGCCAGGAGGAAATGTGCAAAGGGAAAGAGCGGACAGCAGAGAGAGGGAGGGATAGAGGGGATAATGGAGATGGATAGGGATATGTCTCCATTCTGTTGGAGAGAAAATTGGTTGGAGGACAGATATCCCTCTCCAGCTATCGGATGACTGTGAGCAAGGGAGGACCATGCTTATGGAAGGACTGGTTACAGATTAGAAGATCTAGAACATCCAACGTTCCTTTTGGGTCAAATGTAAAATTAACCCTCTGAAGCACTCTTAACCTTGTAGAATTCAAATCGATTTCTTGGACCCCTGGAGGCCCCACCGCAACGATTTCATTTGATTCGATTTGATGGCATTCTTTGAGCCTCACCTTCGCCTGCTCGTTATCTGAATGCCGTTTCAATGTCGATAGCTTCCGTTCCCCCGCCGTTCCAGTTATCTTCTGACCAGAAGTCGAGCCCACTTCAGCTGAGGCCCTGCGACGGTTGGCGGGCGAGTCAATAACACTTTGAAAAATTGACCAAGTCCCCCCCCTCCGAACGAAAAATCTTATCGCCAAGGAGCGTGACAGGCAACGGCGGCACCCTCCCCGGTAGCCAATATTCTAGTCACCATCTTATCATGAGATCCACACACACCAAAAAAAAACAAAAAAACAAAAAAAAGAAGGAAAACACTCGTGCTCCCGCGATTGTTATGTGAACGGGAACGTCAGCCGACCTTATCAGAGAGGCCTGCAATATGGTATGGGTGCACACAGATATATATATATATATACTTGTGCATACATATGTTTATATAGTCGATTATATCTGGAAAGGTAGCTGCTGGCTGTCGACTGTCGACTGTTGACTGGGGCATGACTTTTTGCGTGTGCCATGACGAATGCGAGAAATGCTATTTTTACGACAGCCCCAGAACCCCCACAGCCAGACCCTCCAGAGAGCCATCCCGCAAAAAACAATGAACTGTACAAAAAATTTTCCATGAATTCCGTTTTTATTTGTTTTGTTTTCCAGCCCCAGAGCTGCCGAGCTCCCGAGCCCGCAAGCCCCACGGTTGTGGCGTTTTATCAATAATTATTTTGTTGTGCCCGCCACTGCCTCCGCGAGTGGCTTGTTTCTTATCAACACCTGAGGCGGCTCAAGAGGGGGAGGTGGTGGCGGCGGCGGCTTGGAACTGCAGCTGGAGGGGCGGCCGAGAGGGCTGAGGGGCAGGGTCTGGGTCTGGGTCTGGTCGTGTGACACAGACCCCCACAATCACGTAGACCCCTAGAGCGTCGTAGAATCGAAACAGCAGCGTCGTCTGTCCGCTATAATTAGACACAAATGCAAGGCTGCAGCGATCGATCGCTGGTTCGGTGGATCGATCGATCGATCGATCGATTGAGCACTATCTATCGATCTGGTGCCATGTGTAAACCATACCCTTGCCTAAGGAGTGCGACTTCCACGTCTATCTGCTAATTGATTAGGCCCATCTATCGATCTATTGATTGGCCGCTCTTATCACTCGATGGCCCCTCGAGTGTGTGGAAACTTTTGCGGCCTGCTCGGTGGCCATTTTATGTGCCGGACAGGTTCCTCCAATCGATGGATAATTTAATGCATTACAGCAGGCGGCCATTATTCAAAAGATCTCCCCATCCTGCTCGCACTTTCGCTGCTGGAAAATAATTAAAGTTGCAACAGCATCCGAAGGAGCAGCTGCCTCTGCTCTGCCTCTGCCTCTGTTGGGTGTTAACTTGCTTAACGTGCATCAAGTCGCATGCAATTATGAGATGCAAAAGGGTTCGGCATCGCCAACCCAGGCCTGTGCTTCGCGATTCGCGATTCGTTGCAAATGCAAATGCATCGCAAGTAGCCCTTCTTCCCAGCGATCCCCAAGCCCCGATCTCTGTGTAATTGAACAATTTTGCTGCGTGGCAGCTGCTGCAGCAATGGCGGAGTGGATCACAGTGGTTGCAGCCTGCCGGAGGAGACAAATGGATGTATCTGGCGGATCGTCGGCCCTGTTTTCAGACATCAATGAACCACTGTTTGCTGGCCCAGGGTCAGTGCAGTGTTTATTTAGGCCCCAACCGGCAGCAGCCGCACACGACGCTGAACGGCCACGCAGAGGATTCCAGGCCCAAACAAAGGCGTTGGCCATAACAACTCAATATACAAGGCAGAAGCAGGCAACAGGCAACCAGGCAACCGAAAAGGGAAACACAGATACGAGATACGAGATACGGATACGCGTAAGCAGCGAGACAGAGAGACAGAGAGTGAAAGATGCGATGGATCGTTGTCTCTGGCCATCCTCTGGCTGGCTGGGAGGCCCGCTACACTTATGTAAATACAAAAATGGACGTGGACATCGAAGTGGATGTGGATGTGGACCTTGATTTCCATGTAAATTTCATGGGACCTGCAGGCAGGCAGGCAGGCAGGCGAGGCCCTCGCAGGTGCGAACTACTTTTCAAACTACCGATCGGGGGACTGTGTTTGCTTTTGCCCCCAGCTAAAAAGCCAAAAGGCAGTTAATTAGCTGCCTTGCTTCTAATGCGTGCCCCTCGGGCGTATGAGTAATGTCACACCCAGCGGCTACAGAGCCGGGGCTCGATCAAATGGCAAATATTGACAGACACGGGGGGCTCTTGGCTCTGTGCTCTGTTCACGGGGTTGGGCACCATTGAACGTCAACGACTCTTGAACCAGTCCGTCCCCGAGGAACACACACACTCTCTCTCTCTCTCCCTGTCTCTCTCTCTCTCTCTCTGTGCGTGTGTGTGTGTGTGTATCTGTGCAAACAAGAAAGTGACTGGCAAATATTGACACCGATCGACCGATACCAAGGGCTGCAAAAGCAAAAGCAAAAGCAAAAGCAAAACTCAGTCGGTGGAAGAAGAAATATTATTGTGGAAGAGCCCCCCGTACCGGTACCCCCGCCCACCAGGCTCGTCTCCATTGACGTAAATGCGGTGGCAAGCGACAAAATAACAATAACTCCAACAATCACAAGACATTTTGAAAATGACGCGTGCTGATTGCCGCTCCCTCGCGGCCCAGAGAGCCACAGAGCCACATAGCCCCAGAGCCACAGAGCCCCACCTGTCAAAAGGCGCACGGCATTGCCGGTTCTTTCCTCTGATAAAAGTGTTTAACATTCATTAAGATTAATAATAATAAAGGCAGACCAGCAGACAGCCGAGAAACCGTAACCGAAACCGAAACCGAAACTCGTTTCAAATACATATTTTTCTTCACCGAAATTTGAGCGAGCATACAAAAAAAATATTCCTTTGAGCGCTACATAAAACCCCCACCATAAGCCAGAAAACTTTTCATGTCTCATTTTTCAGCTGATTCTCTCCTAGAAATTTGCAGTCGTTCGAGTCCAAAGGTCTAGCAATGAGAAGAGAAGAAGCATCGCAGCGAAGTAGAGTCCCGTTCGTTGTTCCTTTTGCTTCCCTCCAGCACGAGGCTCAGGCCGTATTTGCCGAAGGCAAGAGCGAGGGCGAGCGCGAGGGCGAGCGCGAGGGCGAGCGCGAAGGCAAGCGAGAGAGGCCTCACAGCGGGAGCTGCCGCTGCATTAATGCTGTTGTTGTTGTTGTTGCTGCTGGCGAGGGCGTTAGAAGGAATAAAAGAGCAAAGAGAAAGAGAGAGAGAGAGCAAAGGTGCGTGAGCTGCTGATCAAGAGATAAGAAAACTGCGACAACAGCACCCGCGCAATTCTGTTTCAACCTCTCCTGAAATTATTATTTGGTTTTGTTTTTTCTGCACTTTATTTTCCCAGTCAAAGCTGATGAAATATTTGAATTTAATTCGCCAAATACAAGGCTATATGTATTCATATATGTACATATGTATAACCTTTAGATATAGATATGTAATCCATATAGATGAGATCAAATATATCTCTGTCTATGGAATCTGCATGAAAATAACTTTTATTTCCAATGAAATGAATGAATAAATTGAATAATCTGCTTTATCCAGTTGACTAACGATGACTCTTAGAAATTCTTTGGTGGGGAATTCTAAGCCAGTTCTAAGAATCCAACAAATAAAAGATTGACCAGAAGAAGTTCCCTCTGAGGCGAGATCCAGGTCTCTAAAGTAGGCCTGAAGGTAAAAGACCTTTCTATCTATATATTCTATCCGAAAACATATATAATGAGGCCTTCAAACGTACTGATATATCGCCTATAAGATATAGAATCCAAGAGATAAAAGATTGACCAGAAGAAGTCCTCCCTGAGGCAAGATTAAGGTCTCTAAAGTAGGCCTGAAGGTAAAAGACCTTTCTATCTATATATTATGAGGCCTTCAAACGAACTGGTATATGATAAGATAAAGAATCCAACAGATAAAAGATGAACCAGAAATAGTATTAGAAGTTCCCCCTTTGAGGCAAGATTAAGGTCTCTAAAGACTAAAAAAGACCATTCCATCAGAAACCCTATATAATGAGGCCTTCAAACGTACTGCTATACCGATTATAATTCCCGATGTGTATCTTCCCCAAAAATGTAGGCCAACAAAGTCCCTTAAAAGGCATTTGGAAACACAAACATATATACAAATATATATGTATACATATGGTATACATATATATACATGAATTTATTTTCTGAAGCGCCACAGCAACAAGTATTTGAAAATTGAATATTTATAAGGCCTGGTCGATCAGGTATTTTATCGGTTGGCAGAGAATCCACTCCTCTTAGAAAACAAGTCACATATTTTAGTGTTTCGAGATCGATTCTAGCCCCCAAACTATGCAGAATATTTGCCAGATATTCCTCCAAACGGGAGGGGAGGGGGTGTTGGGGGAGGGGGGGGGGGGTTTAGATGCTTATGATGGGGAAATTAGCATAGAGCCAGACCTCGAAACCCTAGCCCCGAACCCTGCCAGCTGTCGCGAGACGCTTTTCTAATTCAATTTTAATTGTTTTGATGGCCCCACCGCTTCCACCGGCTGGCTTGACGTCAATGAAATTATAAAAACAAATACAGATGCTGGAATAACAACAGCAAATACGAGAGTAACTGGTTCGATGCTCTACGATCTACGATCTCCGATCTCCGATCTCTGGCTCGGGCTGTGGCTCCACGGTAGCAGAAGGAATGTCGGAGCTGGGCGCTGGATGGAGCGGACAGCCATGAAAACCGTGACTCTGAATACATCTGGACACGCTATAGCCTTATGCATACTGTATGTACATATATTGTATCTGTATCTGTATCTGTATCTGTATCTGACGGTTAGGCAACGCATCTTTGCATCCGTGACTATGAATCTGATCTGGGAATCTGAATATAAAACTAGCGCCTTCGATTTCACTGGAATATTATTATTCTTTTCTGATGTTTTTCTTCTTTCTTTCTTTTTTTTTTGTTTTTTGTTTTTTGTTTTGGGTAAATTTCCATGGCTTTTGAAATTTTTATTTGTTTGTTTGTTTGTTTCGTTGCGTTGTGTTCCGTTTCGTTCCGTTTCGTTTCGTGCGTTTGTTTTGTAGGCTCTCTGGGATCTTGTTGTTCACTTTCCTACAGAAACTTTAAATGATTCTGCATCTCATCGGAGGGCAAAACGAAGCCAGAATACTCTTACGGCAGGGACTTAGGAGTAGCGAATCTTTCAAGGGAATACTTACAGATAGTTTTCCTTATGGAATGGATTTTTCGATGAAAGAATCGATCAAGGGATGGAGTGTTAAGGGAATATTTCAGATATTCGATTTTGAAGATCTTTAATTGCAATAAATGAAAACTCTGGCATGCCCTGGCACTCTTTAGAACCTTCCTGACCAGGTACAACCCTGGATATTATAATATCTGTAGTACTTCTTACAATACCCTTAGGATCCTACGATGAATCAATCCCAAATCTGTTGAATCCTCCTTCAATCTGGTATTTTTCCCCCTCCTGCTTGGCTGGCAAGCCCTGCCATTATGTCATAGTACTCGGCCCGCATAGATCAGGGTATGGCTGACACTTTCGATGTTGTCGGGCGATGATGTCTTATCGGGGAGCGCACGCCACGCCGTTCGCTAGTGAGGACCGGGCGCTGATTGGTCCCTCTATAAAAAGCTTCGCTGCTGTTGTTCCAGTTTTTGTTCCAACGGCGTGTTATCGCCAGAGGAGCGTCTATCAAGCGATGACTCGCAAATACACACACACACACCCACACACACACCCACACACACACACACGGACAGGCACACAGTTTCTGGCAGATCACACAGATAGAAGAATTTTTTTTGTTGATAGACTCACGCGACCTTCAGTCGTCGTATCACGTGTTGCAGCCGATTGCGGCGTGATCGTGATTGTCCTCAAAAACAAAGTCTGCCGACCCACCAGCAGGCGGAATAGAGGGGTGGTGGGGCAGGGGGGGAGAGTGGGGTGTGGGTAGTGCGTAGAGCAATCAAATTGTGGGAGTGGGAGGGTGTTAAATCTTTGATAAAGCCAATTTATGACATCAAAAACCGCTTTGTTTGTGTTTGTTAGTGTTTGCTTGTGTCTGTGTGTGTGTGTGTGTGTGTGTGTATCTGTGTTGATTGCTTAGCAACCTCTCACTGATAGCGATGTTTATGAGAAAATACATTTTTCGAAAATCTTCCATAGATCTAAACGAAAAACGTGACCAGAGCAAAACGCTGGAGGAAAACTTTGTGGCCATAGGAAATATTCCAAAACAAGAAAGACACAAAAACAAAAAAATTCCAAAACAAAAAACAAAAACGTGAAAAGCGTGGAAAACTATTCATTGCAAACACATGTGAAAAGGGAGGGGGGGTCCCCCCACCCCTCCAGCCCTTCCTCACAAATTCTAATTTGTGTCATCGTAAATAGCGTCAGGTTATCAATTAAGCTATTGATTTATGCCTCATAGTAAATCGAAAACAATAACAGTGGCAGCAGGCAGTCCGAGGGCCCAGTGCCCCAGAGCCCAGAGCCCAGGGTCTCTTCGTTATGACAGCCCCTTAATAGCATTTCCATTGCCAGGGGATCGGGGGATCGGGGGACTTGGGGCAGCTTCAATTAAGGCGGCAGGCCACACCAAATAACCAGGGCGTTACTTCTGCTCCGGCCTGGTCGGTTATCCTTAAAGGGTTTTTAATTAAATTTCACAAGTCGCTCCGCTCCGCTCTGCTCCGCTCTGCTCTGCTCTGCTCTCTCTCTGCTTCGCGCTCCTTTTTAATTGAAATGTGTTAAAATTACTTTGAAAGTGTGAAGTCGCTGCACGTTCCGTGTCCTCTCCCCTACTGCGCTCCCTCCCTCCCTCCTTCCTGCCATTACGTATATTGTATATTGTATTTTGCAATTTACGTTGTCAATTTTAACGCCCCGAAAAAAAAAATATCAGTTGCAACCGAAGGCCTTACCGTCCTTTGCTTTCATTTAACAATTTCTGTGATTTTTTGTTTCGGCCTTTTAGTTGGGTGTGAAATCTGAAGTGGCGTTGATAACTCCGAGGGTCTCCTCCGCTCAACGGTAAACGGACTGGCTTAATTGTTATTGCTTATGACGTCGGTGGAGATGTGGAGGGCAGGGCCCCCGATATTTCCTCCGCCGAAGGTCTCTGATGTCAGTGGGCTTTTCTGATTCGTTTTTGAACATGATTTAGATCGCCATTAGAGATGGCTGTGATTTGGTTATCTTTATGGGTTAGTGGTTCAAAATCTGGACTGATTAAAAGTCGTACAAATGCATTTTCGGGCAGTAAAGATCCCAAAAGTGATCCATAAATGGTCATATCAGGCGATACGATTTTTCAATCGCACTTACAAATTTTTAGATCTTATATATTCCAAGTACATATTCAAGTAGACCTTCAATTGAAACCCATCCGATATAATATTTTTTGAAATTCAATTTTACGAACAATTTGAGGGAAATTTAAGGTCTAAGTAGACTTGAGTTAATTACTGGACTACCCTTATCATTTTCCAGTCTATGGATTGACCCACTCCTCCACTATTTCCTTTCAGATAAAATCCCTGAGAGTTCTATTCTATTCTATATATTTCCATATTGTTCCACATTCTGTTACCGTTATTCCCCTCCATTTTCCAGTTCAAGCTTGTAGCCCTAGGATAATGCTGGGGGATTGCCCCACTCCGAAGTATTTCCTTTCAGCGAAAATCCCTCAGAATTCTAGTCTATTTTTGGCTCTACCAAAATCTGTTATCTCCCGACTTTTAATACATTTCCATATTGTTCCACATTCTGTTATCGCTATTTCCCCGCTCCATATATCGTTCTAATTCCGTTTGCTGTTCCATTCCTGCCATAAATTCATCCGTTCCTCGGGTGTTTGCTAAACAGAACAGCGCGACATGCGACTAAACAATTTCATGCATACAAAAATAAAATAAAATAAAATATAATGAAATATTGTATGCATATGAAAGCCCCACAAAACCGACAACAGAATAACCCAAATAAAAAAAATAAAAAAAACAAAGCCGCAAGCGAGCGAGAAAAACTTATTACAAAAAATTCCCAAAGTTGAATATGGAACAGGCGAGAAGGGAAATTCCCCAATTAGTTGGATGTCACACGCTTTTGGCTTTCCGCTTTCCGGTTATCATTGGAAAACACTGATAGGCGATAGACCTGGCCCACAAAGAGCCCGAAACGTTTGATGGATAAATAGACAGAGCCCTGAAGAGTCGAATAAACTTGACCCAGTTGTACGCGTAACGATAAGGCTCTCGGGGGACCGTCTTTCCGTGTGGCCAGCAGCTTCAGGTTGCCCCCCTAAGAGGCAGCAGATCGCGTGTGGGGCCCGTCACTTACGTGAGCTTTCGCTGCAGCTCATTTCCATATTTTGGCTGGGGCTGTGGCTGTGGCTGTGGCTGGGGCTGTGGCTGCAGCTGCAGCATTGTGGGACCTGGGTCCTCGTGTGAGGCGGCGACCGCCAACAGTCACGACCCCACAGGGTCTCGGCTCCTGGCTCCAGGCCTCAGACCTCCATTCATGTGCCGCTGCAGAGCTGGCTGCAGCTCACTCAATTACTATAATTTGCTGCCTCGACTGGGGAATGGGTAGCGGGGAGTGGAGAGTGGACAGTGGAGTCTCTTCTGGCTACTGATTGAATTTCAAATTGCTCAATTTTTGGGCGCAGATTTGCGGTTGGCCACAGGCCCATCGCCAGCGTCGCCAGCGAAAAGCGAAATTATGTTATTCCAGCGATAAACTGTTTGTTCCTGCGGCATCTACATCCGACTCTCTGCAGACCAGCCACAGGACCACCATGTGTGTGGCTCTCGATCTCTCGATCTCTCGATCTGAGATTCGTTTGGGGCTTCTGCTGCGGCTGCTACTGCGGTCGTCCCTCTCGGCTCTGTGGCGGGTAATTAAACAGGCCCCCAAAAACCAGAACTGTTTTCAGCCTATCCCTTGCTAAAACAAAAAACAATATGTTGTACAGGGTTTGCCCCAAGGAAAAAAAGAGTATACGACCCTTGGGGAGCCTTGGGTTCTTTGATGATCTTTCATTTTCGCTGATATATCAGACTTTAAGATGGTTTTGGTTAATTTTCTAGCAACAATTTTAAGAAACAAGATACAAATTCATGTTTTATTTTAAAAATATAAAATTTAAACTTGGATTTAACAAATTTACAGAAACATATTTGCTCTTGGAGTGGAAACTCTAATAAGAAATAGCTTTCCCTTAAATTGTATGATAAATAGGAAAATATGAAATATATAAAAAAAATTTGTATATAAAATAAATATTTTTATATTTAAATTATTTATTTAAAAGCATATAATTACTCATATTAAAAAAAAAATTTTACTAAGCAATATTTGTTCCTTTTAAAAAAAAAATCATATTTAAATTAAATTAAATAATAAATAAAATTTAATATGTAAATTATAAATAAATTAATATTTAAATATCTATTAATATACGAAAAATATTAGATATTTATATATTGAGACAAATATAAAGAAAATAAATATGATAAAATATTTACTACAAATTTATTGTATTATATTTATGTTAAAGTATTTTATATTTTTTTTAGCTTAAATATGGGGCGTATGGGACTTTTTAATAATTTTAATTTACGATTACTTTTATGAAGATCGATGATCGCTGATCGCTGATGGCTGATCGCTGATCGCGGATCGGTGAGAATGCATTTCGTTTGTACTCGCGTAAATCTAATCGATTCCCGAGCCATAAATCCAACAATCATCTAGCACCATAGTAAAATAGGGAATTTTGTTTTGTTTGTTAATTTCTGATTAATAAAACCCAAGAACTTTGAATGGAAGTCAAGATTACAAGAACGTGCAAGAATATTGTATATTTATGAGACTCTTCTGTCGATCAAAGATGATCCTTGTGCTAGATATTTCCCTTCCAGAGCATTAGGCCATTCGATGCTCTCTCAAGGGAGCTTCTTGGTTTTAATCTTTCCCCAAATCCCCGATTGGCGGGCGCCCCGGATGTTATTAATTAATGCCAAAAAAAGAGGCACACAGCCAGGAAAGGGGCACGGGGAGGGCGATACTCGTATCTGGGAGTCGGCGTTATATGGAATTTACTTGTTAGAGGCGGCGGCTAACGAGCCGCTCACGCCGCATGCCCCATGAGCCGCATGC
Source organism: Drosophila pseudoobscura (assembly GCF_009870125.1). NCBI lineage: Eukaryota > Metazoa > Arthropoda > Insecta > Diptera > Drosophilidae > Drosophila > Drosophila pseudoobscura. The sequence continues at coordinate 60,282,298 of NC_046683.1, forward strand.
CGCAGCCCAAAAAACTTTATAAAGTTGTTTGTTACGCATGCGCCTGGGACTGGGACTGGGCCTCTTTTTTTTTTGCTGCCTCTTGGCTTGGTTTTTTCTTTTGTTTTTTGACGGTCCGTCGGCGGTTTGCTTTGACGCGGTTTTTCCATTCATTTGCATACATTTTGTGCCTTTGCACATGGCAACCAGACGCGACTCGGTCGCAGTTCCGATCCCCCCCCAGAAGCAGCAAATGTTGCGAAATAACTCTGGACACACGCTCCACCAGACACCACACAGAGGAGCCAGACAGGGGCTTGGACGTAGTCGTCGTCGTCGTCCCTTTGAAGCAGCCTCGTAAATGCCACAGAGAGACCAGAGACCAGAGACCAGAGCCCAGAGACCACAGACCAGAGACCGCAAGTGCATTTGTAGCGATTTTCACAAGTCGTAGCTAATTTTCTGTTGGTTTCTCGCTTGGTTTGGCTTGGCTTGGCTTCATTCCATTCCCCCATTCATTATCACGACTGCCGGCTGCCCGACTGCATTTTATATGTGAAATATTTTTGCTCTGGGCTCTGGGCTCTGGGTTCTGGGCTCTGTTCTGTGGGAATGTCCACAGACAGGGCTACTTTGTGTGGCGTCCCAGCCCCGGGGTTCCTTGGGTACTCGATATATTGAAGGTTCCCAAATAGTTTTTGGAATTCTCTGTTAGAACGAGCTTTAACTGAAATATTGGCTCTATTTCTGGTCGATTAACAGCAAAGATATATTATGTTTTACTTAAACGAAAACTGAGATCAATTTTATGCCTCTGGAGGCTTACAATCCATACCTTAAGTGGGTGAATCAACTATCTAATACCCTAGAAACATAGATGTTAAACCATTCCATACTGAAAATCATCTAAAGTATTTTTGAAACATTTATTCTACAACTATTGTAGTTATGGTTAAAAAAACAAGCCATGGAAACCTCTAAATCCCAATTCAAATTAAACACCCATCATCGATCAATATTCATGTCTCATAGCCAAAACTTGAGACCCCCAAAAAAGACAATAGACCCCGAAAAGCGTTGCCATGTTTTGTTGTTGTTGTGTTGTTGTTGTTGTTTTTTTGTGGCGCGTACGTCCTTCACGCTTGGCTGCCATTTGGGCACTCGCCGGCACTCAGTCGTGGCCTCAGCTTGTGTCTTAATTGTGGTAAATATTTGCTAGTCCGGGGGCTTACTTACGCCAGGAATTTCGATGATCGGTCTTCTCTCTCTCTCACTCTCACTTTCGCAGGGCTCCTACCCCGAACAAGTGGCCAATATTTTCGGGAAAAGTGAAGCAACACGTTTGAAAAGAGGCCATCGCCCCAAGTCCAGTCAGAGGCTTCGTTATTTTCGTTTTCCTGAGTTTGGGAATTCTTGCAAGAATTTGGGAATCTTCCGTTTTCGTAGCATACTTTTTGGGGGCAGCAGAATATAGAAATCTTTGAGGGCGAGAGCGCCAAGGAAATTTAAATTTTTCAACAAGACTAGGGTTATATAATCATTTAAGTAATGGGGCTCTTAAAAATGCCTCTAAAATGTGAATTTTTCTGGTTTTATTATATACTAGATCTGTGCCCCAAAAGGGTGACGAATACCCTTATTTCCCATTCATTTGGCCACTTGGAACCCTCAAATATGCATCGTCTTTGGTGTTGCAAGAATCGGCAAACGCTTTAAATGATTAATGGCCGCCAGGGTGCAGCAGTATCGTCTATAGCTTCATGCTACTTAGCTCTGCCCCCCCGCCACCCCCCCTGTCTGCCCCTGTCTTATGCAAGGGGCCCTGCTCGACGGGCAGGCCCTCCTGGCCATTGGTGCCGAAAGTAGGTACCATTCATAGGCTATTAACGCTCCACTGAAGAGCGGCGAAAAACAGAAACAGAAACACGCATCACACACACACATATATGTGCATGTGTGTGTGTGTATGTGTATGGATAATACAACAAACAAATCAGCAGAATGAAACATCGACAACAAAATGCTAAAATGCTCTGCTCTGCACTGCTGGAGGGAAAACCGTAGTCGAAGTCGAAGCCGAAACAGAAACCCAACGAGCGTATAGCCAGCTATGGAGCTATGGAGGCTCCTCCATTCGCTGCTGCGAATCAGCGATGCGATTTGATGGATATTAAAATGACCGTAAAAAGGAATTAAGGTCTGTCAGACTTTGCAATTGAGTGAATACGGGCGCGAGAGGCGGCAAATGGCAAACAAAGAGAGGCCCAGAATGTGGCGATCTTTGGGGGGGGGGGGAGGGTTGGGGGGGAGGAGTACCATCGAGTGCCCAAAAGTAAACCCAAACAAATATGCCACATACTTCCCGGGGTCGTAAAGCCTCTGTGGCACCGCCCCTCCCCTCCCCACCCCCAAAAAATATGAATATCCAAAAGTCGGCAAACTTTCAAAAGGGATGGAGGGTGGGCGATGGGGGTGGGGGGCTGCGGCAGAACCGCAGAACTTAATTAGTGTCATGTTGCAAGCCGAAGCTGGAAAAAAAAACAAAACGGAAATCGTCAGAAGCAACTGCAGGACACAATTTGTGGCACAAGTGGCAGGCAGATACTTTTCACTTGATTCAACAAAAATGACTTTATCCAAAGGCCCCAAAGATCTCCGAACAGGCATCGTTCGTCTCCCCCCCCCCCCCACCCCCGTCCCCCTCCGCGGCAGAGTGGCAGCCAATTTGAGTGATGAGCAGCGACCCCCCACCCCCTCCCCACACAACGCCACAGACAGCCATCATCTGTGCGGATCTCTTGGGGACCGGGACTGAGCAACGTGTGAAGTCCATCAATCTGTATCTGTAGCTGTATCTGTATCTGTATCTGTAGCTGTATCTGGCGTGCGACCTGCGTTCGTTCGTTACCTGCCACTGGCCGTTGTGTCTCCTGGGTGGCCTTCGGCTGGAACTCACACGTTGCTACGCGGTGGCATTAATCATGGGACCGGACAACGGACAACGGTCCGCGGATCCAACCATCAAACAAGAAGGAAAGAAACCTCAGTTTTTGGCGCTTCGAAGCTTTGGATACGCTACAAAGGGGGGGCCAAGATGTATGCCAAAAAGAGGGGAGTCCCCCACACGAGGGTTGCCAGAGCTGAGAGCGAAAGTGTGCTGTGGGCTGGGAGAGAGAGAGAGAGGTATAAGACAGAGCTAGGCTGGTCCTGGAGCCTCCATCTCTGACCCCCGACCCTTTAATCACGCTCCGCTCCCTCATCGATGGATCCGAGTAGACAAAACCCCACTCAAAGTCGGCATACCCTTCGAATCCGCGCAGAAAGGCCACCAATTAGGCCGCCAGGACTAGGAGACCCCAAGGACCCCAAGGACGTGCGTGCGTCTGTGTGTGGTCTCCGTATTTTGCAGAATTTTGAGCAGCTGATTTTTTGGGATTTATGTGGATTTTGTGGCTCTTTTTGTGGGGATTGTATTTGTCTGTTTTTTGCCTGTTTTTGTGTTTTTTTTTTTTGGCCAATGCCTGTCTATAATTACTGAGGCATTAAGCTCGTTTCCATGGCTTGGTTTTTCGGATCCGCTGGCTGGCTGCCTTGCCCACGCGTGCGCTACCGAAGAACACTCCGCACCTCCCCCCCAATGCCCCCCCTTGCCTGCCTGCCTTCAGCGATGGTGCACACACGACTAATTTTCCAATTGGAAAATCATGTGCTTTACATATGAAAAGGCCGCTGCGCGTGTCGCTCGGCCAACCATGTGAGTGAATAGATGTGAATACACTCATTCCCCCTCTACATATATTCACGAAAAAAAAGCAGAAACAAAAAAAAAAACGCAATTATATCGGTCGGTTGCATTTCGATACATTTGGTTGCCTTACGCCGCACACGACTGACCGCGCAGCAGCGCATGTTTTTGGCTGGCAGAGCGGCAAGGGGGGGAGGGGGGTAGAGTAGGGAAAAGGGAGGAGGGTGGAGGGTGGAGGGAGCGGCTTAGACTCGTTTCAAAACACTGAAATTATAGAAAATCAAAAGTGTGACCGCTGCACAAATACACCGTCAAAAAACAGGGATCGTTGCGGCACTCGATCGGGGAGGGGTCGGAGACGGGGTCGGGGTCCCAGCATGTGTGCCACGTCCCGTGCATCCCCTCCCTTTGGGGGGGGCTTTGATTAATTTGCCAGAAGGCAAAAGACTTTGGTTAGCAGTAGCGTGCCGCAACGTTGAGTCCTCACCGACACCCCCCACCCCCTCCACCATGCCCCCTCCTTCTGCGCTCTTTTAACCTGCTTTTGATGGCGGCCTGTCCCTCGCGTTTAAGTGAATTTTGTTGCACATTTGCATTTAGATGACGGCAGTGGCAGTGGCAGTTGCAATTGTTTATGGTCTACACCTTAGACTGTTGCCACATTCGATGGTGGTTGGGTTACGTACCCCATGAAATATGTTCGAAGGCACCATTTGATAGATGGATCAGGCGTTGAAAGGGGGAATTTAGGGAGAGAACCTTCTGTTTTCCTTCCAGGCCTCATGAGAACTCGAGACTTACGATAGTCTCCCCTATATGGCATCTGTTTTAGGGGATTCAGGGCTAAACTAATGATAAATAGCTCAATTTCTATACAGAAAGAAGTCCTTATGGTGTGCACGTAAGCCAGGTGTTCAGAGAGCCAGACAATAGCTTGATTTCTTTATTCAGGCGCCATTCATCGACATTCGACGACTCTATAATAGTCCCATCGCAAATTCCTTTGACAATCTGATAGATCTGATCAATCTCTATGAATTTGCTTTATAAAATCCCTCTTCAAGAAGCCCTAAGAAGGCGTGTCCATACATATACGTGCCTTAAGCCCTCTTCTTCTCCCCCGATTCGTTTGCCACCCAGAAATTCCCTGCTTTGCTGCAGTAACTTTCTTTTTCATTTTGGCATAATATCCAACCTTGAAATGTCTAAATTTACCCCAAAAAAGCCTTCAGAGGATTCCCCCCCGTAAGAGGCTCATCGGTGATCTGAAATTCCTTTAGGATGGCCAACAAATTATTGCATTTAAATATAATTTCCTTTAAAAATAAACTTAATGAAACAGCGGCGTGATGTGCAATTGACACGAAGAGGAGACCACGAGACCAGCTTTCATGACTGCTGAATCTCAGGTCCAAAGATGGTATCGTATCCGAGGCTTACGCTGGAGCTGCCATTAAAGCCGAGGCTTGGGAATCATGGGCCAAAGCAAACAATTTGCCACTGCGTGGCATCCATTCACTGCATTCACTGCATCCAGTGGCTACTTGCTACGCCGCAGAGCACGCACAAGGGAACCCATAATTATCCAGAGACCGGAGAGGAGGCATCGTGTCATGAGAAAAACGTTTATGGCACAACAAAAGCTCCAATTTGCCAAAGATATTTTCGCAGCTGCTGCTGCTGCTGCTGGGGCTGTGGGGTCCGCTGGGAGAGGGCTGGGGGGGGGCTGAGGAGCCTGCATTATAATTAATCAAGAAATGTATGCACACAGAAATCAAAAATAATCATCAATGCGGCTTAAGGGAAGTGTGATGTGATGTGATGTGATGTGATGTGATGTGAAAGTGTTGCAACATGTTGAAAGCGAATGATGCCCAGAGCCATCTCTGGGGCGATGACAGCAGCAACAGACAGACAGACAGGGAGAGAGAGAGAGAGAGAGAGCGGGGGGGGGGCAGCAACAGGCATCAAGTGTCCAACATTATCACCATCATCATCATCTTCATCATCGGAGGCATCCGTGGCCGATCGTGATAGGCCCTGAAAACAAGGCGCTACAATTTGGCATTACATGAAAATTGCATTCGATATTAGCTGGAAAGGTAGACGACAGACCCGGTTTTTGGGTTCCGTTCCTCTTTAATTAGATGCCGCGTCAACAAGGTGCTAAATGGGCTGCCATTATAATCGAGGCGTGGGCTGGGGGTTCCGAAAATGAAAGCTGTGGCCCCAGCTGTCGCTGTCCACCCCAGGGGCATGCGTTGCTCTCCTTGTTCCGTCTGCTCCGGCTCCGACTCGACTCCGACTCCGGCTCCGGCTCGACTGTTGATTATGCAGAGGTGATAATTGCAGTGTCCGACGCGTCAAGATTTATTTTTTTCGATGCTTTAACGATGTGTTAAAATAAATTGCATACTTGTATCTCGGGAAGTGAGCAGACAATTGCCCCTCCCTCTCTCCCTCTCCCCCTCTCTCTCCCTCTCTCTCTAGCTCTGTGAAAAAACCCACAAAACGTCGCGCCTGTGTACATAAAAATTTAATGGGCGCCTTGCTCCCCCCCCGCACACCCATCCCTCCTGTAATTGCAGGGCAGACTTATTAAAATATCAGAAATATCTGAGAATAAGGTGATAATGGGGACGCACACGCCCGCAGATCCGATCCTGCCGATCCAGAGATCCCCCCCGCAGACAGAGACATGAAAATACTTTCTAAAAAATCGCAGATTTATTGCCCAATCTTTCGCTAACGGTACGTAATTCAATATTCTCCAACATACTTTGCCGGTCCTTGGTCCTAACCTCAAAAATCCCAAAGTCTGGTCTTCCTTCCAATGAATTTTGTAGGCAACCCAAAAAGGAGACGTTTTTTTTCGGTTCGGTAATCGGATCTTTGGACGAGGATATCGTATTTTTTCGACATTCGCCTGTTGCGTTTTTCTGCCTAATCAGTCGTGAATAATTTGCAGCTACTGTGTACGCCACAGCAGTCCGAGGACTGGAGGACTGGAGGACTGGACGACCGGAGGATGGTACGGTACGCTCTCCTTCCGCTTGGCTAAAGCGTGTCTGTGTCTGCAACATATGGTTCGAGCCATAAAAGAAGTCTGGCTCTGTCGCTGTCTCTGGCTGCACTTTGCAGTTCTTTTGGGTTCTGCGTGCTTTTTTTTTGGGTGTAGCACGTGCTTCAATGCACATGACACCGAATCGCAACTGATTTTTGAATGTGGAAGATGGGCGGGGGGATGACAGGAAGTGCTAAAGAGAGCAACAAGAACTCTTCTTCTAGACCATACCCCGATCCAATCCATCGATTCGCCCCCTCCAACAACAAGAACATTTCGCAGGGATTAGGCAAACCCATTGAGCACTCAGAATGCTCGCCTCGAACCTTTGTTTTAGTGCCGGGTTTTCCCCGAAATCCGCGCTCATCAATCCGTTCTGAATGCCACCAACGTTGACCATCAAACCATTCCTTGGCCTGGCTATGGCGATGGCAGCTGCCACTACCAGCGCCACACAAAGCACAAGCCCCAAAGAGTCACTTCCCCAAAAAAAACAAAAAAACTAAAAAAAAAAGAAAGAAATCGGCAAATCATAAAAGCTTCAAATTCTTAGAAATTTTTTGGCCACAGCCTAGAAACTCTATCTAGTCATTGATTTTTGTGTGTCGGCTTTTTGATCTTTGGCCGGTCGGATCGATGGATTGATCGGGCCAGGGATCCGACAGCTGCTCCTCCGGCTGCTGCCTCGAACGAGGGAAGGTCTCAAATCGCGAAAAAGGTTTGAAAGCTGGGGCATGCGCCAAACATTTGGCCAGTGCGCCCCAACTGTTTTTTTCAAGGCAAAAAAAGCAGCCACCATATAGATTGAGTTTGTCTACAAATATTATAATGCCAGCTCCGCCAGCTGGCGGTAAGAAGGGGATAGGATCCGCAGGAAGAGCCTTGAATTTCCTCTAAATAGTTCCTGAGGGATACACGATCGATGTGGTGCTCAATAGATTTTGCCACTCACCTTTTGAGTCAATAACTATCCACTCTCTTCTACCTCCTTGCAGCGCTACTTCGGTCTACGATGAACACTTCCGCACACATTTATTTATTTATATATGCACTGCACACTCTTGTCCCTTTTCTACAATATTTACAAACGCACTGGAATAAGCAAGACATTCCAATAAAAGCACAGAAAATATCTTAAACACACTCCCACCACACTCGCATATTTTGCTCTGAAGGCAAAAGAGAGAGGGAGAGATAGAGACAGGCATTACCAATGTTTGGAACAGCAGTGTAAACTGTAAAGAGAGACGCGCGCTCATTCCTGTTGTATGTTCTTCTTGCTGGAGTGGGAAAGAGACAAAACGAGGCGCCTTTTATGCACAATTCACTCGCAAAAAAACAAATGAAAAAAAAACTGCGACGCAATGGAATCGCGGTCACGGCACTCCTTCTGATTTTAGGACACAAACAAACATTAATTAATGCATCAAATAATATTTGTTGTTCTTTTGCTGCACTTTCAAATTGTCTCGCATAATTATCTCTGCAATCTGTCGCGGGGGGGGGGCCGGCCCGCAGCTTGATCCCGCACTTTTTCTAGTATTTAAATACGATTTTTCGACATTTTTACGTTTATTCACTGCAGCACTTGATTGCACACATACGCAAGAACTTTTCCCGTTTGATTTTCACAATTTTCCGCGCTTTTCACGACCTGAATCGCGGAGCCGACTTGAAAACCGCGCGTTTTTTCCGCTGGACCGTGGGAAGTGGAAACTTTGCGAGAGAGCGTAACAAATGCAATGCGTAGGTGGCTTAGGTGCGCGTGCTTGCTCATTCCATGCTCTCTCCTTCTAGGCTTGCTCTTCCTTATTGCGTGCAGATTCCATGCTCTCCGTTTGCGTCTTCTTCCAACCGCCCGCTCATTGAAATTTGTCATCTCCGTCGCGCACTCCTTTGGTCTAGGGATGGTGTGGGGAGAGGAGATCGATCGAAAGTGTGTGGCTGTGGGCACCTGTTGGTGCGAGTGGGATGGTGCAATCATTCCATGCTGTCCATGGTAGAGGAGGTTTGCCTGTAAATAAATGTGGAATTACAGTTTCCAATGCAATTTATTTAACAATATTTTTTGTCTGAGATCAAATTCAATCTATGTACATATGTATGTATGTTCTAATTAGAAACCTCGATGATTTTTACATTCTTGATGATGGAGGCCATCTTGGGGCCACTCTGGACAGTGCCGATAATCCAGGCCGGGCTGCCACCGTATTCATCAAAAAACTTGCAAAAGGCAACGGCGTCATCACGTGGCATGCAGATGAGCAGACCACCGGAAGTCTCAGGAGAAAGTCCCTGCAGCAGGGGGCTCACACCGCCGCCGGCGGCTCCTTTGGCGGCAGCTACCGTGTGTTTGATCACCGGCAGAGTATCAATGACAAACGACACTGGCTCCTTTTGGACCAAAGCCAGTTCGTTGGCATGGTGCAGGATACCCAACCCGGACACAGCCATGGCCCCATGGGCATTGTGCACGTGCATGAGGTTAGCGGCCTTGCGATTGAGTAGACACATCGAGTGGAGGGCCTGACGATAGGCCACACGGACATCATCCTTGGAGAGGAACGAAGCGTAGAGGTCCCAGCGGTTCAAATCATAGATAGACTCATACGCATCGATGGCCACCTGGGTGCCCAGAGCCTTGGTCAGCACAAGGACATCACCATCCAGAGCGTTGTCGCGTGCCACATATAGGTGTTGCGGCCAGTAGGCCGAGGCCAATGCGCCGACGATGAAAGTGCTATGGGACTTGTACGAGGCCCAAGTCTGCACCCCGTCGGTGTGCATACAGCTCTCCCTGAAGCCGTCCGACATAACCGAGAACAGCCCACTGACCATGGCTTTGCTCATATCAGGGGGCCTGCAGAAGAGCATCATCGTTTTCTCACAATCCGTGATGCCCTTGGCGCAGAGACTGCCGACTGCCTCGGCGAAAATGATCTTGCCCAGGACGTAGGGATTGTCAATCATCGGGTACCGAAACTCGATGGCCAAGTTCTGGTCCTTTCCACCGCGAGGTTTCTTGCTGATTTCCATTCCGCGTAGCATCTCCTCCAGCTCCGTTTCCTGCCGCTGTCCGCCTGGGGTGGTGGTGGAGGCGGGGCCATGGAGCAGCTCCGCCACCACGCTTTCGGGTACCTTGCAGCCGGAAAGACTCAGGCCAAGGCTGGGGTTTAGATTGAAGGCCATTGTAAAATCTAATAGGCAATCTCTAAATTTTGTTTCCTTTCACAATCAGAAAGCGTTTGACAGCGTTTTGTCTGTCAAGTTACAGGGTTGCGTAGACTAAAATGGCTAACAGTTCCTGTTAAAATGACGTTTCGAATGGACCTTATCGATAGTTATTATAACTAATATACATATATATCATTCCTTGTCAAACAATCTTTGAATTTATTTTCTTTTTAATGTTAAGAGCGTAGACTCGTCAGTTTATTGGATGGAAATGGGAATCACCCACTACGGCAACCTGACGTGGCAGGGCGGCTGAGTACAAGGCAATCCTTGAAGCAGGGAATGTAGATCTGAGGCTGTACAGGTGCAAATACATCAGACATGACACAGTACCTGACATTATGGGGCGACATTCCAAGCTGTTTTTCATGGCGCCACTGTTTAAGAACACATGTAACTTTGGGGTTCGGAGGATACATGACAGGTGCGTATTTTACCCGTATGAGCAATAATTTGAAACATAATTTCCATATTGCCATATACTTCTTACTTGGATACAATTTTCCAATTTAAAGCCTTAGAATAGTAGTTTTTCAGAGCAGCAGTAGGGGGATTTACACTCTAATAAAGGAAATGTACGTACGTATAGGCATGGCATACGATTTGAGGGGGCATATAAAAAAGGATAGCTATATAAATATCATTGTGTTGTTGCTGTGTGTGTGTTCCGCATTCGTTTGTTTTAGGATTCAAAGGTTAGGTGGTTTCAGTCCCCACTCTCTCAATCTCTCGAGTGTTCACATAAGGCGACCCATCCAGTCGGTCAGGGTATTCAGTTCCTTCTCCTTGGCGGATGATTCCACAAACTGAATATTCTGCGAGATGTGGGCAAATTCGAAATCCCTGCCGGGCTTGCCCAGGGTCACGGGCTTATTGACATCATCGTCGCCCACCGACTGTAGCTTGCGGCTGCGTGTGTCCCGCACGGTATGCAGCTCCTTTTCGAGGAGACTCTTGATGACCTGTGCACTCTTGGCCGTTGTCTGGTCCTGTTTGTTGCATAGCACCAGCACAGAGCAGGGCTGGGTGGCGCTATCCGCCAGAATGGTGTACAGAGTGCTGCAAGGAAAGAGTGCCAATAAGAGAATATCTATGGACTACGCTATGGAAGATCTTCAGCACTTACTCTGCCACATCTCGGATATCCTTTTGCACTGTCACCGAGTCCACGACAAACACAATGCCCTTTGCCTTGTGCTTGTACAGATCGAAGCATTTGTCCCGCACGCGATAGTGTCCGGGAATGTCCACGAGGCGAACGGATGAGTGTCCACCCGCCTGATAGTCGCCCACATTCTCCTTGATGGACGTAAAGGTCTCCGGCAATTTGCCATGCAACAGCTGCATAAATATGGCACTCTTGCCGGACTCACATAGCCCCGTTAAGAGAAAGTCCCTGCGGCCGGCCGAACGTCGTCGCAGAATGACAAATATCGCTGCAAATGGAGGAAGAATTGGAATTAGCATTATTTCTGGGTGCAAGCCACGTGGCCAACTCACCCACAGCAATGAAGCCGAGCAGCAGGGCCACCAGGATGGGCCCCGAGTCAATCTCTCCCAGCTTAATGTGCTTCTTTTCGCGTACATTTTCATTTAGTTTGTCCATTTTCGTGCAAACAATCCGTTTCTGGGGGCAAAGTGACACGCACTGACCCTCAGAAATATACCGAAATACGTCACAAATTTCAAAATATACTGACAAATTATTTGTATTTAAATTCCATCATATCCTCGATTTTGATATTACGTAGAATATTACTAACTAGCTAAGACCCTCAGGGCTGAACTCATAGTTTTATCCAAATTTTAAATCAATATCCTAATAAACCTCAGTTGTCCACTTTTTAACATTCCTTTTTTACGAATTTAAAAAAAAAATTGAGATTTTGATGGCAAACGATCAGGAATTCGATGCTGATATCCGATGTGGCTAGTGACATGGCTCTAAATAGCGATACTACACGATTTCTACATTGGTGCATTGGACAAGAGGGTGAGTCCATAACGCGTCTTAAAATATACTGGAAAATACTAGAAATACTATGAAAAGTAGAAAACTTTCAAGGTGTATGAGCTGGACATGGTGGCACGAAAATCAGTGTGACCTCGGACTACTGGAAGCCGTCAACTGACAACGTCAAATATTGACGCGCGCAGCTTGAAATTTATGTGAAAATACTTTTATTTCAGAGGTTTAAGGTTTAAATCGTGGCCTTTACGAAGCGTTTGCCAAGCATAACAGAAAATTTAATGTATGTCGAGCGCCTTCTATATATCCATTGCATTTAAACGCACAGTTTTGGTTCCTTGGGTCCATCCATTCCACTCCACTCACGCATCGCGCTTCATTATCATATTGTAAATCAAGCGAAAGGTAACATTACAGGAGAATGCCCAGACGGGCACCGAAATAGCATTGTACACGCCAGTGGGAAAACTCAGGAGGCCCGTAAATGGCGCCAGGCTGATGCGCAAATCGATGACTATCACGGGTGTGCTGCGATTCAGGATGCTGACAATGATAAGGATCAGGGCCAACAGTACTTTGGATACGTAATATGCCACTGTATCAATTCCCATCTCCTTGAAGGCGTCTATGTTTTTGGCCGACTTGAATTTGGCCTCTGCATCGGCGACTTTCCGTTCCGCGCGCAGAGTTTTAATGGCCTTGACGTACTCCCCCGAATGTTCCGCATTGCGCACATTTTCCAACTCCTCCCGGGCAGCATCTATCTCGGATTGCCACAGCCGCCCGTCCGCTCGGCTAGTCTTCCAAAAACGTGACACTTTCAGCTGTGGAGGGAAGGGAAGAGAAGACCTTTAGTCGCCGCCGCCGACTGTTTTCGGACACAAAGTTCCGTGCACTCTTTTTGGATGACTTACGTAGTTCCGTATGAAATCTGGCAGGATCGTGTTGATAAGACTCAGCAGGGCTATAAGTGGTAATAGTTCCATCGCTTTGTGTCAGATTATGGCCAATGATGGTGAGTTTTAGTGACCAAATTAAAATATATGTCTGAAAATAACAAAGTAGTTTTTGCTGTGTTGGTAAATGACACAAAATCTAAAACAGCTGACTTTTATTCAAAAAGTTGGCAGCGCCCTTTCTGTCTGTCTCGCTCTCTCTCACTATCTCAGAGCCGGCAAAACAAAACACACATTTTTTTCTGGGAGAATTTTCTTGAATGTTCCACAAGAAATGACTGATTAGCAGAGGAGCAAAAGCAAAACCACAAACATGGAAGATAGCAACGAAGAGGTAAGCCTTTGCGCAGTTCAAAAACATATAATTTATGATTGATTTCTCGCTAGATTGAACCCTGTCGTAGCATTGGGCCGCACGAGCTGGACGTCGTAAAAAGTCAGGCGGTTATAAAATTATCGCCCGTCCAGCTGCCGGCCCATTTCAAGCGCCTAGAATGCAACACGAATCTGAATCTGCCACCCCTCAACTGGCTGACGACCTCCCACAGCAGCCACGGGCTGCACCAGGCTCTGTATCAGAGTGCTGGCTTCGCCAGCTTCCGTCTGGGCCAGATGTTTCCCGACTGTGTTGGCGAGGTGGATGTGGTGTCCGATGCGGAGAACATCAAGCAGTTGCTGAAGCTCCCATACAGTGCCCAGAGCCCCATTAGCATGGTGGTACACAAGGTGGGCAACACCCTGCTGCTGGACGAGTTCGATATACAGAAATATCTGCTACGCAAATCGGATGATGACTGGAAATGGCTGCGCACGTTCATCCTCGAGCACATCTTGTCGTTTGGCGACAAGCAGCACAACTACTGCCTGAAAGAGCGCAATCGGGAGGCTCTGCAAACAAAGAATCTGCTCTCCAAGTTCCTGTATCACAGCCTAAAACAAACAGGCGATGGCGGGGAGTATGATGTGCACACTACGCCCACGCAGTTGACCAGCAGACGCCAGGGATTGCCCATCACGGGTCCCGTGCTGCCAGAGCCGAAGATCGAGGAGAATGTTCCCGATCCCAAGTCCAGTCATGCGTTCAACCGGAACGTGGTGTGGACCTTTGAGGATATCCGTATGCTCATTGGCACCGACATGCCCATCTTTGGAGGGCCCAATCGACCGTGCATTAGCCTCCGCCTGCGCGACGCCGCCCAGCCCATAAATGTGCTGACTGGCATCGACTACTGGCTGGATAACCTCATGTGCAATGTTCCCGAGGTTGTGATGTGCTACCATCTGGATGGGATTGTCCAGAAATACGAAATCATCAAGACTGAGGATCTGCCCTATCTGGAGAACTCGCAATTCTCGCCGCAGGTGGTGCGCAATGTGGCCCAGAATATATTGGCCTTCCTCAAGGCCAATGCCACGAAGGCCGGCCACACCTACTGGCTGTTCAAGGGACGCAACGATGATGTGGTCAAGCTCTACGACCTGACCACTCTCTACCAGAACCAGACGACCCAGGCCGCCGAAGAGTCTGAGTCGCCGCCGCAGCAGCAGGTGAACCCGTTTACCGTGCCCGTGGGCATGCTGCTCTATTCTGTCGCTCGTAACATGAAGAACACGCTGCAGCACATCAGCCCCAGGACGGCGGGCAGCATACGCGCCCTGCTGGACAACTGCATCAAGCTGCTGCCCAAGGAGCAGTATCCGCAAATTGTCAGCTCCTCGCACTATATACTCTCCGACCTGCATGTGCCGGCTGGCATCGATCCCAAGGCGCCCAAGTTCGAGGATCTGGACTCGGACACACAGTCGCTGTACGATGATGATGAGGAGGACGAGGAGGACTATGACGATGAGCCCCTGGACTGCGATGGAATCTATGGCAGTGACAAGTACTATCAAAGTGCCGAACAGAGCGGAGGCAAGGCCAACGTGGCTGTGAGACACATTTGCGATGCTCTCCGGGAATTCAAATCGCACGCCAAGAAGTCCAAGCCGGCTCCCCTGCTCGCCTCGACAGCGGAACGTTGCACCATCTCGCTGGAGCACATCAGTGCGGGCATCTCCTGTCTGCAATACTTTAATGGCAATCAGGAGGAGAAGCTCAAGGAAACGGAGACGATTGCCAAGCAGGAGGAAAAGCAACGCATTCTCCATGAAGAGCAGAATCCCAATATGGCCAGGCCGTTCAATGCCATACCACTGCCATATGAGCAGTTGCAGGTGACGCAGGCACAGTCCCAGTCCCAGTCCCAGTCCGAGACCCAGTCCCAGCCGCAGGCAGAGGCACAGGCGCAAGCCATCAAGAAGCCCAACGCCAAGGCCAAAGGCAGCAAGTCCAAGGAGCTGGCCACCACCAATACCAGTACCACAGATGGAAAATCCTACACGCAGCTCAGTGCCAAGTTCAATAGTCAGCATTTTGGCTCGTGGAATGTCCATCTGAAGCTGCTGCTGCTGGAGAAGGCCTGCCTAACGGGCGCCACACTGGCGGAGCACCACTACGAGTCGCACCAGTACGGCTCCACGCTGCGATCCATTGAGCTGGCATCTCGCTGCCAGCAGGTACTCAACAAGTACATGGCCAATGTGGTCTCACAACAGAGCTGCCTGCTGGGCCGAGCCGGCGACTGTTTCTTTCAAATGTCCAAGAACTGGGAGGCCATCGATGAGTATGTGCGCCAATACGAGGAGCAGGACGAATCGACCCGAGTGATTGGCGAAGAACTGTCACTGGAACTGGGGGAGGAGGAGGAGGAGCAGCTGCCTTCGCTGGCTCCCGTCAAAAACGTCGAACAGGTGATGATGAACAGCTGCAAGTGCTACGAACTGGCCCTGGAGCATGCCCAAAAGGCCGAGAGCAATGAGCTGCTGCGACGATTGGGAAATGTTCGAAACGAGCTGGGTCTCAAGTACATGTACTGGGCACAGGGTGAGTTTTTCTATAAAATCCTGCTGGATATCTAACCGAGAGCATTGATGTACATTTCAGAGGAGTACCGCGAGGTTGTGGAGAAAAAAGAGGCATCGGAAGCTGCCGGAGATGATAAACAGGAACAGGATAATGCCACTGCCGAACCGCTCTACGTTAAGCTGACTGTCAATTCTTATGACTGCCTGCGCCGTGGCATCGAGGCCTTTACCGCAGTGCAGGACAATGTTAATCTGGCCTTTCTTTATTGCAACATGGGTAGATTTATGCGTCTGCGCGCCCATCTGACCATGCCCAATGAGAGGTGTGTACTGTACCAGCTTGAGTCCATTATGCATATATTCTATATCTATTACCATTCGCAGTGCCATTACTTTAGACTCACAAAAAGCCTTTTATAACGAGGCCTTCAACTATTACGAGAAGGCCAAAGACTGCCTGGACACGCGCAAAGCGAATGCCGAGCTCTGGGATCTTGTCAATTGGGAGCTATCCACTGCCACCTTTACGCTAGCCAAACAGCTGCAGGACCACAGTGCAGCAGACAAGAACAGCCTGGTGGAGGCCTCCAAAGAGGTGCTCGAACTGCTGCAAAAGGCCCTGCGCCTGTGCGATGTGGAGCATGCTGGGGCACGCCAAGTGCTCTACAGCTTTCGTGCTGGCTTGATACACAAAAGGTACCAGAACATTCAGAGATCTTAGAGATATTTTGGTACTTAAAATCTCTTTCGTTAGGATTGCATCTTTTCATTATTCGCAACTGCGTTCGAATGGCTGCTGCGATCTGTCGCAGCTGCCCAAATCCACGTTGCAGCTGTGCAAATATCACTACGAGAAGTCCACTCAAATCCTGGAGAGCCTCAAGGAGGTGGGCGACCTGCTGGTGGTGCAACTAGAGCGTATATCCCTGCATGAATTTCTGGCGGAACGTAAGTTTAACGAAATTAGTCCCACATGAATGCTGCCTAAGATGTTTTCCGACAGTTTCCACCCACTCTGCGCAGAAGATCAAGCAAATGCAAGCTGCTCTGGAGATTTGCTTGCAGTGCCAGACCATTTTTGGCCACGTCATCGATGCTAACAGCCAGGTCGATGACGAATTCGCCGCACATCTGTCACTCTTTGAGAGCCGCTTGCAGAATGCATTGAAGACGCTCACGAAGCTGCTGCTGACCGGCAAGGATCCCAAACAGCTGTCGGCATTGTACAAGCGCATGTATATGGAAACCTTGACTGGGAAACATGGGACAGGGGCCCAGCATACAGCAGCAGCAGCATGCGCTGATGAAGCGCCACCAAAACATTTGCACACGCTGCTCGGCCGGCTACAAGCCATGTGCGACGCTCACCTCGCCGTGGGCTAGCCAAAGCGGCTGTACGTGTCTTCGAGGGGGTTTCATAAAGAACCGATCAAATCGTATGCATTGCATTGCTCGCTGTCTCTCGCTTGTTTATTAATGTATTCTGTGCTTAGCCCCGCTTGCCGCAACCGCAATCATCGCTGGTCGCCTCATCCACCCGGCCAACAGCGACGCCCATCTGCAGAAACGACACCAGCAGCACAACCACCACCACCATCGCCAGTTGTAGGATCTGTCAAAGCATCAACATTATTATCTTCAATATCACTTCAGTCTTCAAACTATAAATGTATGTGGCCGTATCGCGGTATATATCTCACCTTGCAGCGTCGTTGAGTTCTCATTTTGAGTGCGTTTGCTGGCCATGGGCACGGCGGCTCTTATAAAGTCTGAGGGTCTTGGGCCCAAAACGTGTCGCTCATCAAGATTGGCTAAACACACCCCCACAATCGAAGTCAGCTTCTGTTCAAAATTCTGTTGAACAAGAGCCAACAATCGCCACTACTGGATGCGCAGATATGCGCAGAGGCCTTAGCTACGTTTCACTCTTAACTCTAAACACACTCTTAACCTAATCTCTTTTAGAACACTCTTTAACTTTAATGGAAATCAAGATCTGTCTCTGATGTACTCTTAGAAAATGGCTTTAATATTTAAGCTCTGCTTCCCAGTTTGATTATTACTTATAAAGTTGTACATCATTCATAAATTGAAAGCCAATAAAAAGCGTTTTAAAAGCAATGTTCCACCGTCTATAGGATGCTGATCCCCCAAGCCTTTTCCACTTCTAAACCGTACATTATTCTAGCCAAGTGTTCCACCGCATTTGAGACAACTTTCAAAGACAATTTCCTAAAGTTGTACTCGAATATTATTGAAAAGCTTAGTGGGGCGTGGGGGTTTTATTGTTTATAATTTTATTGTAATTTTATCTGAACTTTTTTTGCTTTTGTATATAAATTCTACCAACGCAGCAGAAAGTTGAAGCCCAATGCCTTTTGCCATTTTCTGTGTCACCGACAAAAATGGTGTCACGGCTCGCATGGGAGCACCGTGGAGCCAATGTCAGCCAACAGTGAACAGAAATGCCACGAGTCACGACTCACGAGGAAAAAGTGTTCAATAATGGGAAATGCTAGTGGTAGAAGCTTCCGACGAGTCATAGCTCGTTGCGTAATGAGCAGGGGGGGTCTCGTCTCCCACAGACAATGCCATAACCATAGACGACGCCTGCTATCTGGACCGCAGCCGAATTGAGAGCCAAGAGTTTTTGGCTCTGGGGTCTGGGGTCTGGACTGCTGCACACGTCGTCGGTGACGTCTTGAGATTGCAGAACGGGAGCTCGGAAACTTGGAAACTTGGCAGCTCGGGAACTCCGACGAGAGCCAAAATTGCATCACATTCCCCAGTCACGTAAGCGAATTATTATTGCCTGGATTTCCGTATAAAAACATACTATCCGAAGCAGTCAGGCATTAGTTACCCAGCAACCAGACAAACCCAAACAAACAAACCACAAAATGATGAAGTTCATGGTAAGTCCCCGTACAGCCAGCCCTCTTCCGGAGCCCCAAACTGATCTAGATCCTTCCTCTGCTCCGCCCCTCAGTGCATTTTCATCTGCGCCGTGGCTGCAGTTTCGGCCAGCGGCTATGGAGGTCGCCGTGGAAGCTACGGCAGTGCACCAATTGGCGCCTATGCCTACCAGGTGCAGCCTGCCCTGACCGTCAAGGCGATCATACCCTCGTACGGCGGACAGCGCAGCGGCTATGGCCACAACCAGGGAGGATATGGCGGTGGCTATGAGGCGGCACCCATTTCTTCGGCCTACAGCAATGCCAACATTGGCAGCCAGTACTCCGGATCCGGCTATGGCGGTGCTCCGCCCGTCGATCGCGAGGCCATTGCCCTGGCCAAGCTCGCCCTCGCCGCACCCAGTGCCGGAGGACCCCTTGTCTGGCGCGAGCCCGCACGTCGCGTGCAGCCCGCCTACGGGCCCAGCAACTATGGTGCTCCCCAGCAGAGCTACGGACGCGGTGATGAGGCCCAGGGCGCTTCGGCGGCAGCTGCCTCCAGCTCAGTGGCTGGCGTCGGCAAGAAGGGATACCAGAAGTCATCCTATTAAGAGGCCAGAGGCACAACCACAGTGAATCGTCGTTAAGGAATCTAAGAATAAATGCAACGAAACATCAAGACTTAAACTATGGAGAGTTTTCATTCGCTTGGGGGTATTTTGGTTGGGTTCTGGGTTCAGATTTCTGTCTCATGGCTTTGGTTGGCCAAGAGCTGAACAAGCGCTAAAACGTTCTGGAAATTGCGTCTGTCGTGACTTGAAATGAGTGCATAATCGTACTCGTATGAATGGAGTGGCTAAAGACTTTAAGAAAAGTTAAAAGCTAAAATGTTTTCAGTTTTCATTTAGCGTAGGTATTCTGGGAGATCTTCCAAAAACACCTGAGAATTGTCATGCTACGAATATGAAATTCCATTTACTGAATAGTTCTTCTAAGTTCTTTCCATACATGGATTATCCAGAACTTTTTCTGCGAGAACCCTGTTCCAGTGCCCAGAAGCCTTAAACAGTTATCCTCTAACCAGGGATCAGTAACAGTTTCCTTATGCGGAACTCTCATGGAACTGAAGAGAGAACGTTACTCCAACGAATGTTCAAATAAAATGACAATATGTCAAATATTTGTATGGGGGGAGGTCTATGGAGACCCAGCGCGTTTGCGAATTCATTGAGAAAGTCGTGTGTACGGCGGGGGCTTGCTT
The DNA here is from genome assembly GCF_009870125.1 of Drosophila pseudoobscura. Lineage (NCBI taxonomy): Eukaryota > Metazoa > Arthropoda > Insecta > Diptera > Drosophilidae > Drosophila > Drosophila pseudoobscura. The sequence continues at coordinate 60,302,307 of NC_046683.1, forward strand.
GGGACAATCAGGCAACGAAACAATGGAACATCGCGTAACCCCAAGCGATTTTATAATGGCTCGCGACTCGAGACCTCCGACAAAAAGTAAATGGAAATCGAATACATACCCCAAAAGGTACATTTGTATATATATTGAGCAGTTATGTGGCCTGCATTGAAACAGTATAGCACTATAACGTTTATTATTATATATAACCCGTATATGTGCGGATCGTATATGGGTCACGTAAATATCCAGTCTATTTTTCGCGTATAAAAGCGAGCGTTTCGGGCTAGGGAAATCATAGTTTGATTGATTATCCCACAACCAACAAAACTAAGCATTCACCATGAAGTACCTGGTAAGTAGTCCTGCAGACCCCTGCTCAAGGATCAGCCAGCTAATCCTCCTCCTCCCACAGTTCGTCTGCGTCAGCCTGGCCCTCTTCGCCTACATCAACGCTAGCCCGGTGTACGGTGGCAACCGCGGTGGATACGGCGGCGGATATGGCGGCGGAAACCACGGTGGATATGGCGGCGATCGTGTGGAGTACGAGCAAATCCTGGTGCCTTCTTATGGCCGCGGACACGGCAACCAGGGCTATGATCGTCCCCAGATCCTGCGATCGGCTCCCTCTGGCTCCAGTGCCTCGGCTGCTGCCTCCGCGGCGGCTGCTGCCATCGCCCCTGGCCGCTACAGCCAGTGGGCCGTGCCCCGTTACGAGATCGATGGCAGCTACAACGGTCCCAGCCACGGACATGGCCGCGGCGGCTACTAATTCCTGCCCCTCAACGAATCGAATCGAGCCCATCAGACCCTTTTTCTTTGATCAAGCAGCAGCGGCAGCTGTGCTCTGAGATTGGAAAAATAAAAACGTCTTGAACCAAATGGTGAATGTTGAACAACAAAACAATACAGAGTTTTGCATATTAAGGGGGCCAGAAAAAAGGCTAAAGTATAGGGCATACTTTTCAGCGCCACATGGTTAAAATTGTGGCAGGGTATTATGATACTCTATACGCTATATAGTGCCATAGAGTTGTACAGGTTCATAGTCAGAGAAGAATAGATAGATCGTTCCTAGAAGTCGAGAGAGAATATCATTCATATTTCTTGCTTTTTCTTATAAAATTCTACTTTAATTTTGCTTAAAAGTGTTCGGTAAAGGTAAAGCTTTAGCGAATCATCAGGTTTAAATTTTCAGCTTAAAGAAACGAAATATTTTCGGAATATTTAGAGGAAAGCAGGTTCAATTGATAATACCTTCTCTTACAAAAAATCACCACTACTTGTTCTGTTCAAAAACCCTCCCAAGTGACTCAACTTTCATGAGACACTGTCCCGAGGCACATGGGCCTGAGGCACTGCCACTCCAGACTTTAGGCACCAGCCTAAGCACGCAACGACCTGGCGAACACCCCCCATTGGAGGTCAGCATCCAAATTTCCCAGATACGAAGCTCGAGCTATGGGATGTTCTTGGTATCAGAAGGGGGACACAGCGCGAGACTTTGCTGAACGACAAAGTTCGGGCCAAAGCTGAAGCTGAGAAAAGACGGCAGAAACTGTGGGGAGCATCGTGGAGCTTGGAGCCGTGATAAATTCGCGGCCAGATCACGTCTCGAGTGCCACAATAATACTTTGCTTATATAAAGAACTGTGCGGGCCACTTCATTTGTTAATTGTGCCAACTGTGCCGAGCAGCTAGCGCCCCCCAAAAGACACAACAGACATTCTATAGCCATGAACACATTCGCTGTAAGTATACCGATGACTTCCCGTTCCCGTTCGCGTTCCCGTTCCTCCAATCCAGACCGGTGGCTAACCTTCACGTATCGTTCCCAACAGACTTTGGCGGTTCTCTTCTGCGCCTGCCTCATCGGCAACTGCCACGGAGGCTATGGCGGTGGCGGCCATGGAGGCTACGGCCAACAAGGAGGGTATGGACAGAGCTCCAATGGAGGTGCCGCTTCGGCTGCCAGCTCTGCTGCTGCCGCAGGCAATCAGCAGCAGCGTCCCGTTGAGATCATTGCTGGTGGTTCCCGCGGCGGTTATGGCGCTGAGATCCTTCGCCCCATTTCCCTGGGCTATGGCGGTCACTCGCAGCGTGGACCTCAGCACGGCAGCTACGGACGTCGCGGCGGATACGGACCCCGCTGGACTGTCCAGCCAGCTGGCGCCACTCTCCTGTATCCCGGCCAGAACAACTACCGGGCCTATGTCTCGCCCCCGGAGTACAGCAAGGTGGTGCTGCCCGTCCGTCCCGCTGAGCCCGTGGCCAAGCTGTTCATCCCGGAGAACCACTACGGCCAGCAGAGCTACGCCCCCCAGCAGAGCTACGGACCCCAGCAGAGCTACGGCCCCCAGCAGAGCTACAACGTCGAAGGACCACGATACTAGACGGTTGGATACTCCCCCTCCCCAATCCCCTTCTCAGTGTGGATTCGCTCCCGTGCAGCGCGAATAAAAAATACCAAAAGAAAACATAATCCCTACCAGTTTTGTTGTATAGTTTTGGGCGTACGGAAAGTGGGGGCACTATATCTCGGCTTCCGACTTGGGTCGGATCGAAGCAGAATTTCGGTTTTTATGCAGCTGCACGCAGCTGTGGCACTGGAAATTTGATTGCAACTTTTGGGGGGAATGTCTTTGCCGCGAACGTGCTGTGAAATTTGTAAACAAATTCGATCAGTCGGAGAGTCTTTCGGTGAAAGAGTTCCATAGTCAAACTGGAACAGCAGAGTTAACAAAATGTGGGTATTATCAACGATTTACCCAAACTGGAACTTACGAATGTTTGAGCTATACAAATTCAATGCTTTTCCCAGCTTGTCGAACATTTTTCACCCATTTCTTAGCCATTAATTAACATTTATTTTTATCTTGGGAAACATTTTTCACCTATTTCTCTGACATTCTTCTTTTCCAAGAATCTTTGAATGTTTGCTGATTTTTGTGAAATATTTTCTGGTAAGCAAAGTCTTTTGCTGACTGGCTTACGTCCGAGCTGTGGGCCATATTGCCACCTTCGGTTGACATTCGAGTCGCTTGGTGAATCACCAAGAGAATTCTAGACTTGAAAGTTTCGTAGTTCAGAGGAAAAAATGCCTAATAAATGTGGACTTTTCTTGATAAATGTGTCTCTTATAGAGTACGGGCAATGTTGAGTTCTTTCAGGCATAGCCCCTACTGTACCTGTGTTCAAGCTACGGCCTTGAAGACCGTCATGATAACCAAAATCAACTCGTAACTCGTAACACACTTGGATTAAGCCTCAAGGGGAGGAATAGGAGTTCCGGAATGAGAATCGGAAGTAGCCTATCCACAGACGGATAAACTACGAATGGAACGTCTAAGTATGCATTCCAGGGCAGGTTTATCGGCTGAAATTAGAGACGAGGCTCGTTCGCCCGTTCATTGATCCGCAACCACAGCCACCCCACAGTGATGCACGATGCGTACAGTGCAGTACCGTAGAGTGGAGGCAGCCAGTGCCAAAGACCCGATACCGCACACACCAAAAGCGAACAGAGCGTGCCGAGCCGGGGGAAGTTGCTATCAATGGGGCGGCCAGCTTCTCTTCCCGGAGGTTGTGGTAGTCGTTGCTGTGGTTCTGGCTCCGGCTCTGTCACAATTTGGCGCGCAATTTCGATGAGCATAGAAATTGGAGACGGTGGCGTTGGAGTCTCCGGGCCTTATCAGGCTGGGCGGGGCGGGGGGGCAGAGGAGAGTTGTGGATGCTGGCGCTGCGGGGCTGTCGGGGCACCCCGAAAGTGCCGCAGTTTCGTCATGATCCGCCCCGTGGCAGTGGGCATCGACTTGGGGTTTGGTCACGTCTGGGCAGCACACGAATCGCTGGCCAACTCAAATGGTATTGCTATAAAAGCAATTTGGACACTCGCTGTGGCTAATTAGTTTCCGAAACAGTCGCTTCCTCGCACCAACCAACAAACATGTCCGCCAACAACATGCGTCTCCTCTGCCTGCTCTTGGCCTGCTACATCTCGGCCATTGCGGCCCACAGGCCCAGCTACCGCTCCGGCTCCGGCGGCTACGTGGATGTGGTCAGGGCCGCCGAGACGGCCGAGGCACAGGCCGCTGCCCTCACCAATGCCGCTGGCGCTGCCGCCTCTGCAGCGAAATTGGACGGCGCCGACTGGCATGCCCTCAATCGTTATGGCTGGGAGCAGGGCCGACCTCTGCTGGCCAAGCGTTATGGTCCCCTCGACGATCTCTATGCCGCCGCCCTGCCACCACGCTCTTTCGTGGCCGAAATCGATCCAGGTGGGTTACCTCTAAACAAAATGTACAATCTGATGTATGCTAATGTCATGCCGTTCTCTCGATTGCAGTCTTCAAGAAGAGCCACTATGGTGGAGCCTATGGCCAGAAGAGCGTTACGCTCAACACTGGCGCCAAGGTGGCGGTCGCCGCGCTGAACTGAAGATCCCATGATCCCAATAGATCGAAACCCTTAATAAATAGTGATAACTTAAACATGTAACTGTTTTACTGGTTTTCTACTACCCAGCGGTGTTTTGCCTATGGTTATGGTTTTATGTATATTTTCCCACTATTCCCACTGAGAGACAGGGAAAATTCCTATCCACGTCTTGGAACTCTTGCATTCGGGCTGTGATTGATCGAGTTTTGGCTACTTTGAGCCTGAGCTCAATCTGTAGGTTTTATTTATTATCGTATATATTGAGATATACTGACATATTTGCTTAAATAGCTACCTAAATGCATTTTCTGTGGATCCGGCAACATATCTTTGGTATGCGATAGCTTTGAATTCTCCCCCTAAGCTCTTCAACTGATGATTTAGATCATAATACGACAAAAAGCTTGCAAATGTATGTCCGTAGAGAAGTCGAGAGTCTTATTGGTCATTGATTCCGAATCAGTGGTCTTAACTTAAAAGTTGTTTCGTAGTTTTGTTCACTTGATCGTTGGATGCGATCCACATGGTCCGATCCGATGGTGCTCCGCTTTCCAGAATCAAACGACAACAAAGCAGATTAGTACTCCCACCAATGTGCGATTCATTTTGCACCCCATAAACCATATAAACCAGAGATCGGCAGCGTCCCATGCACAGGCAAAAAAACACCTGTGACTACATCTCTAATGTAGAGACCTGCCGACAAAAAACATCTTCAAAAGTGTGATTCTATCTCATTCTATTTCATAACATCTTCCCCATGCCTCCCCGTGAGCTCCCCTTATATGATTTTTTCTGTTTCTTCCATTAGTAAAATTGATACATTTTTGTATAGTTTATTATTTGTTATTATTATGAATAAAATTTCGTTTTATTGCAAGATACAAAGTAAAAAATGTGAAAATTGCTCAGTTTGTGGTTTTGTAAAATCGAAAATGGGGTGTTGCGAGCACACAGAAAATTTACCTACTAAACATAAAGTCAACTAAAAACAAATAGTAGAAGCGGTTGTAACTCTGGGTAAATCGTTTCGCATTGCTGCTTGCTTGCTAAATGGTTTTCCATATCCATTTCCATCTACATTTTCATAGTACATTTATTCATCGCCATATCGGTGATCTTGATATTGATCTTGATATTGTTTGATATTTTATTGAAAGCCAACAACTCTCTTCTCTGTCTCTCTCTATCTCTATCTCTAGTTCTAGGTATTCTTTTCGGAAAAACTCTGCCAAGTTTTCGTTGATTTTGTTTTTATTTGGTTTTTGGGTTTTCCAGGTTCATTATTTTAATTAAATTACATGAACTTCAAAATAGTATTATTATTATATAGATAGGATGTGTAGTGTTATGTATTTATAGTGTATAACCTATACGAGACCCCCCGCCGATTCCGCCTTGGGGATCTTGGTGCGCTTCCTCGGCGAGGAGATGGCAAAAAAAATTTAAATTATAAAAAACTTTCTCACGCAACTTCTCTGCTCTGAAATCTCATTGATCTTCCTCTCTGGTTTGAGTTTTGAGTAAATTAAAAAAAAAATGATCTCTCTGCTTTTTGGTGTTGGTTTAGGCTGTGATCCTATTCGGTGATCGTTCTTGTTGTCTCCTGGATGTACACCTGAGAGCCGGGCACGGTGGAGGTGGTCACGAATGTGCGGTGCTTGGCGCGGATCAGATTCAAGTTGGACTCGGCACAATCGGCACGATCCTCGGCGGCCTCCAGTTCGCGCTGGAAACGGCGCACACGGGTGGTGGTCTGCTGGGAGACGCCCTCCTGCTCGGACAGCTGGCGCCTGTAGATGTTGATCTTGGCAGTGGTCTTGTCGAGGGCATCCTGCAGCAGGATGATGTTCTTCTGGTCCTCCTCGCACTGTACGATCACCTCCTTGACGGTGCGCTCCTTCTTGCGCAGGATCTTGATGGTCTCGGCATGGCGACGCTTCTCCTCTTCCAGCTCCAACTCCAGATCGCGAATGCGAGCCTCCAGCTTGCTAATGATGCGCTTGCTGCCGGCAACGGCATTCAGCTCAACCTCTTCCAGACGAATGGACAAGTTCTAATCGAATTAAACACACATAAACGATAAGTAATGTTGGAATGTCCAAGATAGTCCCAAAGTACACGCTTACCTTGACTTCGACTTCCAAAGACTTCTTGATGGTCTCGAGCTTGACAATGCGCTCCTGCTCCTCATGCACCTGCTCGACAACGTGCTTCAGCTCGACCTGGATCTTCTGGTAGCGCTCGTCGCTGATGCGGAGCTCCTTGGACACCTCCTCGTAGTCGGAGGCGACCACGGTCAGCTCCTGCTCCAGCCTGGACTTGATCGAGACCAGGTTGACATTGGCAGTGCTCAGCTCGTTGATGCGAGTGCTGGCCTCCTCGTACTGCAGCTCGACGGTGCGCTTGGCACGATTGGCGCTGTCCAGGTGGGAGCGGGCCTCCTCAAGCTCGCCACTGAGACCGGCCAGACGGCGCTGGGCAATGCCGTACTGGTCGAGGGTGGCCTGCAGCTGGCGCTGCACATCCTCGTAGTGGGCCTGGAGCTCGGTCAACTGCAGCGACTGCTTCTTGATCACCTTCTGGAGATCAATGTTGGTCTTGTTGGCCACATCCAGGGACATCTCCAGCTCGGTGATCTGGATCTGCAGCTTCTTCTTGATGCGAATCACCTCGGTCTTCAGACGGGTCTCGGCCTCAACAACGCGGGCATTGAGCTGCTCGATCTCGATCGAGGTCTGCTTGCTACAGGAATTCGCAAAAGGACAAATGAAACATTGCACACAGTTTGGAATCTTTTGGAAATCAATCGATATGGAAGTGCCCCCCAAAATGCGCTTTACCTCGTGCTTTACCTCAATGCCGCTCCCTCCGGTGTTTCGCTTTGCTCGCTTTATTTTTGGCCCCAATGCTCTGACCCACAAAATACATTTTCCCAACACTCAGCACTACTTCTGCAAGCCACTCTGAAAACCACTCAGGTGATCAGCTTTTGGCATTGTCAAAATTGCTTCATTGTTCTTCTTGCTTGTTGCTTCTAGCTTCTAGCAGAGTGGCGATTATTTTTACGCTTGATAAAGACATCGAACTTGTCACAAATAGCTCGCGTTCACATGCCAAACTATTTGCTAAGTAGTTCCTTTTTTTCGGGGGTACACATGAGTGCATCATGTGTCTATTTTTAGGGTATAGGTAAAGTCTTCAAGATGCGTTGCCAACTAAATTTTGAGTAATGTTTGTAGTTCTGTTATCCCAAATTGAATCATGAGGTAAATAGATTACCAGAACTAGAATTAGTTTTCATTACTGAAGGTGGAACCTTATATATTACAAAACTAAACCTAAGAACCACATCCTTAAAGATGTTAATTCGATTTTCTTCTTGGAAAATCATTTTCAAAGACAGATTTTTGATGGGTCTGTTCTTTATAATATCTACATAAACTACAAATTCCAATTGCACTTCTAGTTCTAGTTCTAATTCTTAAAAATCTCGGTCTCTTAGTTGTGCTCCGCCCACAATTCTACTCTCATCTGTCAGAGATCGAGATCGAACCGCACATTTTCCACTTTCACTTCGTGCTCTAGTTCAACTTCTAAAGAATCTCTGCCTCTCTCTGTGATGATCCGCCCACAGTTGGACTCTCATCTGTCAGAGATCCATCACTCGGATCATCTTTTCATTGCTCTGGCAATGGGCCTCTCCCATGGTCCTAGTCTGTTGTGGGCCCCCGATCTTCTGGTTACTTAATCTTAATCTTCTGTGTGCCCATTGCTGTCGCCTTGCCAAGGTATTTAGTCTGTGTGTGTTGAGTATTTTGCATTTAGATTTTCAATCTTTCCCCGTGCCATTGTTTTCAATGTTTATTTGTCTACGCAAATATTTATTTTCCTGCTTGATTTTATTTTTATTTTTTCGCATTTTGCTGTTTTGCTGTTGCTGTCATGCGCCAGAGTTTTCCTTGGTTTCAAAAATTAAATAATTCTTTCTTTATATTTTGTCGAATTTTTGAAGGACAGACCACAAAACAATAGTTTTTCGGGCCACCATTTACGCGTAGACAAGACGAAGAATCTGGCATCTGAAATACCTGACGTTGTGGGTGCGAAACATGATAATTGCGATCGGTGTGAAAATTTCATGATTTCTAAGGGGTTTGAGGTCAGATCACAGGGCACTTTCATTGAAATTGTATAGGGGAAAATATTGAATGTGCTTGAGAACAAGAAGATTATCATTTCAATATTGATGTTTGAATCTATATGGGCATTAAATGTTATTTTCTTCTCTAAAGATAATGTGGGAAGTATTTTGCAATTACAAGAATATATATCTAATCGTTTGAGAGTTTCTGAAAATACCTTTTTCTGATAGTTTATATTTCTTTTGATAGTACGATTAAAGGTTTATGGTTATAGCTTAAGACTGCAGATCTATAAACCAAATTAAGAGTGGTTTAAAATACGACCATCTGAACAAATATTTAGACCATCTGTTTACAGGATCATTCTACAGACGCTATCTTGTAAAATTCCTTAAAAATACCTATTTTGATCAAATAAATTTTCTAAAATTATTCCTTATACGCAGAAAAGTCCTATATATCTTATTTCGATTTCCAATTTCGAGCTCGATAATCTATCAGATCAGATCTGTACTCCATCCTATATCCCTTTCACTTCCTATAGATCATAATACTAATCATAATTTCAAAAAATTCTTGGCATTTCCCTGCAATTAGCCATGGGCGAAAAATGTTGTGCATTATTTTACAGAAATAATTCACACAAGATTTAACAACAGACACAATGCGATGCAAATGGTGAAAAACGTACATTGGAATGAAGGGAAAGAATGGGTGATCGAGGGGCGAGAAAACTTAGGGAAACGAAAATAAATTGTGCAGACCAGACAAATAGAGAGATGTAGGAGGAGGAGGATGCAATCTTCTCAGCGATGAGCACGAAAATTGAGGTACAATTCAAAAATGTTCGCATTTATTCAAATTGTCTGGGGGCTAGAATTTAATTGAAAACGACAGAAAATAATCGTTTCGTGTGTGTCTGGGGGGAATGATGATGGGTTTGGGGGTGGAAGGGAAACGGGAAAACCCTATCTTTTCATGGAAGACTATGGACCAAAGTGTGTTTGGTTAGTGCTTCCAATATATATAGCTATAGTCCTTGAGCTTGGGATGTGTGCGGGCGACCTTGCGACAGATCCAACACTTATCCTCTATACCGCACCTGCTATCCGCGTAGAACTCGACGGTCCGCTGATTGAGCGTCGAGAGCTGGCGCTTCACATTGTGGAGCGAGGACGAAACACGATGGTCGAGCTTGTCGACCAGGCGATCGTCCATCAGCTCGATGTGGAGAGCATGGGCCCTTAGCTGACCGTCGATGGGGGAGGTGGACCGACCGCGCGAAATGGCGCGACTCGAACGGACCAACGTTTGGGACATGTAGTCCTCCTCCTCCTTTTTGGCCGTCTTGATGTTCCGCTCCGATTCGGAGAGCAGTGCCTGGGCAATGGCGCTGGCGGACTTGCCGCGTATCGATCGCTTAAAATCGTCAGACATTTGATCGACTTCGTTATCTATCTCGATCTTACGAATGCGCTGCAATATCTTTAATGTATCGCGTTTGATCAGGTCCTCGAGCTCTTCCTGGCGCTGACGACGGCGCTGGCGCGATCTCTCAACAACTGTGTCCGGTTCAATGTGCTTGGTCACACGCGACGCGTCGACAAGCTTCTGCAAACTGAACGGCGTCCGTTTCTTGGCCCGAAAGCTGGCCAAAATCTCGTCGGCACGGGCCGCGCAGGTGCGCGACAGGCGTACGATCTCATCGGCCGTGTACTTTCGTACCGTATTCGAGGCCCGGTACTGCTGCAGCCCGTGCTCGCTCACCCACGGCAGGTGGGGCTGCACCACCTTCAGTCCCTTTGCCTTTGCATCCAGATAGTCCAGCATTGGCTGGTAGAAGTTCATCGAGTACCCATAGTTGTCCTCATAGGTGGTCGTATGCCGGAGCCGCGAGGGGCGCTGCTTCAAAGCGAGCGACATAATTTCAAAGGGGCACGGGATAAAGGGGGGTATGTGAGAGGGTATCTATGAGAGGGAGAGAATGCGGTGTGTGCTTAAGAGTACTCTTATTAAAGCTACAAAATGTTGCTCGGCTGCTCTGTCGATCTCTGTCGCTTTGTGGTCGTTTGTCTTCTTGGTGTCGCTCGCTCTTCGTTTTGGCAGCAGTTTCTGTGTCGCTTTGCAAATAAATTTTCAAATTTGTCGAAATCTATAAAAAGATTGCATTTCGGGTGTTCAGCTGTTGGCATCGACCAAAGGTATGAGAGCATAATGACGACAACACGTATAACATCATTATCTTCATCATCATGATCATCGCTTGTTGGCAGTCAATGTTTGGTTGGGTGCTCCTTGGCTATGATTGATTCATTTTGGCAGGGAGCTCTCATAGGCAATGTCATAATAGCATCTTAGAAATAATATATATCTTTATGCAATACCGCACTGCTTTCGCAGAGATAGTGTAGAGAATTGCCATTTTAAATGGTGAAAAGCGGTTTAAACACCTCTATTCGGGCTCTAGAACTTTGGCTACTTTCTCTACAGTGAAGATCTTCAGTTGATGACTCTCATGTCACTTAAAGGTTTCTTCAATGAATATCTCGCTGTCTTAGAAATAATAGATATCTTTAGGCAATATTATCGCACTGTTTTCGTAGAGATAGTGTAGACAATTCTCATTTTAAATGGGTTACAAAAGAGATCATTATGGGTACATTCATAATTGAAGTCTCGAACTTTGGAACACACACAAAATCTGTATATTGTTTCAGTTCTTTCTGCAGATCTTCAGTAGATTGGTCTTAAAGTAATCTTGAAAGACTCTTTTGAGATAAACCGCCTCTAGAGCTCTCAAGCTATCTGCCATATCGCTCTTATTCAAATTTCTTCAATCACAGCCAAGCCACTTGTCAAACCAATCCATATTTCAACCTACCTGTTGCTAGAGAACCACTCTTCAAACTTCCAAAGATCTTCTCAATCAGAGATCTTTCGATTTAACAAAAAAAAAAACGATTGTGTAACACTCGTGGCAGCAACTGCGCAATTTTCTATGGGGTGGGAGGATTTCATAGATAAAAACTTTGTATAGTTTATAATCGGAGAACCAAAAACCCACTTCTTTGTACTGAGCCTGTGTGTGCCCCTTGGGTGTGGCAGGATCGGATCTTGCCTTGCTCCGCGGTTGCCTAATGCCTATTTAATGCCGTTGCTTTGTGCGCGACTATAGAAATCGAACTGATTTGCTAAATGGGTCAATTTGATATCAGTTCTGTTGTTGGCAATTGGCAGCGATTGCAAAACAATCGATTGGTTTTCCCCCCACTCGTATCGGGGGCCTTGGGGGACTGTGGGCTTCCGCTTTGGCAGGGGAAACTGCCAATAAGTGATTGACCTTCGTCAATCGACAGTTGTCGACTGTCGCTGTCAGACAGAGGAGTGCGCATTTCAGGGGGCTGGGCACTTCCAAGGGGATCGAGGATGATCAGACAATTACTTACCGAATAGCCTCAACCTCCTCATCCTTCTCGGCCAGACGACGCTCGGCATCGTGACGGTACTGGTTGAAGTCGGCGGCCAAACGCTGGCCACGCTGCTCCTCAGCCTTGCGGCCCTATATATATGTATTTAGAGAGAATACGGGGATCAGTCATCACTCGGATCTGTTATGTTTTTGTGGCCACTTACAGCCTCGGCTTCCTTGTAGGCAGCGGTCAGCTCATCGCGCTCATTCTCCAGGCGACGCAGCTCCAGTTCCAACTCGTGGAGGCGACGGTTCAGTTCGTTGATGGCGCCCTTGGCGTCATGCAGATCATCTGGAAGATCACAACAAACAACAAATGAATAAGCAATCGATCAAGAGGATTAGGTATGTGTGGACCCACCTCCCAACTTCTTGTTCTCGCGGGCCAACTGGTTGTTGTTGTCCTTGACCTTGTCCAGCTCGTGCACGGTGCGGACCAGATCGATCTGCTTGTTCTTCAGATCGCGCTGGCTGTTCTCGTACAGGATGATGGTCTCATCAAGGCGGCTCTTCAGCTCCACGTTGTGCTTCTCCAGGGTGTTGACGGCCTTGGTGAGCTCCCGGCAGCTGTTGTTGGACTTCTCCAGATCGATGATGAGGACCTCCACCTCACTGGCCAGACGGGTCTTGGTCTTCTCCAAGTTGTTGACCTTGACGATGAGGGACTCGATGTGCTCCTCCAGCTCGGTGATGCGCACCTGGTACTTGCGACGAATCTCTTCGACCTCCTCGGCACGAGCTGCCACTTCGGCAGTCCACTTGTTCTGCCACGAAGTGGCATCGGCATTGGCCTTGACCAACTGACGTTCCAAGTCAATGCGCGCCTCAGACTCTTCCTCGAGTTGATTGCGAATCGAGTCCAATTCGATCTCAACCTGATGCAGAGACGATTCGAGCATGGAGCGACGACGGTCCTCGTCTTCCAAGCGACGGCGAGCATCCTCCAGCTGGGAGATGACCTGGCTCTTGGAAAACGAGACAGTGTCGAGCTGCACTTTGAGATCTTGGACGTCCTTGATCAGCTCAATGTTCTCCTGCGAGAGGCGAGATTTATGCGATGTGATGTCGATCACAGTGCGGTTCAGCTCCTCGATCTTCACATTCAGCTCCGTGATGGAGATCTCCAGCTTGGAGATGTGCTTCTCCGACACGATCTTCTCCTTGTTGTAGACCTCGATTTGGGAGAGCAGCTCGTAGACTTCGGCCTGGAATTTCGACTTGTCCTTCTCGGCTCTGCAAGCAAACAGATCTCCAGTTTAGTGATTGGTCTCCGACTATCTCTGGACTGCTTCATGGATACTTAGAATTCGGCCAAGCTGTGATTTAGCGCGGCGCAGGTGGAAGCTTGGATGGAGAAAGCTCAGCATACGACAAGCTTTCGCATATCGTTATCGTTCGATTGGGATTCCCCCCGGATCAGATGCAGCATTTCTCTCTGTCCGAAGGCTCAACGATACGGATCGATATGCGAAAGCTTCGCCCGGGCAAAAGGTTAAGATCATGTTTGTGTCTGTCTCCCTGGAAGCAAGCTATGAAAATCGGTTGGCAAAAAATAATTACACATTTATTTTCTACATAGTACTGCGTATAATTCAAATACATTTTCCCACTTTTCCCACTTGCCATGGGGCCGTTGTGGCTGGCTGGTTGTATGCCCACCCACAAGCTGAAAAGCCAGAAAACGTATCGAATTTCCATAATACTCAATTGGACGGAAAGAGACAACAACAAGAAACAATCAACACACACTTGTTCCCTCTATATTGTAGTATGATTCAATCAAAGACATATTTGGGTTGGGGCGTTGGTGCAAACGAGAGACAGAGAGATAGAGAGAGAGAGAAAGAGAGGAACAAAGAGACCTCTCTGCTCAAGAATTTAGATGAAAATTTCAAAATTTCTATAAATAAATTCCTCAACAAAAAATACACAAAAACGAAATAAAAATATTAGCCCCACTGTTGGTGTATACTGCTGTATTGGTGTGGACAACATATGGTTGCGAAAGTTTCACCAACAGAAAAAGAGCTTTCAACAACGAAAGCACTCAACCTAGCCATTCAACGAAAGTAAGTGCGCAAACTCGGGGGCGCACCTTTGGGTATCGATCTCGTGAGGTGCGCTGCTAACGGATCGATCGGTTGATCGGTGGGTAACTGGATAAACCTAAGGGTTTATTCTATTATAGACTGATTACTGATTGATTACTGATCAATGGGAGTATCCACCTCTTAATCAGATCTACCAAATCTACCTTTCGCTAGCCTTGAATTGCAAATGATTTCGAAATGTCTCAGCAGGTTTATTTTTGGAAATCGCTTCGATTTGGAAATATGAGAGCCGGCCAGCAACAACCGAAAGTTGCTCGAATCTCTGCCCATATAGTATATGGATGTATGTCTATACATACATATGTATGTATGTATGTATTTATGAATTTGTTCTTTCTTTTCGGCCCACAATTTGTGTCAATAGAACTTGCAAGCCATGCAACTCTTCTTTGCCTATTTGTTTGCTTTATGCTGCCCCCCATTTCGCGTGTCATGGCATTTTGATGAATTGTTTATGATCTGGGGCTCGCTCTTCGAGGGGTGGTGTGGTTCTTTTTTGGGTCAGCAGGGCAGCGGGGCAGCGCAAGGTTAGCAAAGCCGTGTTGTATTGTTGTGTTACTGCACGAGATCGGGAGAGACATTGAAATGTCCGAGAAATGCCAGCTGACGCCACTTGATCAACATCATTCATATGAAAACAAAAAAAAAATATGGAAATGGCCAAGATGATCATGATGTTGGGTTTGGGGTTGGGGTTGGGGTTGGCGATGTTTATGTTGTTTTTTTTGGCTTCATTTTCTAGGTCATGTTTAGGATCTGTGATTGTATGTGATGATGTGCCCACCTAGCCTTGTTTTTCGTTAGGATTTCAACCTGTTCCTGGAAATCCGTAATAATTTCGTTGTGCTTCTTCTTCAAGAGAATGGTGGTCTCCTCGGATTCAAGATGAACATCCTCAAGCAGCTTACGGAGCTTCAAGAGCTCAGCATCGCGCTTGCGATTGGCCTCAAACTGTTTGCGACAAATAGATCGAATCAATCTTATGGATAGAACGTATATATTGTTAGAACTTACTTGATGTTCAGCACCACCTTCGGCCTCCTCGAGACGCTCGGACATCTGTATGACCTGAACGCTGAGATCGGCTTTCTCGCGCTCGATCTGTTCAACAAGAAACGGAAAAAGGAGAAAGGAAACTTTTCATTAGTTTTTACTTGCAATTTACCTCTTGGTTATATTTCATAATTTAGAAAAAGAAGCTCCTATTTATAGATAGATATTCGCATAGAGCATGCTCTATGGCAATTTCCAACAGGCCATAATAAAAATTATAAATCACATTAATCAGTCAAAAATAATTATGCGCATGCAACACCTAAAATAACAATGGCATCGTGCCAAGAAATCGTTCCTCCCCATAGAGGTGTATGCATCTCCGATGCGCTTCTCTATATCTATTGTGGGCGGAGGCGGTGCCTTTGCGTTTCCAAAAAGGCATTCGAAGAGTTTTTCGGTTGAACAGAAACATTTTTCTATCTCTATCCAAATATTTGCATTTCGCCTTTTGGTTGACCTCATTTTCAGCAGTTCTTGCGAATCGTAATTAAATGGTATTTTATGAGGAGGCCTCTGGTATTTGGAGCTGTCAGATGGGTGGCATGAGAGACCAGAAATCGATCAAAAAGAGCCTGAGATGTCCATCTGAGAATGCGGGATGTATTTGGCATGGATACAAAC
Organism: Drosophila pseudoobscura; assembly: GCF_009870125.1. Classification (NCBI taxonomy): domain Eukaryota; kingdom Metazoa; phylum Arthropoda; class Insecta; order Diptera; family Drosophilidae; genus Drosophila; species Drosophila pseudoobscura. Next base: position 60,318,134 of record NC_046683.1, read on the forward strand.
ATTAGGCAATCTTCAAACACCCCCTAGAGGGCCTTAATCTCTCTGTTTTTGAACAATCTGTTTATGATAATACCTATACAGAACATAGTTGCTGCTCTGCCGCAAAGGCCACGTAAGTACGAGAGCCGTAAATCCATTTGCGCCATATGTATCTTGTGGATATGTACATATGTACATGTTTTTGTACATTTTGCCTGCTAGCCACCCATGTGCATATGTACATATATCTACAGATACGAATCACGGATCGTAGAACGAAAATATGCCAGGCGGTGTGAAAACTTTTAATGTGCAAGAAAATTATTTAATTTTCCCACAAGCACACAACCCACAGAGATACAGATACAGATACACAGCTACAGATACAGATACACAGACGGGAAGATCTCTGAGTTGCGAGCGAAATTCCTCTCTCTATGATACGGCCGATGATGATGATGGCATTTCGACCACTTTATTTTCCTTTCTTTCTTTATTTCTATTCCTCTCTGCGATCTACAAGTTTTCGGCTTTTCTGTTCATATTTTTGTTGTTGTTGTTGTTCTTGTCAGGTCTTCAAGTTAATCATTCGCTTCTCTGTATTGAATGTCGTGCGCTAATTTTAGCCATTTTGTTCCATATTATGAGTTCGAGTGAGTGTGAGTGTGAGTGTGTGCGCTATGTTTGTGAATGTCTAGAGATACTCGATATACGGATGAGGTGCGGGTGGAGGACGCCACTGTATGCGGGCCAGCAGTCTCTCTAATCCATAAAGCAAAAGTAATTAAAATAATATTTCCAACAAAATATGAAGCAAATTCCTTTCCAACCCATACGCCTGCGAGGCGAGGCGAGGCAGCAGCAGCTCTAGCTCTCTTTTTGTGGATGTGCAGCCCAGACCAGGCCGCATTTTCTAAATTTGTAATGCCAAACAGGAACGGAAAACCCGAAAACTGAAAACTGAAAAGAGTCTGAGGCCAGGCCAGGCCAGGCCGGGCCGGTCGGCTGCGCAGCTGAATGAAGTGCACTTTTCCGCATGCGAATTTCCCTAGTTTTTCTTTCGTCTTCTTCTCTGCTGATACGTTGTCTTTGCAAACACAACGACAAAGACAAATACAAAGGCAAATGGAAATGCAAATACAAAATCATTTATCAATGCTCCGCCCCAAAAGCTATTGAAGTTCAATGCACATCATTATCATTTACTTTCTTGCTCGGCAAAGAACTCTCCTCTCGTTGGGGTTGCAGTTTCTTAGATTGGGTATTCTTAGATTCCTCTCTAAATGCAACAATTTGTTGCTTTTCTGCGTTTGTTTGCTGCGTTTTCTATCCGCTTTTGCTAGCATCTTTTACTTTTTATCTTTTTCTATTTGTCTATTTTGATTTTATTTTTGTTTTTGGCTTTTTCCACATATTTTTGCTGTTTTTAGGGTGACATTTGCGCGAGAAGCGACCAAAAGGGAAAAATTGTCTTGGCCTGGCGCTTTCATTTCGATTGCGATTCGAAGAATGTTTTTTTTTTCCACCCATTAAGCAGGTGAACATTTTGTGTGCCCTGGTAAAAAGTCGCCTTACATCAGGTGTAAGGCTCTTAAACTCTCTTCTTCCGAATTTTCAATTTGAAGTATAGCTTCAAAAAGCAGATTCCAGGGATATACCATAATTTTTCATTTTGAATCTGCTAAAATTTCAATGGAGTTTCGTATTTATCTGAAGTAAAGAAGGATCTCCTCTCGCTTTATTTCTCACAGAAGATCTTCATACAAAACAATTTTGGTATAGGACCATGGTGCTAGCTAAAGTTCCAATAAAAGATTCCGCTATATCTTTATTCAGAAAAAAACTTTATCCAGAACTAAATACGAATAAAAAGCTCTCCCAAATAAAGATTCATACATATATTTATAATAAGAATTGCCTACAAAAAAAATTTCCTTGAAAACAAACTATAAACTACATTCTTTTTCCAGAACAATCCATGACTTAAAAGCTCCCCCAAAAGAAAATTAGAAATAGTTCAAAATATTTTCCAGAACAAACTATGACTCAAAACTTCCCCCATAAAAAAACACCAAAAATAGTTCTAATATGTACATATGTAGGTATGTTTATAGAAAAAATCATTACTCACCCTTTGACGCAATTCACGTTCAACTTCAAGATCATCTTGGAGCAAACGGATCTTGTCCTGCAAAAAAATTGTGAATAAATATTCAGATCAGTGATCTTTAATTGCAATTATCGGTTTTCGAAACTATGTATTATTATTATTTTTTTTTTTAACACTTAAACACACTGACATTTTCTTCGATGTTTTTCTATATATCTCTCGGAGGTGGTCATTACATAATTTTTAGCAATGCATATATGTATGTTCGAGTATGTATATACACGTGTGTATATATGGGATACATATAGACATCTAGAATTTTTCTATATACAGATTTTCTATATTTCCACACACAAAAACGCGGCGAGAATTGAACACACACATAGAGATAAAAAAAAATATATGTATATATACTGATGTCTACGGTATAATACTACTGTGTATTTGATATAGAGTGTAGATGAATTTTCCTCGGGTTTTCTTAGTTTGTTTTTTCTTATTTCTTGATTCTCTTTTCTGTTCTACACAGACACCGATAATCTCGAGAGAGAGAGCAAAAAAAAAAAATTCTCGTGGGTTTAAAAAAAAATAAAAAAAAATTTGGCGCACACGCATTTGATTATTTTTTCGGTTTTTTTTTTTAATTTTCTTGTTGAGATTCCTTCGATTTTTGGGGGTTAGAGATGGGTGGCGTGAACCGGACTGTCCGTTGACGTTGGTCTCTTACCTCCAAGCGGGAGAGCGAGCTCAAGTCCTGGATGTATTCGATGTTGACATCGGCACCACCGGGTCCGGTCGATGTGGCCCGGTAGGAGTATTTCGAAGAGCGTACAGCCTGCGATGACGACATTCTGCTATGTCAGATTTTCAGATATCCTGGTTCTCTAAATTAATTCAATCGTTACGCGTTTGATCGCGATTTTTAATATATAAATATATGTATTTTCCAAGCGAAAATCTCTACAGCACCGCACGCAGTTTTGTAGTTGTCACCGAGTCACCGAAAAAATTCGTAATAAACGTCGGAGTAAGGCTGGTGATCTACTGAACAAGAGATCCCGTTGTCGTTCGAATAAAGAGTATTTCGTTGATTTGGTCTCTGGTCCCAAGTCTTTTTGGTCTATATCAACGATTCTCGGATGCTTTCACCGTTCGGCTGCAGTCGGCTTTCCTTCGGGCCGGTTCGAGTGTGCTTTCTGAGATGGAATACGGGTGTGCTTCTGCTGCCTGCCCCCCCTCTCTCTCTCTCCCTCTCGCTGTCTCTCTCATTTGAGTCCTAGCCCATGTTTTTTGAGTGAGTGAGTTTTCATGCGGCGTGTTGCTGTGTTAATTGCTCGCTTGTGTGGAAAATTCTTTGATTTTTGTTTCGGCTGCTTGTGTGAACGCATTTTCACGCTAGCTTTCCGCCGAGAGTTTACCCCCAACGAAAATAAACTCAAAGCATATGTTTTTGCTTTTCTTTTGCTTACCTGTAATTAGCCTATGTCATTTCTGTGTCTGTGCCTCTTGCCTGCCAGGCGTTTCATTTTGTGTATCTAGCGTCTGGCCAAAATGTATCTACACATAAATTTCTATCGCTTCTAACGCACGTACAAAAAAAAAAAACACATATAAGTAATGTTGAAATTTTTGGCATCTTCTACCGATCATAAAGTTCATAGTTTATGTTCCATTGGCATAATTTGTTGGTTCATGGGCCCCCATTTCTCACTATTTTCTGTTATTTCTGCTGTTGGGTTTCGATATTCCAGCCAGTAGTCCCTGGATAACCAGGTTGCTTTAGGCTTTGGGGAACTTGTACAGAAATACGTATTCGAGAAGCCCAAATTAGATCGTTGTGGCAGTTTGATTAAAGAATATTTTTGAATAATTTTAGACTTTCGTAGCTAAAAGTTGGAAAATATATAAATATCTTTAGTATTCTGTATCTGTATTTTCATAATTACATTTTCTAAGTCTATTAAACTGTCTGTTCTTCTATCTAAGCTCTTAAAAATTATCATTTTTGCTTTGGTATTAAAGAATATCTTTTAAAAATAATAATAATTTTAATATTAATCTATATGTCTATATGTACATATATATAAGTTCTCATTCTCATTCTGCATCTTCTTTCATTTCAGCAAAGGTTTCTTTATTTAATATATCCTTATTCTCCTTTATTTAAAAATTTGTTTGTAAGAACAGTCAGTCCCTATAATATCTTTATATTTTTTGTACATATATATATTTTTTTCCCTTTTATTTAGTTTATATTTTTCAAGTTCTGATGGAAAAATCATGCCCGAAACTTCAAGATACCTAAAACAAGCCTAGCCGCAACCAAATCTGTCCATATACTACTATATGTATATCTACCAATATTTATACCATAGCATAGCCCCAAAGTGTATTACAACATCTTATCGAACCCAACTGACATAGAAATCGTAAAAGTTTTCATAATTTTTATGAAATGTGTTCAGAAAATCATCTTTCGCTAAGAGCCAATTAGAATTACATGCAATATTGGCTAAAAATACTTGACTTTTGGCATCGAAACGTGTTATTCTGTGGGCTACACGAAAAAAAGAAGCCTAGAGAGCGACAAAAATGCACAAAAAACGAGGTGGAACGTTGTGAGTTGCTGCGGACACCGCAACTCTACAGTTATACCCGATACTAAGTCAGTATGGCTCTCCTCCGGCAGACGCCGCTAATATTTAACGACACGACAAAGAGTGCGTGCGAGAGAGACAGAAAATCAGTCTGAGCGTGACGTCGGGCGCTGCGTAGCCACTGCAAATTGATTTGTTCCTTTTGGCTATAAAAATGATCTGATCTGATCCAGATTCAGCAATCTGATAGATATGGTCATTATCTATGACTCTGCGTTTTTAGTTTTGTCAAATCTGCAATATTGTGGATGCAACAGATTTTCGTCCTTTGTGGGGGCGGAAGACGGTGGGGTGAAATTCTGAGATATACGTTTTATAGTGACATCTTAAAGGAGTGTGTGTACCAAATTTGGTTACTCTAGCCTTAATAGTCTCTGAGATTTGTGGTTGCCTCAGATTTTCGTCCTTTGCGGGGGCGGAAGGGGGTGTGGCGAAATTTGGACAGGAAACGGTCAAGGTCCGATATCACAGGAGTGTGGATACCAAATTTGGTTGCTCTGGCTTTTATAGGTTCTGAGATCCTTGAACTCATATTTTGCAATTGGCAAAACCGACCATGAAACCTGTGTGTTAGAGTGAGACAGAGCGAGAAAGAGTGAAATTGTTTTCGTGATTCTGGCTGTAATAATTATACGATCTGGTTCAGATTTTGCACTCTAGAAGATATAGGCATCTTCTACGATTCTGCGTTTTTAGTTTTCTCGTATCGTTGAAATTGTGGATGCCACAGATTTTCGCCCTTTGTGGGGGCGGAAGTGGGCGGGGCAAAGTTTTGAAATATTTTTGGAGCAGTGACATATCACAGAAGTCTGGATCCAAAACATCGTTGCTCTAGCTCTTATAGTCTTTGAGCATTAGGCGCTGAAGGGGACGGACAGACGGACAGACGGACAGACGGACAGACGGACAGACGGACGGACGGACAGACGGACAGACAGACATGGCTCAATCGACTCGGCTATTGATGCTGATCAAGAATATATATACTTTATGGGGTCGGAAACGATTCCTTCTGGACGTTACACACATCCACTTTCACCACAAATCTAATATACCCCAATACTCATTTTGAGTATCGGGTATAAAAATAGACAAAAATTCAGAATCTTGAGTGAATCCTTGGCAATGCCGACAGTCAGTGTCTGCTCCACCACAGACAATGCTCTGTCATCTAACAATTGTTATATCAACGGTCATGCAGATGATACATACATCATTTTGGCAGCAGGTATGATATTCCAAATGCACATAGTCACTACAGTGTACGTATAGTATAGGAACCGCATTTGGGAGAGATATTGAGATAACAATTTTGTTACATTTTAAGCGCATTTTGTGTGAGTTTTTAGCTCAATTTTCCAAAGGAACCAAAGCTTTTTTTGAGTGAGAAATTTTGTTTTCAGTTCGGTTTTTGGATCTGTATGGTTCGTGTTGTGAACGATCTCCTCCACCTGTGCTCCACACACACAGAGGCATGGCTATACTTAAAAATGATTTTTCGCTTATTTTTAGCAACTGAATTTTACGTTATTTTAGTGGGTTTTTTCTCTCTTGGCGTTTCGGTTGCTCATAATCATGTTCATATTCCACACACATTTCACCTGAGGCTAACACATACATACATACATACATATGTACATATGTATATGTATGTATAGCCGAGGATGGGCCAACCATTGCTTATATATAAGGTGGCTGTCCTGTCCGGCCAGTTCGTGCTTGGTATCTTCTAGATACACGTACGATACTTAGCACTGCCTGGCCATAACTTTATTTATTTGATGCCACACACACACACACACACACACACACACACAAACACTCACAGAAGTGTATCTGTGTATCGTGGAAAGTGTATGCCACAGCTAAGCACAGCACAGAATAACATTCTGTGTGTTTGCCACATTTTGGAATGTGTAATTATTTAAAAATAACCTGGCGAATATGTAGCAAGCCATTCGGCGATAAATAAGTCGGCCAGAAATAGCCACAAGCCAGACCAACGACACCTTTTGTCAAAAATTCCCGATTCAAATTTGCTCGAAATTCAATTTGATTTGAGCTTGAAATGCCCTGGGATTCTATCTGGGATCTAAAGCCGCCTGGGTCCTATATCTTTTTTCAATTAACTTTCCGGAAATCGCCTGAAAAACCATCTCGTTTAAGGAAGTCTCTCTCGCTCTCTCTTTCCTGTCTTACCAATTCGATGCCGTTTCGGCCAATGCAATCGCATTTGAGCTTGTAATTCCCAGCTGGTTTACGGCCCATTGCCCATCATTTTACAGATGCACTGAGGTCAGTGATGGTGTATCACAGGGGACTGGGACTGGGACTGGGACAGGAGTACGTACATTTTCCCACCTCTTGAGGCCTGGTGGCAAGACAGAAATCACTCAGCGTTCGCATCGTGTCTTCTATTTCTTTCATGTTTCGTGTGTGCCACAGCGCACAAAATTAGGTCAAAATTGTTATGATCACACAGATACAGCACACCACACACACGCACACACCTATAGAGGAGAACCTATAGAGAGTATGCCCTGCTATGCAGTTATATATAGATCGACTACAGCTTGTACGAGGTGTTCTCCTGCTTTACAAAGTGCGTGTGTGCCCATTTGACAAGTGCTCAGCAGCCACTTTCTGCATGCCTCTTGAGAGGAGAGCTCTGCAGCTCTTTATGGAGAGTGCCACATAGCAGATAGCGGGCTCAAGTGGGCGCCAGTTTGGGGCGTCTCCAACTCGGTGGGTGGTGCAGCAAAATTCCAAACCCAACGCCAGATAAAAATACACTTTTTAATGCATTCAAAACAAACAACGGCGCGCGGCTCTAATGCATTTCAGTTCCCTGAAAAAGCTATCCTCCCTTCCACTCCCTTTTCTTTGTTTTTCGCCAAAAAAAAAATGTCCATTTTCCGTTCGGGCGTTGACAACTTCAAATCAACCTCCTCCTCGTGCGGATGATTCACAAAACGATGCCACGGATTTGCACTCATAATGCCAATTGCCATCAAAACGAAGAGTTGACAAATCGAGGATTTAGTATACCTCTTGGCCCATATAGCATCGACATCTCGGGGGCTGTGACGTGTCACTGTTTCTGTGGCTCTGACTCATGCGGATGAGAAATACACTCATCCTCCGCGCCATGAGATGTGTATATGATCATGTGGGTGAAAGAAAGCTTGAAATATGCCATGCTATATTGTACGGCAACGATCTAGTTCGATATACATGGCCCATCGGAAAGTCTATGCAATTAGATCAAAATAAGCAACAATATCTGATATTTATGAATCTTCTGTGTGGTAAACAAATCTGCCATTTCAATCGATTTGGGAAATGTTTAACTCAGTTTGTATCTATATATGAATAGATTTCTGTATTTATAAATAGGCATTCACAAATAAAAACTAAATATTTTCGGCTGTGTTTTGGTATCTACACAATTTCCACTACCCCCTTTCTGGCCTATCCCCCCATGTTATGAGCCATTGACAGAATTATTCGCTGTCAGAGTTTTCATTACCTTGCATGCGGTAGATGCAGTGCTAGGCAGGAAATCATCATCGGCCACATAAGTAATAGTTTTATTGCTATTGCCTGAAGATGGCCATAGAATTGGTATAGAAATGTTCTTCTGGTAGAGTATTTGGCATTCGGTTTGGCCGTTTTTGGTACATGCCTTCAGCTAAACGATTAATCATCAAAAATATGTGCAACTCGTGATGTTAAATGCAATTGCAATTTAATTAATCTCAACAGCAAATAGCATTACAAATGTGTCTTTTCTGACGATTCAAATTAAAATTGTATGTTTGGTTGCGATTTGTGCTAGATATTGGAATTATTTGTCGATTTAAATGTAGATTATCTTGGGATGCTGTGTCATCAATGTGCCCTTGCCTTGCCATCCTCAACATGAGTATAGGGGTGCATATTTTAGATTTGTGGGTGAAGTAGGTGGGTGTGGGACATCCATAAGGAAGCGTTTCCGCTTGATCAGCATCAATAGCCGAGTTATCCCTGTCTGTCCATCCGTCTTGTTTGACGCCAAGTTCTCAGAGACTATAAGAGCTAGAGCTACGAAATGTTGTATCCAAACTCCAAGCAGATTCCCGAATCTTAATCAGATCGGATTATTTTTATAGCCAGAAGAAACACAACAACACTGTCTCTCTCTCACACACTCTCGTCGTGCAATGTGTGCGCCCTCTGGCGGAAGGGAGCCATACTGACCAAGTATCGGATAAAAATGTAGAGTCGCGGCCGTAACTGCAACTCACATAGTTCTTTATATAATGTTAATTTAATAAGAGTTACTTAAACTATGATCTATTTTTTTCATATTTAAATTGGTTTACTACTAATGTATCAAAGAGTTAACTAGTCATATATACCTTTTATTAGGATGATTTTAATTTTGTTCATTGTTTAACAAATTTTTTGAGTTTTAATGTTCGAGGCGTCTAGACGTTTGAGTCTTTCTGATTTTATACGCCAATGCAACTTTTTAAGATTATTTTAGCATTTGATGCCAATGGTTCTGATCGGGCAAGGCCCCAAATCAGGCTAAATTCCAAGGAATAGAAAAATATATATAGACACTAGCGGGAACGGGTACTTCTATACCCAGTACTCAGTATAGACATATTTGAGCTTATGATTTATGTTACCGTTACGATATATTTTATACGTAATTATATCTAAGCGTTAACGGAAGCCCCTGACTGCCGCCTGCTCTCTCTCTCTCTCATTCATGCTGATCTCTCCGCAATCTTTCTGAACTTTGCTCCCACTTGTCATGAGAGATAGGTACAACATAGAGAGAAAGAGAGGAAGCACGACCCCTATTTACAACCCAATTACCTATTTTATAAGAATTTTAAATACTTTTGTGTGTTTCCATTCTTCCGGCAATAAATATTTTGTATTCCGCTACATGTGTCTCCCTCTTTTTCACTTCTCACACCAAAACCAGCTGTGTTGCTATCGTGTTGTGTTGCCTCCAACATGGGAGCACACTGCACGAATAAGAGTGAGAGAGAGAAAGAGTGAGCGGGTGGAAGTGGTAGCGTAGCCAATGCAAATGGATTTGTTTATTGTGACTATAATAATGATCCGATCTGATCTAGGTTCGGCAATTTGATCGATATTCATTCTGATCATTATCAATGATTCTGTCATTTTGGTTTTTAAAATTGTGAATAACAAAGATTTTCGTCCCTTGTGTTGCAGGGAATGGGGTGTCTCACACTTGTAACAGTGTGATATCACAGGAGTCTGGTTACAAAACTTGGTTGCTCTAGATCTTATAGTCTCTGAGAACTAGGCATCACACAAGGCGGACAGACAGACATGGCTATATCGAGTCGGCTGTTGCGGCTGGTCAAGAATATATATACCTTATGGGATTGGAAACGCTTCCTTTTAGGTATTACACACATTCACAAACAAACTAATATATCCCTAAACTCAACGAGTACCGGGTATGAAAAATATTGGAAGCTTGGCACTTTAGGTTCCATATATTGCCGCTAAAGTGGCGCTGCTGCAGTTTGCGGCAAACCTGTGCACTACATGGTTGAAACATTTGGTTGTTTTTCATTACTACTCATGTAGATGGCGCTGGCCGCTGCTTTTAAAAATCTACGTAGAAAGCATGTCAAAGCAGCATTGATATGTAGAAGAGATGTAAAAGTAAAGAACAAAAATCTTGTTCAATTCGATCGTGCCCCCCAGTATCCCCCAGCATTATCTTTTATTCGTAAAAACTAATGAAGAATTCAAGTAAAAAGTAGCCATATCCATATCTGAAATATCGGTCATCCATTATTTGTTAAGTCCAGGGCCTACAATACATTTTTGCGTCTTTAGCTATACCATACATAGATTAAAAATAAGTAAAATCGATCGAAAAACAGTACGAGTATCAGTTCAGGAAGAACTCAATCAGGTTGGTCAGCCGCCGCATATTGACATAGTTGACCAGCACCAAATAGCCGTAGCAGGTGTATATATAGGCCCACCACTGGACATGGAGCGGCTCCTTGAACCAGCTGCCACTCCGCAGGCGTCCCACTCCGTGGAAGCCATAGGGCTGCAGGACGTAGGCGTGGTGTCGTTCGGTGATCAGGCGCCGGAACACCGCACCGCACAGGTGGACCACGGTCAGCAGAAGAATGAGTCGCCGCAGGTGCACCAAGAGCAGTACCATTTTAACGAGAGTTCCCGTGTTCTGGGGGAAAGTATATCAATTTCCTGGACTCTGATTAATCTCTCAATTATCACCACACACTCCGTACAGTTCTGGGGCTTCTTCTTAATTTCCCGAATTTATTTTTACTTCTGCTTCTTTCGATTTATTTTCGCATTTTCGCGAGTTCTTCGCGTTCCGCCTTGTCGTTTTGTTTTCCTCGCATTTTTCGCCTGCCTTTGTGGTGGAAATGATATATATAGACAGACACGTATATAAAACCGATTTCAGCTGGCAACACTTGCCAAAAGTTCTTACAACTATTTCTCGATCGAAAGTTTTGGGCTATAAGCTTTTTCCTTTTTGGCGGTTAGGTGTGCAATATTTGATTTGGAAAATTGTTTAGAATCAAAGACCCCCTGTTTATAATATGTTGTAATGTGTAGATTCCAAGCAAATCGCAGGAAAAAAACTGTCAGTGCTTGCCAAATCGAATTAGAATCCACTTCAAATGGAGCATAATAGAACGCCTCTTCAGTTGCCTTTCCGCGCATTCAGACATAAGCTATTCCCAAGTACGCCCCATAAAAAAATATCTACAAAAATCAACAAGCTGCATCCGATTAAGATCGATCGAGGCAGTGGCATAAGTTTAGAAGGGGTTTCCAAAGGAAATAATTGATTTAAGATTTAATGCTTCAAGATGATACCCATGGATCGAATAGATTTAACATACATTCTTGAACAGTTTGGTTGTCAATTTTAACTCCCAAGACCCCTTCTAAACTCTGGCACTGCCTGCACCGCGTATACGCAATGCGTATACGTAATATTTTCATGAAAGAGCCACAAGAAAAATACTTGAGACCCAGACACACACTTCTAAACAACAGCTCCAGCCAAATGCAACCTTGAAAAAGCGATCAAATCCCCAGTCCATCGTGAAACCAAAATTTGTGTCGGAAAAGCAAACAAAAGGCCCCTCGCAGATTGCAACACACAGTGAGGCTGGTTAAGAACAGCAGCATACAATATTTAAATTATATATTAGCACACAGAACGCGAGCCGTGGAAAATGTGGAAAAATGCGAGACGAAAATGTGGCAATAGCCAGCCAGCCAGCAGCCGCCGACAGCAGAGCGGAAAATGGGATGTAAATAAAAGACTAAACTACAACAAAATAAATAAAAATAAAAAGCGATAATTATCTACAATTTGGTGGGGGGGGGGGGTCTATGGTATTTATTTGGCAGTGACAGGGCAGAATCTCAGAACAAGTCCGACCCCACAAGGAATACTTTTTGATGTACGACAAGGAAATATTTTATGGCATGCGCGTGCCATACGGGGAAACCGCCTGTTGAATCGGATTTCCCTTGAATTTTTCCATATGTTATACGAAATAATGGAAAATTGGCACATGGTTCAATACATAAAACGTGATTTTGTTTAATATAATTTCTGGCATTTATAGTGCCTTTAGAAATTTAAAATTTACTCAAAGAGAGATGGAAATAAACACTTCAGAGTCCCAAAACCAATCTCTTCCGCCTTGCGTACAACAAAACAATTTTCTCGTCTTTTATTTGGATTTTATGTGCCACCAAACAAATTGCATTTGTTTGACCCTCCTCCCCATAGGATGCCTGCCCCTGCCCCTGCCCCGGCACACCATTCGTTTTATTAACTAGCGTTTGCATCGTTTCATTGCATAATCTGTCGCTGGAGGCACGCCCCCAAACGGCCCCAGACATAAATTACAAATTTGAGAAGCGCACAAAATGATTGAAAGCCGCAGAGCAGAGCAGAGCAGGCCAGAGATCTGGGAAACTGGGATGCGGATGGAGATGGAGATGGAGAAGAGATCTCGCATTGGATCCCATTGGAACTCTGGTGAACATCAGTATGATTGACCGACCGCAGTGTGTGTGCACCTCGCTCACTGCTGGCTTGTAGCTGCCCCGACTGTTGCTCCCGGGGATTGCCGGGTCTGACTTTTATGGCTGTCGGTGTATTTCTTTTTATTGCCTGCCCAAAATTCATTTCTAGTTTTCTGTTTTTTTCATCATACCCTGCTACTTGTAGGGATATTAAATGGGCATATTGTAACAGGCAGAATAAAGCGTTTGCTTTATGGATATGGGAAGGGTCCAGGGCTCAGAGAGTATCTTGAATATCTATTATTATCCTGTTTGTATCATTATTACTGTCAGATTTAGTAGCAATCAGCCTCTCTTAGGCTTCCTGGCTACAGGGTATCTTATAGTCCTTTCATCCATACAGTTCTCAGTGGTGTTTCTCTCTGTCTTTCTCTCTCTGATTTGTTTGCATTCAGCTTTCAGAGTTTTCGGCTTTTTCTGGGTTGCGTTGGCGTTGGCGTCTCCGCCTGCAGCACGCACTGGGAAAATGAAAATATTTGTGGAAAGCATGCGAAATGCACACGCCTGTTGTGGATCTTTTATATTTTTTAATGCAGCGCTGAAAGCTATTTGTATCTGTCGGTCAGATTGGGTTAAGTCTTGGCCCCCCTTCCGCAGTTGCTCCCGTTGCTCCCGATGCTCCCTTTCCCTGCTCCTGCCACTGCCACTGCACTCTTACTCTGGCATGTCTTTCGTCAAAGTGTCGAGCCACTTTGCCTGGGGCTGGCCTGCTATTAGCCCATTGATGCCGCCTTTTGGATGCATATATGTACCTATATCCCACTTTTAGTATTGTATCTCTGTCGCCCATTCTGATTTATGGGATTGGATGGCTTGGGGCAAGGCATTATCTTTCATTTGAATGGTTTTTGGCATTTTGCGCATATTTAGTTTTAAATGTTTTCACTAAAAACCCACGAATTCCACGTTTCATTTTCTGTTTAGACGTCATCTTTGTTAGCCGCACGCTTCCGGTGACTGCCAGAGGCAGCGGCAGCGGCAACTGCAAAAGTGGCACAAAGATTTTTATTTTTAAAACCAGAACAAATATCAGCATATACCCAGTATGTGTCGTTGTCTACAGTATGATATCTGTGATATATTCTTTTTTGGGGAGGGTCCATGTCTGCGATGCACAAATGAGCCAGAATGCCGGGGGGGGGAGGGCGCTGGGCGTGAATGTGTGTACAGAAACTATGCCAGAGCTCTTGGGCGCCATGACCTGAGCTAGTGGGAATCTGAATGGATGTGGAATTAGCAAGGAGCTTCCATGGCAATCCCATAATCATGCAAACAGGTCAACAGGTAAATCGTATTTTCCTAGCCCAAAAAAATAAATCATAATCCGTTGGGACGGGTGGGACAGGGACAGTTCATCATCTCATTCATAAGTTCATAGAACCCCTCGTCGAGTGAAGGCCTCCCTGGCCGACCGAAACATGACAGACTGCATCTGTATCTGTTGGCGGCAATTATCATCTGCTGCACACTGTTTGAGATACTTTTTTGTTTTTGTTTGTGCTGGATACATTTTGTGCATCTTCCCCTCCATCTGCGGGTTGGCCCACTCATCGATTAGTCACCCAAAGACAAAAATATATTTGAATTAAATTATTTATCTAATTATAGATGGGAATATGGGCAAGGAACCATATCAACGAGTATGATGCTGTTCATTCCATAGCCCAGATATAAATGCGAAACACTTTTGAGCATTACAAGAATTTGTAGAAAACGAATGGAAGGAAAGGAAAGGGAAGCAGTACATATAGCCGGGTTGGCCGATTTCTGCCAGATATACGCCTGAGCAGATAGATACATACATACGGGAAATACTGGGGAAATCATGAAGATAGCCATCGGCCGATCCTGGGAATACTCTAAGCGGGAAATAATTATTTCTTCTTTGGGATAGAGGATCATCAATGTAAAAACCGGTACAATTATGGATGATATGTTTATTTTGGTAGTATTGATATGTATGTCCTTAAATGGAGCAGCAGTAGTAGCTTGGTTGTAAAATATGTGGTAAATTGTGACCACTTTTCCATTGATATCTGTTGTTGGAGTAAATGTCATCATTATCATTATAAATATAATATATTTTATATGAAATATTCGTGAACCTATTGGTGGTGCAGAAGAAGAGCATTTTGGTACCCTGATCCCATCCTGCATCCTTCGTGATCCGGATCCGGATCATCCTCAAGGTATACCAAACAGTCTTTTCATAATGCTGATACCCTTTGCTGGGAGAGTGTTCTAAGAACTTTTATTTATTTCTCTATTGCAATTTACAAACGCAGCGATCATCGACAGAGGAGGAGGCGATCGGCGGCGATCTCTCCGCTATGCTGCTCTCGTGCCTGCCGAAAATACTACACGCACAACACCCAACGCGAGAAAGGGAGAGAGACAAGAGACGAGAGACGAGAGACTGTTCTCTGCTCAGCTTTTCACGCAGTGTTCAGTGCGAGGGAAAATCTCGGCAAGAAAATATATATTTTCCCAGCGGCCGGGCCAGACAGTTTTCCTTTGACAACGCGCCGAGTCGCACACACGCTTCGGGCCAAAACGGAAAATCGGGAAAATTTCAAACTGAAAAACTGAAAATACCGAAAAAATCGCATCGTTCGCGTTCGCGTTCTGCGACAAAATAATCTGTGAGTGAGAATGAGTGTGTGTAAATGTTGCTAAATTTATAAATAAAATCTCAACATTCTGCCTGCCTGCCTGCCTGCCGCTTGCCTGCCTGCTCCCAAAGTAAAATGAAATAAAAGGAAACAAAAGTTGTGGGGCGGACGAAAAGTGGTGGAGATGGGAAATAAGAAAAATATCAAGGCATAAATAAAACGCCTCGTGACGTGTCGTCCGCCGTACGCGCATCGCATCGCATCGCATCGTTCGCATCTGATTCCCGTGTCCCGTCCCGTGTCGTCGCATTTGCCGGCTGCATTCTCAAATAGATCGGATGAGGATGAGGAGCACTATAGCTCTATAGCTCCATACCATACCATACCATACCTTCTCTATATAGCTCTCTGGCTCTACAGCTCTAGATACATCAGTATCTATATGTATATCAACCTGGCCGGTGCGTGCCGGCGGATTATGTAAAGTGGCACACACAAAGATCCCAATCTCGGAGCGGCGAAAAAACGAAAAACAAAAAGATATATAAAGAAATGAAAAGAAAGTTGGCCGAAAGCAAGAAAATCGAAAAGGAAAACACAGTCAAGAATCGACAGAGAGAGAGAGAGACAGAGAGACAGAGAGGGAGAGAAATATTTGTCGCACGCGCGCGAATTCAGTAAATGTATCTAATTTATTTTGCATCTATTGCAATTGAGCGGCGACCGCCCCATGCATCCGACAGATACGCTTTCGTAATTGTCGTCAGTGGTTCGAGATAGTGGTGTATTTTGTTTTTTTCGCTCGTCGCAGACAAGTGTGTGCCAGATTGGATTACCAGCAAAAAGAAAGGAAAGCCCCAGTGAAGATAAACCGAAATAAATTATACAGATTTCAGTATCTGATAGAATTCTGATTACTCCAAAGGCGGCAGCGATCGCTCGCCAAAAACAACAACGTAATGTCTTCCTATCGCAGTTATGTAAGTAATCGTACAAGTTAATGCCGAGCCAACTGTCTGTATCCGCACTGCATCTGTGTCTGGGGTATCCGTGTAGCCGCTATGTATCTGTGATCCCTCCCAGTGTATCTGTGTACCGCGATCTCTTGGTGTTCTGTGCGCTTTTGTGTGTTTTTGCAATTCCTACCATCCACAGATTTTTGTTTATTTCTAATTTGTTGCCTTACCTCACACGTAGCCAGATTAAATGTATCTATGAGCTTGCTTTTATTGCGTATCTGTGAGTGTGCTTTTGTGCCTCCAGATCCATTGATAAACAATTTACCTAAAAGTTTGCTCATTGTCTGACTTTTGCCCAGTTAATTGCTCTCATTTTCCAGGCAGCATCTCAAATTATGCTGTGCCTAGGTGTGGTTGGGTTCTTTGTAAAATCTGAATGAGAGAACGAATGAATGAGTACACGTACAAATGGGCAAATGAATGAGCTTGAATTAATCACTTTTATGTGTATATGCACAATGTACGCTGATGATCTTTCTGGCAGTGGATTCAAATGATTTAACTTGATTTTTGGTTTATTTTTCATGGGGAGAGTATATATTTTCAAATATTTTATATTTGTTTGATTTTTTGATGCATTTTTGAGCAGTCAATGTCAGTGTTATTATAATAAATGGCTGTAGATTAACTCTCTGACGGTGTAAGAGTATACTTGTATCATTCATTTTTGCAATCTTAATCTGTTCATGGAAAATATCAAAAATCATTTAGATAAAAGTGATTTATCTAGTATATAGCAGCCTCCAAGAGAACGCCACAGCCACTACTGACCTATGCGAAAAAGTCCCATAAACAATACCCCGACTGTTTGTACCCCCCTATCCGGATAACTAAGGGCCATAATGGCCTCCTATGTGTGGCCCCGCTGAGGGCCGTCCGGACTAACCTAACCTAGCATATAATATATTCAATTTGTAGGAGAATCTAAATTTAAATGGAAACACTTTCTTTTTACAATTTCCACACTCTGATCAAATCTCTTTGAATACATTTTTAAGTCTCATCTAATCGATTGTCAGCGCTTTTTTCTCTGGGTGTAAGGGCAATGTTCCTATAATTTGGCCTAACATTCAAGTCGTTAATCCCCTGGGAAGATTCTCCTCTGATTCCATTCATGTTCCGCTCGTTACATCCTTTTGTTCCTAGACATCAACTTTATGAGTTGAGGGCCGTCTTCTGACACGACGCTGCATAAATCAATTAAATATTTTTGTGACCCTCTCAAACTAATAAACCAATCAATTTATGGCCGGAAAACAACAAGTCTCCATTCCATCTCTCCCATCAGCAGTCCACCTTTCTCCTACTCCAACCTCTACACCGAGATCTCTTTCAGCATCAGTTCCCAATTATTTTTAGAATCTTTGGGTCTATAAATGTTGGAAAAAATAGTTTCTGTGCTTCTTTTACGGGTGACGCAGTCAGAGTTCTTGTGTTCTTGTGTTCTTGTTGGTGTTCCTGGCTTTTGGTACTTTGTTGAAGATTTTTATGGCCAGAAGGAAGTTGTAAATATTTATGACACGCATAAAGTCGAAAGTTCCCTGTGAGAGCCGCCGCGGAGCACGCACCACCTAATTAATTAACAAAGTGTGAATCTCCATGCAATTTGTTCGAAGCGAATGGGACTCTTGAGCGGGGAGCAGCGATAGACCCATCAATCCTGTAAGACTCGAGGAATAAATCTCAGATCAATTGGAAGCAAGGCTCTCGGAACTCGAAGCTGGAATCGTAACCCTTCCCACTTGTGAAATTCTTTGGACAATTTTAATGTTTCATAGTTTATTTTATTGTGAATTAATTAAAAAATGTAACAGAGTTTATTCATTCTTCACTGGTATGGCACGAGGGCTCTGGACTAGGCGTGCGGTCCTGTTTCCCTTCTCCACCAATCCGATGATCCAGGCCGAATGGCCATCCAGCCTCTTGAGATCTTTGCAGAAGGCAGTAGCCTGCTCCTGTGGCATGCAGATGAACAGACCTCCCGAATGTTCGGGGGCCCGACCCTGCAACAGCTTGTTATTGGCGTCGACGATGCTCCTGGCCAACTTTTCCACATTCTTGATCAACGGCAGGTTGTAAATGCTAAAGCTCACCGCGTTCCTTTGCAGAGAAGCCAGGTGCTGGGCATGCCCCAGGAGACCCAGCTCGCCAATGTGGGTGGCCCCGTGGGCATTGTGCTTGAACATGAGACCAGCGGCCACGCGATTGAGGCGGGACATGCACTTGATGGCCTGGCGATGGGTTTGTTGCACCTCCTCGTCGGTGAGTTTCAGCTGCATTCGCTTGCAGCGCGTTCCCTTGCCGGTGATGTGCTGGTACGCATTGAGGGCCAGCTGTGTGCCCAGGGGCTTGGTCAGAACCAGGACGTCGCCGTCGATAGCGTATCCCGGCTCAATGAACCCGTCCATCTGGCACACAGACGAGGCCTCTCCGCCCAGGAAGCACCAGGGATTAGCTATGGTCTGGACTCCAGTAATTGGGGCGCCAACATCAGAGGCGCGGAACCTAAAGCCGCTCAAAATTAAAGGGAGCACCACATCGCGCTCCTGCATCGTCATCCTGTTGCTCACGCCCAGCATCATCGTCAGGTTGTCGCAGTCGCTGACGCCCATGGCATACAAATTGTTGAGCACCTTGGCACACGCGATTTCGCCCATCACATAGGGATCATCGATAATGGGGTAGAAGAGGCTGGTTGCCTGCACCAGCCAGTATACGCCTGTTCGCAGCGGAATCACAGAGCAATCGTAGCCGATGCCGAGTCGGGGCACAACCGATGCGACCGGAAGCATCTTATCTTGAACCACGGTTTCCGGCTCCCGCTCTTTGGCGAGACCCGATGCTAAAAGCGCATTGGAAAGAGTATTCTGTGGCAATTTGCAGCCAGCTGCCGCTACGGCGGCAAAGCGTGTCAGACGGAAGGAATTGTCTAGGCCGTGATCCTTGGGATCGAAGCTGGGACGCTCCAAAGTATCATCAAATTTAATTTTGTCGTTGTCGCTCATGGTTTTTGCTTTTTTTTTCTTTTTTTAAATTACGTATACTTTGTTTACAATGTGAGAAAAAGCTGATATGTAGTATTCTAACACTGTTTCCAGTGTTGAAAATACCTACTACAGGAAAATGCTATCGAATCACGCTCTCCACCGCCTTGCAGCTCAAAAAATATTTGAAGATTGAACGTTTGCTCCCATTATTATCCCATCCCATATATATATTTTTATAAATATTATTTTTATAATTCCTTCTTGTACAAAAGTAAAATGCATTATTTCACCAAGAAGAAAATGGTAAGAAATTTATATTCGTTTACAGCACTGTATCCAAGTGTTGAAACTACTTTCGATAGTATTGTTATCAAAGCGTGCTGTGAAATCGTTTTAGTTTGTCTTTACTTACAAAAAAAAATACAAATTCGAAAAAGCACAAATACTGCCACATTCCCAGGCAATTTTTACAATCTACAAGTAATCTAGAAAAGTAAGAACGCAGCCATGCCACGTCGTCATCACGGAAATGCCGCATCGATAGCAATGCTGCGCAAGAAGACGCACGACAACATCAACAAAATTAGCAGCCAAAAGACTAAAGAAAAAAATAACAAAAGCAAAAGCAAAGGCAAAAGCGCCAGTGGCACCGCCAGCGGCTCGAAAAACAAAAATGAGAAAAAGTCCAGCTCTGAAAAAACCGAAAAATCTAACCAGAAGCCCAAACAGATGCCAAAGCTGGCAAAGCAGGCAAAGCTGCCGCAGATGCTGGCAAAGAAGACTTCGACTTCGTTCATTTTCAAGAAGCCGACACTGGTCCCGGCCTTAAGCCGTGTCCCCAAGAAGGTGCCAAGGTGCGACGTGGAGCAGCTTGAACAGAAGCCGAACCCCGACCAGATCTCTTCGCCTGACGTCCTGCATTCAGTCGATGACAAGAAGCTGACCTGTGGCATTGACTCTACCCCAGAGTCGATCCATGAGTCGACTTTAGAGGTATCTGTCAAGGAATCAATCTTGCATCTGCAGGAGATCAGTAGCTCCGACCAGGAGCCACTATGCAACAAGGCATCACTCGGCGACCAGGGGACTATCGGCGACCTGGGGCCACTCGGCGACGTGGAGCCAATCGGCGACCTGGCGCCACTCGACGACCTGGGGCCTATCGGCGACCTGGCTCCACCCGGCATCCTGGCTCCACCCGGCATCCTGGCTCCACCCGGCATCCTGGCTCCACCCGGCATCCTGGCTCCACCCGGCATCCTGGCTCCACCCGGCATCCTGGCTCCACCCGGCGACCTGGGGCCTATCGGCGACCTGGCTCCACCCGGCGACCTGGCGCCACTCGACGACCTGGAGCCAATCGGCGACGTGGAGCCAATCGGCGACCTGGAGCCAATCGGCGACCTGGGGCCAATCGACGACCTGGAGCCAATCGGCGACCTGGGGCCACTCGATGATCAGGAGCCACTCGGCGACCAAGGATCATTCTCTGACCCCGAAACAATCTGTTACCGCCCACAGGATTTAATTAATGACCAGATGCCAGACTTCAACGAGGATCCACCCTTCAACGAGGAACCTGCAACCTGCAACCTGAAGCCACACGTCGACATGGAGGCAATCTTCAAACTGCCATCCTATATCATCGATCCGAAATATGCCCAGTACCAGGTGCCAGAAGCTGCAGAAAAGCCAATCAGTGGTGTTTATTCGCCAGAGACGTCCGACGGCCAGGGATCGTCACGCAAGGCAGTGCCCAACGATACCTTCGCCTTTATGTTTGGCCACAGTGCGAAGGACTGGGAGCTAAAGCTCTTTCCAGAGCTGTACCGCCGCATGCCGACACTGCCCTCGTATTCGGACATCTTCGGGCAGCCTTCTTATGAGTCCCATCGTACGACGCCCAAGCCATCTTCCCAGAGCGAAGGCATTCGGAGCAATGCCGATGGAGTCTTCACTAACGTTCCCAGTTCCATGATCCTAGATCAATATGGGGTTGTGGGTCTACTCGCGGCCATGCGGGCTACCCACACCCATCCGGAGACCACCCGACTGGTGTTTGGGGAAGATCTGACAAAGCTCGGCCTAGATCTGACTTCACCGGACGAGATCTATGTGAACTTCAATGGACCCTTCACCACCAAGCCGCCACACCGGCAGCCAATGAAGATGAACCAGGACAAGGCATCGGACGACGACTTCGCCTATATGCGGGAAGACGAACAAGAGCCTGGAGCTGATTCGGCATGAGCTTGACAGCCTCATCTGTCCACATGGCCACATCAAGCACATCTTTTTGTGTAGTTTTCATTTTCACTTTTATTTTGTATAATTCTTAACACATTTGAATTTTGTAAAACGCATTTTTCGACACTTTTGACAGAGCGAAATGTAGAAAAAGCGTTTATAAATAAATCATATGTCTGGCAGACATCGGACGCATGGCACGCGAATACTTGAGATCGTTGGACTCGCAGATACATAGATAGATACATATATTTCGTAGTTATAGCTTGCGAGTGGTTTATGTGTGCTTTATAGACTCGGTCGACTGACAGACAGGCGCTTTATAGCGCATCCTGGTGTCTGGGGTCGTCCCTAATTGAGTCCGCATAATAACGCTGTCAGAGAAGTACGCACTCCACTCCAGAGAGCGGGGCTGCCAGCATGGCAAGCTCATTCCAGAGACGATCCATCCATAGACACATCCACATCTACATCCACATCCACATCTATCTCTATCCCCAGACTTTTCTCCGGTTGAGTCTGATGTTGAGTGTCGTCTCCGTTTGCTTGTTTTGCACATTGTTGGGGCTATTTGTGTATTTGGCATTCCATTTCACTGAGCGAAAACAATTAGCCGACACTGTCTGTCTTGCTGTCTCTTCTCAGTCTTCTCCGGCTTCCTCTTCTCTATCCGTCCTCATGGCTTCCTCTCTCTGTCTTTGTTAGTTCTCTCATTGGGCGGTCGCTGGAAGAATTCAAGATTATTATTATTCTTTGTTCTGATATATGTCATGGGAGATTTTGAGGGGGACTTGGCGCCACTTGGGGGTTCATTCAGATCGAAACTTATTTGAATTAAGGAATTTTCAATGGAACATTCCATCATTTACTTGGGAAATGATCACAAAGAAAGGTATTAGATTACTCTAGAATTGCTTAGTATGATATAAAATGGTATATAAGATGGGATTTTTTTCATTCTTTGGACAGTTACCTGGTACAGCCAAAATGTCTTCCAAAATATCCCAAAAATTGAATATATCTTACAATAAATGACTGTTAAATGTTTTCAAACAAAGTCTTGTACAATGCTGCTTTCCACTCGTATAATGCGGCAATATTGCTCGTGTCTCTGTCAATTTAGTGGGGGTTCAACAGCATTTCAACTGCTCATTAAATATCAGCTGCATTAATTGGTGCAAAAGATCTTTTTGCTGTGCCAAAAATCTATAAAAAGTCGACATGAATTTTGCAATATTAAATGGTCTGTCCGTCTGCCTTTCTATCTGTCTGTCCCCCTGGATCCACCTGAACACGGGGGTTCTCTAAATATTTATGTGTACATCTGCATGTATGTATGCTCGTGGCCAAGATGTGTCTCTGTCGCTTTATATAGAGGACGAGGGCGAGAGATTTTCTAATGCCCGCCGAGGCTCGGTCGAGATTAGAAGGCAGATGTTGAAATAATCGAAATGAATCTGTTTACACGTCCAAATTAATTGAAAAACGCGTGCTACAGCGCCATTTAATTGAAAATGAAATAGAGCCAAAGGCAAGGGAAAATGCATTGAAGCGAGTTCAAAGAAGCAGCAGCAGCAGAAGCCCCCAAAAATACAAATAGCATTGGGGATCCAATGGGAAAAGTTGGGGGAGATTCTTTGGCATCGTCTGATGGTGTTGATGTTCTCTTCAGACAGAGGCTGATGCGGCGACTGATGATGATGCCTGAGATGGGATGCCTGGCTGCGTGGCTGCTTGGCTGCCTGACTGCGTGGCTGCCTGATGATGATGATGAAATGTGTGCGAATAATTGTCGAGTGCACAACTCATTGAGAAAGTTGGCCCCTTCGAACAGGAGGGGGGGTGGATGCCGGGAGTCAATTGTTGTTATGGTCTAAGTGCGCCAATCAATCAAAGCCATGCCTTGTGATTCCTTCCCCTATCAATTTCAATTTCAATGAGAAAAGAGAATGAAGATTTCGAGGAATAATACCAAGAATATACAAAAGAATATGTACATGGAAATTAATAGACTAGAAATACTCAATGAGAGAATGAGAATGAGGTATACGAGGAGACGCTGAAGCTGTAATATCATATCTGTTTAATCTAGAGGTGGTTCGATTCTCATGAAAATTGTTAAATGGATGGATCAAATATATCTTATTGTGTGTGCGAGCTTTTAACAAAAAATATTTAAAGTTAAGATAGATATAATGGTAAAAGAGCACGTTGAAGGGGGTATAATAGTTGTTTTCCAAAATAAACACAAATCTTAAACCATTAGCGAATAATCCCAATTCCCTTCTCTTCTGCAGACACCCTGGAAGTCCAGCCTGGGCAGCTCTTACAAAACAGGCAGCTCTTCGGTGAGTCTATTAATAATACACTCACCTTTCACCCACTCACTTTCACCCTCTCTCGCCCCACAGTATGGAGCTGGAGGCGACTCCACATCGCGTTACAGTTCCCTGGCCACGCCCAGCGCCTACAGACCATCATTCTCGGGCGGGACATACCGCCTCAAGCGAGATCCACCCACATCGGCAGCCCCACCGCCCGTCACCAGCTACGTGAGTCGCTATGCCAAGACAGAGCCCAAGGAGACGGCCGCCAGCGAGCGGACCAGTCCCATCAAGCGGTACACGGGGGGAGCTGGGACGAGCAGCAGCACGCTGGGAAAGTACGGCAGATCCAGGGATCCCAGTCCCGTGGCCCTGGAGCACACGAATCGAGGTAAATCGAGGGATCCGAGTCCAGTCATCGACAGCGGGAGGAGCAAACTGGGGGCCACATATCGCAGTGGAAACACCTCGACCTCCTCCTCGTCGTCGGGTGCGAGGAATGGGTACGGCAGTCGCTTTGGCCCCGCCGCTTCAAGGATCAGCAATGGCAGCAGCAATGGAAGTGCCATCTCCTACTTGACCACCAGCGACTTTCATGCGAGAACGGCCAGTCGAGCCAGGGCCAGCAGGGAGAAGGAGCAGGAGGTCACCGCAAGTCCCCCAGAGAAGGCCAGGGAGGAAGAGCCAAAGGGCAAACAGCAGGCCAGCCCCGAGAAGGAGCAGGAACAGAAGAAGGTTGCACAGGACCTGCAGCCCGAGGAAACCTTCGTCTCCGTGTCGGTGGTTACGCGTGCCACTTCGCCCACACCACCGGGGAGTACCACCGTCCAGCGTACGCGCCGCATCGACATTGCCAAGACCATCGAGAAGACCATCCAGCGATCGACGAAGCCCCGCCAGATGCTGGAGAAGGAGATCCAATCGGACAGGATGGACGATTCCACGCGATATCTGCGGTACAGCGGTGGCAGCAGCAGCCTCAGCTCCACCTACAGCCCGCACAGGGATCGGATCAGCAGCCTCCGTTACAGTGCCAGTCCGCTGTCCAACAAGTCCGTGTCCCCCTCCGTGGAGGGGAAGTCACAGTCACCAGCGGAGGTCCCCAGTCCACCGTCCAAGAGTAATGGCTCCTTGAGTAATGGGAGCTCCGCCAAGTCGTCCTCCGCCTCCGCCAGCAAATCGAAGCTCTCTCCGCCCAAGGCCATACGTCTGAATGCCTCACGTCAGTCCTCCGTGGAGAATTTGGCCAATAAGCCACCAGCAGCACCCACCAAAAGCGAATCACCCACCAAGACCTGCTCCAGCTCCAGTTCGGGCAGCTCTGCCGTCAAATGGCCCAACAAGGACTTCCGCAAGAGCTCCCTGAATGTGGGACCCACGGACAGGCCGCGCAAATCGCGCACTCCCAGTGGCGGGGAGTCCGAGGACGTGGTGACCAATGGAGGGTCTGCCCAACTAGAACGCTCGCCCAGTGCGGGCTCTGAGGGGAGTCTGGCTTCGGCTGGCTCCTCCGGAAAGAAGAGCTCCAAGCTGAGCAATGGCAAAACGTCCTCCTCAACGGGTAGTCGTCAGAGCACATCGACGTCCTCCGCGGCCGCCTCCTCCACCTCCGCCTCGGACAGCGAGCAGCGGGTGAAGACCGTTAAAAAACAGAGCAAAAAGAAGACGCCCAAAGAAGGCAAGGTCGTTGCCGGCAATGCCGGCCAATCGTTGCCCAACCAAAATAGCCGCAAATCGAATACGCCAGCACCTGAGTCACCTTCACTAGAGGGCCACGATCCCCAACCGAATGAGAGTCCGGTGGCGGCACCACCACCGCACCGATCGCCACAAACGCGTCGTCTGCAGAAGCTCTCGTCGGTGTCGAATTTTTTCGCAAATCGTCAGCAAGACGCAAATAGTGAACCGATCTTCCTCGAAAGCTCGGAGAGCTCTGGGGAACCGGAGGCCCCACCATCGATCAGTCTGGCCACAGATCTTAACACGAACGAACCGCGAACGAAATCGACAAAAACGACGCCCACGAGCGAAGCGAATACCTCAACGAGATCCCCACTGACGACCCCCAGTTCGAGTACGCGCTGTCCCGCCACCACAAGGATCACCACTGCCACCACCCCAACGACGATCAGCAGCAGCAGCACCACCACCACCACGCAGGACACCAGCCTGAGCACCACCTCCGAGCAGGACCCCAGCCAAGAGGAGCCCAGCTGGTGGCAGGACACCAGTCTCCAGATAAACACAGCCTCCGCTTTGGATCAGAACAATCAGAACGGGGAAATGCCTCCCTATAGGCTACGGCACATTGATTCCGGTGAGGAGCAGGCCTGGTGGCTGCGCCGTAGTGAGGCGGATGATGAGGGTGATGATGATACGCTGGCAGAGGAGACTCTGAACCCGCTGGACGATGATCCCAGTCACTGGAGTAGCCAGGATCACGACTTGGAGACGATATCCAAGGTCAAGCAGATGCCAAGGAGCCGCATCTCACCGGAGCAGGATGCCTGGTGGCTGGAGGAGGAACAGGAACAGCAGCCCCAGTCTCAGGCAAAGATGGAGTCGCAGTCACCTCAGACCCGTTCCCTGCCACAGTCACCGCCGCAGTCCCGATCTCTGCCCCAATCCCCCCTGCAACTGCAGTCCCCTCTCCATTCAAATGGCTACCACGAGGACGAGAACAACAACAACAACAACAATGAGACGCATGTGGAGGTGACCTTGAAACTACCGAGTGGTTCCAAAAGCTCCAACTCGAAAAGCCACAGCGACGAGGGACCCAAGCACTGGTGGATGTCCGGACCCACCAAAAAGCTGTTCAATGTCCAACGCGTGGAGTCCGGAGAGCGGGCCTGGTGGCAGGACAGTGAAAAGGAAAAAGAGAAGGAGAAAGAGATGGAACCACCGCCAGTGAAGCCACCCACACCCCCGCCTTGCATCATCAAGCACTGGGAGTCGGGAGAGCGGGCCTGGTGGCTGCAGGACGAGCCAGAAGCAGCGCAGTCGGCAGCAGTTGCAGTTGCTGCCGCTGCCAACGCCAGCAGCGACGAGGAGGAGGAAGAGGAGCAGCAGGCCAGAGATGAGACAGATCAAAGGCGCAGGAATCCGCAGCAGCAGCACCAACTGGACACGCCACACGAGCTGAGCAGCTCCTTCCACTTTTCCTACACCGAACGCCCGCCGCCACTGGGGCAGTGCGCCAGTCCCGTGCCGACAGAGCAGCGACCGCGCTGTCCCTCGCCCTACGACAACATTCCAATGGGAAGAGCCCACATGCCGGCAGCGCAGTCAGCGCCACCGACATCGCTGCAGCCACGCTTCTCCCCACAGGTGAGGCGGCCCGGCGAGAAGCTTTTCATCTCGCGGCATCAGAATATCGACGAGCTTTTGGGTGGCGCTTGCCGGCCGCTCAGTCCGCTCTTCTACAACAACAGCAGCAGCGATGCGACGCCGGAAAGCGGCACGAATATGTTCCTGCTGGAGGAGAGCTCCTCCCTGGCCAGCAAGAATATGTTCCTCCTGGAGGAGATCACGCCGGATCAGGTGCGCATCCACGATAGCACCGCTCAGCGGCCGGTCATCCAGCGCATGCAAAGGTGAGTAGCGTGAGAGCGAAAGCTCCGAGAGAGAGAGTGCTTTCTGTCGTTTGTTGTGTGGTGAATGTCGAACATGTGGTTGCTAATGCACTCTCTCTCTCTCTATTTTGATCTTGCAGAGACGTGGAGTGGTTGGAGAATGGCAGCAACTTTTACGAGCCACCAAAGCAGCACCATCAGCAGCAGCAGCAGCGGAGGGTAAGTGGTTCACCACCCTCTCTCTCCCACTCTTGATTTCTAAGCAGATTGCAGGCTTTTTGGCAGCCTGCCCGGCGTCTCGTCTTGTTACGATATATCTATCGTGACGCCTACGCCTTTGTTTATTTATACAGATACCCTTACTCACTTTTCCTGATATAGGCAGAGCATATTAGCTAGTCACTTATCAGCAGAAGCCCTTACTCACATCTAGTCATTCGGTTGATGATGCCCCACCTTCCCGAACTGCCTTTCACATTCAATGGCCTTATCGGCAGGACTTATGACACCCACTGTATCAATTACCCTGTACTGCAGCTGTAGGCTCATATGACAAAGGGCAACGCAGAGGCAGGGCCAGTCAAGGTGCGCTCGCTCACACCCAATTCTTCAGTTATCAGAATCTGGCATCTCTCTCGCGCGCCAGATTCGGTCCCGAATGACAGCAGTCCTCAAGTGTCTGAGATCTCTGGTGGTTTGTGGAAGGGAGAGGGGGCCCTGTGAGTCAGCCGTAGGCCGCCATCCGCAGGCTCTCGTGCGCTCTCACTCCCACACTAACAACAATGCGCACAAAAATGCCAGAACAAAATGCGGAACAGCAAAAGGAAAAAACACATAAAACCTAGTACTGGCTGGAAATACCCTGTAAAAGGGTATTGTTAATCTGACTGACTCACTTTTCTATGCAGAATTATATAACTTCGGAGCAAATGAATGTAAACTAAGAGTTGGTTTGGGTGCCGGCCCACTTGCAGTACAGTCCTTCGATTAGTTTTCCTAGAAATACACAGCTTTATAAATGCGAGCTTTAAAACATATGTACTAAATAATACTTACATACATATGTTCACATTTATAGAGTAGTCGAGATGTCTTTAGCCGTCGTGAGTGCCATAGCCCCCCACCAGCAAAGGGTATAAAAATCACGCAAAAATTCCCACTTAATTACATTCTGTCTGCGGGGCAGTCAGCGGGTCGCTTCCCGGCGAATTTGGATCTCGGTTCTGCGCTCCAGTTTGATGGGATGGGTTCGCGCCAACAAGGGAATCTCAGAAGAAGAGACTCCCGGCTAAATGGGTCATAATGCAATTAACATGAATATAAAGCCAAATCAAGTGGGAAAGAGCAAAGATAACTGTAAATTCCAGTAACCCCACCACTGTGTGGGGTTAGCATTTAACAGAGGGAACAAAGGGAGATTGCAAATATTTATATGTACATACATACGTTTGTGTGTATTCGATTCGCTGCTTATGTACTCGCAAAATTGTTGACTTTGTGCTGCCAAATGTGGCCATAAAAAAAGTCTCCGTCGAACATTAAAAATCGAAAGTCCATTCAACTTTTGCATGAGGGGTGGGGCGGGGTACGAGGTATCTCGCACTAGACAAAGTCTGTTGTTGTCACCTCTGAACCGCCGTCAATCTGTCCCGCTCTCTCGCAAATTCTTTTCTCACCTCTGAACTTCCATCGGTGGCTGCGTCTGTCTCTGCCTCTCGCATGAATCGCTAGCCCAAAATAGCCAAACGGCATTGATGCGTGAAAACCAAAGCAAAAAAACACGCCAAAAAATTAACCAAATTACATTATAAAAGACATTTAGTTTCGTTTATCGCGCAAATAATTGCTCAAAGGAAAAAGAGACACAATTTTAATGGGGTGGAAAACAATACAAAACACTCGCGGATGAGTCAGATCTGTCTGATGTCTGTTCCTCCATTCCACTGTTGAATACTGTGCGGTGTCTGTCTTTTCCTCTGCATCTTCCCGTTGCTATCCATCTCTCTTTTGATCATTCTTTCTCGTCGTCTTCTTTGCATTGTTGTTATTCAAGGCAATGGGTGACAACTCTATTATCAGTTCGTGTACTATCATGTCTCCGAAGACAACCCAAGCTCGTTTTTTTTATTTATGTTGTAGTTTTAACATATTTGAAGTCTGAATCGACATTTGTTTGACTCTGAACTTGGGGAAACTCCCATTAGATGTGAAGTGTTAAGTTTTATTTCTGGGAAAATATGCAACATTGAAGCTGCTGCTGTGTGTTTATCTATCCATCCCTCTCACTCTTGAGCGTAGAAGGAAACTGTGGACGTATGTTTTTCCCTTTCCCTCTTTAACGGAAGCACATATGTACATACATATGTATTACTCGAATGTAATGATTATTAAACAAGCACTCTAATGTCATACTCCTCGAAGCTTTAACCCAATTTAAATACCTCTAACCCACTTAAACTGTCGCATTAAACAATCCACCGGCTATAAAAACAAACTAAATTATTTACTCTATCGCCAAGCCTAATCGGCATTTGAAGCAATCGATTGGCCATTAAGTGGCATATCGAATGTGTTGGCCCCACCGTTAAACGCATGGCTGCCAATTGAATGTATAACTCTTTCTGGCCCGCTCCCAAAATGCAATACATTGTCCCCCCGTCCTAAATGAAGTTTTGCACTCCACACAAACACACACACACACACACACACACCCATAGGAGTATGCACCCAGCGAATGTCCAGCTAATGATAGGCTAACGCTCAATCAACGATAAAGCCAAATTGTGGCACACGCGCAGCCTGGGCTATTTTTAGGCCCTGAAAATCGACTATCAGCTGCAGTTCAACGCAGCAACAACGTGTTGCAGGAAGGTGCAGCCTGGCCACAGGCACAAACATACACACACACACACACACACACCTGCACGCAATCCAACCTGCCTCAAGAGGTTTACGTAGCGTAACGCAACGTAACCCAAACGTCCGCGTCTTGTCTTACGCGGCTAACGCAAGGTGTGTGTGAATATAAGGTGAGTCATTCCCAAGAAACGATCAAAAGATTTTATTTTCAAGGTCTGCGGTCTGCAGAGAGCACACAGAGCGAGCAAAGAGAGAGAGTGAGGGAGAGAGAGATTTTCTCAGACGATGATATGGTTCATATGATCAGGAAAAATAACATGCAGCATGGACAAATCATTTAACATTTATCACAAAACAGAGAGTACCGCCTTACCTTGTATAAATGCACCGTTGGCTATCGTCTCTATGGCTGCTTACGTTGTTGTTCCCGCTCTCTCGCTCACCGTCGCTTTGGCTTTGGCTTTGGCTGATTCTCTCTCACACCACTACACTTTGCCCGTGCTTCTTCTTCTTCGTCTTCTTGCACTTTTGTTGCTTGCCTTCTTCCACTTTGGGAGCTTCAGCGGCTCCACGGCATTTTGGGGCTTTCAGTTGCTCCCCGAGCACGCTCGAATTTAGTCGTCGCCGTCCGGTCGCCTCCGCTGCTTGTCGCGTGTCGTGTGAGTTAAGAAAAACGTAAAAATACGCGCACCCCCGCTATTGCTGGTTACCCCTCGTCCGTTGCGTGTTGTTGTTGGCAACATTTATGATATTTTAACCAACAAACGGAATGGTAATTGGAAATACTAAAAAGATCCAAAGTGTTTAGCGAAAAATCAAACGAAATACAAAATAGCCGATAAAGTGGGAAATAATTGTGCAAAACGAATCGAGGAAGAGGCATAAACATGGTTAATAATGTTAACTAGACGACGGACTCTGCTAAAATTGCAATTTGTTTTGAAATACTATTGATTTTTTTGCGTGTCACTGTGTCAGTGTCAATGGACAATCTTCAATTTTTTTTTTTATGTTTTTCGAATGGTGTGCTCCACTGTGGGCGCCCCTGCTTCTTCAAAAAACAAAAAAAAATCTCAGTGTCAAATGTTCTTCAGCGGGAAACAGCTGTCGTGCCTGTCTCCATCTCATTCGCTCTCCTTGTCTGCTCATCCTCTTTGGCCGCTGCTTCGTTATGGAGTGCAGGGCTCTCACGAAACGTCAGGTTCGGGCTCCTATTGAGGATCTCTGTCCCCTGTCCCCTGTCCCTGTGAGATGAGCAAATAGTAGTGAAAATATACACACACAAAAAAGACTCTAAAGGAGAGGCAAAGGAATATCCAAAAACCGGAATTGTGCAAATAAATCTCGATACAAGACGAGTCTTCCCAGGGAAGCACTCTGTGGGTCGGTCATTTTGTTGGGGCCAGAAGGAAGCATATCGTTGGCGTTCAATTTTTGGCAAATTACGAGGAGAGAAATATGTAATTTATTTGCAATCATTAAGGAAAATTGCATGCCCAAGGGGAAAATATGTCTCCCAGAAGATCACTTTCTATACTTTACCCTATGAAAGCTGCATTTCGTGGGCCATCTATCACCTGTTGACCCAAAAATCATTGACAGCAAATTATCATCTAGTACCGCTCCACATAGTACCCGCATAGTACCTTCCTTCATTCTGTCAGCTGTCGCTCAATTAGTTTGAATTGCATTACCCTATGATTACCCCATAAAACAGACGGCCCCAACATGCCCCAACTAAAACCGAAACTAAAGCAAAAACTTACTCTTCTGCTGCTCTACTCTTTATTTACCTTTTAATATGCAAATAATGAATGCTGTGGAATTTATTATGGCGAAATAAGAATGAGTTAATTCACTCAGCTCTATATCTAGTGTGCAAAAAAAGAGCAGCTGTTGCGAGGGGTTAGTGGGGGCAAGAAAAACCTCATTTTCAACGCGGCTAGTGCGAAGTACGAAGTACTTGCCAGAAAGAGAGCTTCGCCTCGCTTCTACTTAGCCATAGACACAGGCATGTGCAAATTACAGTGGGCTGTGAAAGTCAGTGCAACGTCAGTGGAAATAATTGTGCAAAATGTGAGAGTATCTAAGGAGGATAGCATTTATAATGGAATAATAGAGGACGGAAGGAACAGTTCGTAACCAAAAATTGGCCCAGATCTGTGTGATTGTGGCCCAATTGTGATTCCCTTCAATTGTTTTTAGCGCATACCTAGCGCACCCACTGTGCGGACACCACCGTAAACGTAGTTACGATTTTAATTATCTGCCGGCGTAATCTGCCAGCGACGACAGCGACAGCAACGTCGACGTCGACGTCGACCGCCTGTTGACGTGCCAACCGCGAGACACTTCAGATTTGGCTTTAGTTTTTTTTTTTCGCTCGCTTCTTCTCTGGGTTTAGCGGTCGCCGCTTTGCACTCTATTATCTTGCTTTTCTTTTCTTTTCTCAGCTCAAGCTTTTTTTGCAGCCGCTAATCCAATTTTTTTAATTGTGCTGCAAAGAGATGATGCGGGAGAGGGAGAGGCGGAGAGAGAACACCATCCAGCACTTAGTTAAGACAGTAGTTGAAAGGGGTGGGTGGGGGAACAGAGAGAGAGAGAGAGAGAGAGAGAATGGGTTTGCCCTCAAATGGTTCTCTCTTCCTTGATGTTGCTTACGATTCTGCCGCTGCCGCTGCCGCTGCTTCTCTGCTGCGCTCGTTCTCTTTGTTTCTGTTTTGGTGGAGTTTTTTATACCCATAATTGCCTGTGCAAAGTGCAAAGGGTATATTGATATCGAAAAGGGTTAACTTA
Organism: Drosophila pseudoobscura; assembly: GCF_009870125.1. NCBI lineage: Eukaryota > Metazoa > Arthropoda > Insecta > Diptera > Drosophilidae > Drosophila > Drosophila pseudoobscura. Next base: position 60,351,435 of record NC_046683.1, read on the forward strand.
ATTTATAATATATTTTGTTCGCATTAAGATACAGAAGTTCACCCACCAAGTTACAAATATTCTCCTTTCAACATTGTTCAGCCTAAACAGTAATTGGTTAATGGGTATTTTGTAGTCGGTATTCAAGTCGGTCTTTCCACTCATTCCTTCTTGTTTGGTGCTTAGTTTTTCGCGTTATCTTTTGAGCGCTTATCTAGCTACTGAAGTCGTTCGTTTCGTTCCCTTATTCGCTCGTTCGCTATGCAAAGTCAAGGTGAACAGCGGCTAGAGAATGGATGGCACAGAGATGGGGGTCCATCAACATCAACATCAACATCAACCCATCCACTGACAACTAATTATAATTCTCAACTTAAAGCCAAATTAAGTTGAATGACGAACCATATGATCTGTAATCGGCTTAAAGTTCAATTGCGTGGGCTGTAAGCGAAAGCTTACATAAACCAGGGGGACTTATCTATCTGTTCGAAAAAACTATCTTTCAACTCATTAACTAACAATCAAGTTGGCAGCAGACAACAAAGCGCATTAGTGAGTAATTTCCCCTCTTATCCATCTTTCTCGTATATGTATGTACTACGTATGTACGTGTGTATCTACTTTGGACGATAAAGTGTTTGGCTAAACAATGAAAGTGTTAGTGGTGCAACCACACCCAAAAAAAAAAAAATAAAAGAGAAAAAACCCCTCATAAAAAATGGTAAAAATTGTTGCGTTTGGTTTCTTTCAGCGAACGAGCGAGCACTCTTTGCCAAATGATATTGAGGTCACACCGTGGCTTAGTACACGCCACCCAAAGGCACTCTCTATATACAGCCGTGCCCTACAGCTTACAGTTACATGCATACTGTGAAATAAATAACCTATTAGCACGAAGGTCCCCCCCATAGCCTACGGTTGTTTATTGATTTATTTCCCCTCTCTTTTGGTGCCTCTCTCTGGGTCCGAACATGATATTTCTTCTCACTTTCATTGACATGGATCTGATTCACACGCTTACTACAATATTTCTATGCACTGCATTCTGTCTAGCATTGACATATGGAAATTGCAGTCAAAACTTCTGTTGGTTGTTGATGTCCGGAATTTTGGGTCAGGGTTCTGTTCTTAGAGGTATTCCTATTGATTTTTATGGGGCTAAGACCATGAACGTACCTTAGAAACCACAAAATGGTTAAAGAATTGTGAGAAAAGGTCGGGGAAAAGCTCAATAAACTAGAAAATATCTCAATAAGAACATAATACAATACATCTGTGTAAATTGTTTTACAAAATCTCAATTATCTCGTTTTAACTGTAAAGTTTCATTCAAGTTTCAAGTGCTGGATAAACAAAAGACGGCACACAATATTGGATTTACTTTCGAGTACGCGTCTCGGAGTAAATTCGTTATAAATACAATTTAATCTTGTACAAACAGTCGACCCATAGGTATATTTCAATCAAAGAAGCTGTCACTCCACATTTTATGGGAATAAAGAGTTCACTTCTCCGTCCATTACCTATCCTGAACAAAACCTATCCCTAACATTCCCCAACACCACTTCCAACTCCATCTACATCTCCATCTACATCTAATGAAGTGATAACTTGACATTTGGGGACCCTTCGGACTTATCAGGGGAGTTGAACAAATTTTCTGTGATTTTTATCGCTGCTTCCCGAAATGTCTTTTCAATGGTTTTCTGAATGGTGGGCGCCATAAAAGTTGATTACAGCCAAAGGAGGAGCCAGAAGGGGGTTCATAAAATGCAAAGTAGTTTGATTGTGCGATCATAAAAAAAGGTTATGGCCATAAAAGCAATTAACTTTAACCAAAACGAATCGTGGCCAGAGTCGGGGGAGGCCCTGCCTGCGTCAGAGATGCAACAGATCTGTTGCCTTGATTTTGATTTGCTTTTCTTTGGCTTGCAATTTGCGGTTTTTTGTTGTGCAGGATTGCAGAATACAAAAATAATCATTGATTACGGCATACGGCATCAGCCCATATTATGGGGAAATCTTACGACCTTGATGCCTGATTCGTATCGATTGTTGCAAGGCGAAGGCGGATTCAACTCTTTATTTTTTTTACCATTTCTTTTGAGGCATCTTTTGATTGCTGCCCATTTGAAATTGCATTTCGAATCAATCAAACCTCAACTTGACCTTGCCACAAGCCCCATAATTTAACACTCACTCGCCACTACACAATTCCGGAGTCCGGAGTCCAGAGTCCGGAGGGACTGGCATTTGACACTCCCCCAAATCCGTAAACCGAAATCCCAAAAACCGACAAACCATCAGCGATTTATCAGGCGGCCGTTGGCTGGTGGATGGTGGCTGGTGGCTGGCGGTGTGTGCAACATTTAAGCGCTGGTTTGTTGCATAAAATCTGCATAAAATTAACAGGCGTCTCTCTGACCATTGAACCAACAAACAACAAACACTTTGTGTGGCTACAATTTTCAATAAATTTTATGTATTTTCGTATGCATTATGAGTCGTCAGAGGTGATTTATGGTGGAAACTGCAATGCCGACTGTCTCTACCAGTCGTCTACCTGTCTTTCTGTCTCTTGGAGATGCAATCGCCACAGCAGACAAGCCACAAAAAAAAAAAAAATGTTTAAATACAAATAAACAAAAAAAAAAGAAAAAAACTCTGTGTGTAATGCAATTTATCATGGCCCAAAGTGAAAACACGTCCAAAGCACAGGCGCAGATAAAACGCATTGTTTATTAGACTATAAAATGATGGTTATATCCCCCCACCCACCGCTCTCATCTGGGATCGTCTTGTGGCGGCTTGGCGTCGCTCATTAGGCCAACAGCTTGTAAAAAAATCAAATAAAACCCCCTCCAGCTCTGTCGCTTAAAGATTGTTATTCAAATGTGGGCCTCAGTTGAGTGAAAAGAGCGCCCTCATAAAGAAAATTAGACATAAGCCACAACATGAGCTTCATTTTCATGGAAAATCTATATGCTTTTGCTTTCAAATCATTCATTAACGGATCAGCAGAACATTTGGGGCAAACAATCGTATGATTCATGATTTTGTTTGTTGCCCTTTAAGTATGGAATAGGGCTTACATTTCTATGATATCTACTTCCAAGATTATTTGCTCATTGATTGTTGGAAATGCAGCACTTGCCGATGGAGGGTATAAGTTAATTTCTTTGATAAATTTTTGCTATCAATTTTCCAAGAAAATCGATTTGCGAATTTGATACGTCCTCAATTTTAAGGGAAATACGTTAGCTGTTGAAGAAGATACATTGCTGAATGGATGTATTTAGTCGGTTTTGAAACATAAGAAGTCCAAGCATTAAGCTAAAATCATTCACAGAAAATCAATTGATCCGAAATCCCAAACGAGGGGCAAAGTACAGCATTCGGCAACCGCTGCAATTTCTGTAATAAGACACCAAAGTGTCCCTGAAAACACATAGACTTGGCAAAAAATACCTGAAATTATTGGAAAACAAACATAAGTTTCAACCAATCATCAAATTGCAGAAACTGAAGGCAAAAATCAACTCTTCCAAGAAATGTACGGTGTGCTCTTGCAGATAAAAGTAAAAAAAAACCTTGTATATTTTATAAATAATGCCATCATAATCATACAGAGAGAATGCCTTGTGTTACTTCATGGAAATGATGTCATTTCCCTCAAGGGAAGTTTATACCACGAATCAACATCTCAGTACCGTCTTTATATATAGTAAATAATAAATGGTATTCTTATATCCTTCTATATAGCCACCCTATTCCCAACATTCATTTCGATAAAAGCGGAAATCCAGTAAATCAGTGAATCCCATATAAAATCGAACAAATGGCCAGAAACATCAACATTTTATTGCATAAAATACACAAATCTAAAAGAAAATGTAAAAAATGTAAAATATTTAAGTGTTTGACCCAAATTTTGAAATGAAAATTGTCACACAGCTGATGGGAAAGAAGAGGCTGTGAAAACTGGGCCACTGGTTCCACTTCTCCCCCCCCCCCCACCGTCGCCCTCTCAGTATTCCTCTGCCTCTCGGTGGTTTTTCTTGGCTAAAAAAATGTATCTTAACTTTATTATTTTGATGATGATTGTTGTTGCCGTTTTGGTCGTTTGTTGGCCCATTGCATAATCCCGGCACAAAAATCGTGGCCAAGTCTTTTTTTTGCTGCACTCAAAAATATTAGTCACGCACTCACACAGAGCCCGCAAATTAGTAGAGCAAATGAATATGCCACACATAAAATATATACATACCAGATACCCCAGATAGCAGATGTACATATATATAGATATATATATAGAGTATTGTGTGTGTGTTTGTGTTGATATTTTGTAAGAATTCATGTCAACTGCATACAAAAATAACCCACAAAATGAGTTGTACAGATGATGCCCCTGGTTCACAGGTCCCGCATTTGCATCTGTCTGTAAAGGGAACCACCGATGATGATGAGGCAACAGAGACCGAGAGAGTGAGGTGTCTGTCTGTCTGTCTGTCTGTCTGTTTCTATGGGTGATCTATCAAAATGACATAATGTTTCACATGAAGATTCTGTCAGCTCGAATGCCTAGAAAGAACTCCAATTCTCTTTGTAGAGAGCGATTCCTTTTGATTGACTGCCTCTTCAGGTATTCATAGTTCTGACAGATGGAATGGATGCTTGTTTCTAGCTATCTGTTAGGGATCTTAGATTCCCTTTATCTAAGCTCTGGCTACTCTCAATGTTAGTTTCTATGATATATTCCACGATTTTCTATGATTTTAAATAGGTCCGAATAAGAATTGTAGATCTCTAATCTCAAATCTCAAGCTAATTTGGGTTCTCCATGGTTTCAGTTGATTATAGTAAATTATTTCTCCATTTGATTATAATTTATTTAATTTATTCCGTATTATTCCATTAAATAATGAAAAATTATACATAATAGTGCTATATATTCATGGAAAACCTAATTAAAACCCAAGCTAATTTTGATAAATGTCTTTTGTATGGAATATATTTTAGATTCTTCTTGAAGTTGGCCCAAGTTTTCCATCTTAAAAGGGATCTTTTATCTTGTGCTGACACTTTCGATTCTTCTTGCTTGAAGAATTAGCATATTTAATAGAATAGAAAATGCATAATATTAATTTATATTCCAATATTCCAACACTTTCCACTACTCGAATGGTGGACTACCGTTGGCTGCATTTTCCAGAGGAATGAAGTGGCAAACGCTTTTCGAGTGGCATCGCTCTTGAGAGGCAGAAAGTAGTGCACTTCTCTCTGGCTTTTGACCCCAATTCCTGAAGTATTCCGATCGACACATTGGAGTCTGTTTCTTTTTTTTTTTAGCACTGAAAACTAAAGAATAAGCTGGGAAATTCCCCAATGAACACGTTGTCACACGACGATTTCCTGCCTCCGGCTTTGGTTCTCTTTTCATTTCCGTTCTGTGGGGCCTTTGGGGGGCTCCTGGGGGGGCTTATGATCATTACGCTATTGTTATAATTAACTGTGAAGAACACCTCCAACCTTTCCAGCACCTCCAGAAGGGGAGTTCTATAATGAGTTGGCATTCTTGCGGAGGCACATAGTTTGGACTTGGAGTTGGACTTGGACCTGGGGCATCCGTTGCATACGAAATCAGCTACGGTTCTGAGCGAAAGAATTCAATAAATCAAGCGCACACGCACCAGTACCACATTATGCCATGGTATGCGCACGTGTATCGAGAGTAGAGGGTATCTCTATAGGATTTGACAGAGACACACCACACCGCACCGCACTCTACTGCTGCCTGCCTCTGATCTCGAGTGGCATGCGATGTGTTTTCCCTCAAACATTTAACCGTTTCAAACACACAACACACAAACGTGACACAATTTTCTTTCCAAACTCGTTTCGAGAGAGCCAGGGCCCTCTATTATGGCCCAGGCCAATCATCGGTGTTTTTTCCTTTGGCTGGCTTTTTATTGGCAGTTGAAATTATTTTTAAATGCATTCGCTTAACAATTTTATATGTCTTTCATTCAGTTCGGTTCAGTTCAGTCAAGAGGTCAAACAACTTTTCTTCTGATTGCCGGCCGTAGTACCTTTTTCTTCTACAACCTTTTTCTCAATTCAAAAATGATTTGTTTGTTTCCATTATCATCTCTCTCCCTCTCTCTCTCTCTCTCTCTTGAGAGCATGACAAATTATTGTGGAATGTAGTGTCTTTTTCTCTCTTTTTTCCTTTTTTTTTTTTTGGGTTCTGTTTCCATTAAAATATCTGTTTTCTGTTTCTGTTTCTGTTTTTGTATGGCCAAATATTTGCTGTTCAGCGAACCATAGACCTACCGTATGTGGTATTTTTTTTTTTGCGCATTCTGCGAACCCATTGAACCAACGAATGTATCTGTATCTGTATCTGGGTTTATTACTTTATTAAGTCTGCGATAAGTATCGCGGAATCTTTTCCAATGTTGTGGGTCTCTTCGGGGCAGATAACAGCAGGAGGGGGGGAGAGAGGCAAATGTGTGAAGTACAAGTAGATTTAATTGAATTCAATGAAGTTCAATCACAAGTGTCACGTGTGTGCCCTAGGGTATACAGATAATCTTGATGGAACAGAAATAGTTGTCTGCTCGTGCGATTAAATGGTGGGCATACGCGTAAAGACACATTTTAATACATTTAGAGATCTTAAAACGTTTGATAGTGCTCGCTAGAAAGCTCCTTCGTATGAAGATTCCAAGAGATTCGAATCTGTTTGAAAACTTCGAACTCATTTCGAAAGAGTGGACATTCTATTCAATCTTAGAACTCTAGTTATGGCACAGAACCTGAAAGTAAATTCTGAACCCAGAGATCTCCACGCGTATTCTTTTCGCATCTTAGAAAGAACTTATAAGCTTTTGTTTTTCTGGGAAACACGTGTACCTTTAAAGAGAATCAATCAGGGATATAGAAGGTGAAGGCAATTGAAATTCCTCAAAATTCTTTATAAAATCAAAAATATCCACAAGCACGAGCATTTCTCTGAAGAACCTCCCCTCTACAAGCAGCTCTTCCAGCAACTTCCTGTTTGCATAAATTCGATTGGGGACCCCCTTCGATGAAGAAAACCCTAACTGTATCAATGTCAATGCTCCGTTGCGGATCATCAAAGCGTACTCTTAAGCGGATCACAGAGTACGGATTCGGGCAGAGTGCGGTGCGCCCGTAGGGGCATGCAACAGGCAGCAGCCGCACAGTAGCTGTCAATTAAGCGTCTTTGGGAAATTGTTAAGTTATTAGCCATCCCATGGGGGGCTATGGCTATGGAAAATTTGCATAATTGATGGCATAAAAAACTGCAGAAGAAGAAGCGGCAACGGCAGCAGGAAGAGACGTTGCCTGACTCCTCCAACGCCAGTGATTGCAACATGGGGCAGGCAGGCAGGCAGCCAGGCAGCAGCAGCAGCAGCAGCAGTAAAAAGTGAAAGTTCATTTAAGCCAAGTCAAGGCGAAAAAGAGAGAAGCAGCAGCATGGCTCCAAAAAATAGTTTCCTTGAGCCAGCGGGCGGGTTTCATTACCTGCCAGTTGTTACTGTACCGCCGCGGCGGTTATTGTTACTGTACTGTAGTTGTTGTGGGTGCCCCACAGACTGGCCGCTGCTGCTGCTGTTGCTGCTGCTGCTGCTGTGGCATTTGCATAAATTATTTACACTTTAATATGGTCTGTCCATCAGTCAGTCGTCGGTTCGTCGTCGCGTCGGCGCCATTGTCGTAATTTGTAACTAAATATGCCGCTGCTTAGCCATGGCTAACAGCCACACTCTTGGCCACAATGGCCAAAGTTTTTGGCTGGCTGGCTGGCTGGCTGGCTCCGGCCTCCTCCTGGCGTTTATTTCTGCCATACAACATAATATTTATTTAATTTCATTAAATTTCTGCACGTCGCCAATCGCCGGGCCAATGAGGAAGCCAAATAGACGATAGTGATTTTCGCTGATGGTCACTTAACTTTTGACTTGGCCAAAACCGAAACCGAAACCCTTTTTTGTGCTGGCCAAGAGCCCAACAGAGAGTTCCGGCCCGTGTCTGTAGGAATTTCTGTATACGTGAAAGTAAAAATCTTTATTCGGGCCTCAACTTCATTTTCCATTTCATAAACGAAACCAAAAGCAGGCGGACTCTTGCCAATCGGACTCTTGCAACATTGACTTTCGCATGCAACAGAACTTGTTGTTTCGGTTTCTCGCTTGCTGATGTCATGGTGGTGTGCCGTCCCTCTGCTGGTTGCAGTTGCTGGTACCCTTGTGCGATTGTGGGTCCTATAAGGCAACCCAGAAGCTTGCCACCAAAAACAAGGAAGAACTCTTCTTCAAGATAGAGTCGAAAAACCGGTCTTCCAAGGCAGGAAATGCCAGCAAGATCTGCTTAAAGGCAGAGCTTAGAGTGGAATTAGAAAAACAGCTGTTTTTCTGTCTAAGAGCTGTCTAATATTTCTACCAAAAAGCATACTAAATATTTTGTGTTTGAAAATACCCCACATCTCTCATCGCTGGTGGTCTTTTTTGTCATTTGCTTATGGGAAATGTTGCACAGCGAATCAACGTCAACGTCAAGCATGCCTGCATCTCCCCTGCCTGTCCAGGGAACAATCGATCTTCCAGGGTATCTAGAGCCTCGCAACCTGGCTTCTTTCCTGCTGTTTTTGCTTTTTGTTTTGTTTTGCGTGGTGTGGTTCTTTCCTGTGTATGTTTTGGGGCACACCTGCCGCCTTGCCGCCTGGCTGTCAGAAGGAAGCCCTGGCAAGGGTCCATCCGCCAGCGGCCTGTAACCTGCCTCTCGCACTCGCCTCCCCTCTGCCACCGCATTCTCCTGTCTTTCAATTAAACTTTAACTCTTTTAGGTCTTTTGTTTTTTCTGCTGTGCTGTGCTGTGCTGTGCTGTGCTGAACTTCCTTTCTGAGCCCTGAAGTCTTGCCCCACCCGTTCGGGCCGACTTGCAAGTCCGCTCTTAATGACTTGACTTTTATTTTATTTCTCATTTGGTTCGTTCAACAGAACGAAACACCTCTCAACGGTTCGCGGGAGTCTCGTCTGTGGAACAGCTGTTTTCGTTTACACAATATTCTTGGCTTTTGTGTTGTCTTTTGTTAACCGTTTTTATTGGCCTTTTTTATGGCTTTCGCCTTTATTTTTGTGTGCTGTGTTTCCCTGTATTTATTTCGCATTCGCTGCTTCGCAATGAATTATTGCAATTAGGCGCGATGTTTTCTGTGTTTTTCTTTTTTTGTGGCTTTTTAAAAGCCGCCGCCGCCAATTCCATCGCCATCGCCATCGCCGTCGTATTGGGCATCGCATCTGTGAAAAATGCTTTGAGTTAGTGGCTAAAATATAAAATAATTACATGTTATACGCGAGTATTCCACAGTAGTACGAACTTGCTACATGTTTGTGCAACGTGTTGGACAAATTACAAAATTGGTGGCCGGGCCCAGGCCCCCCAGAGAATCTGTGGAATGACTAATGGCTTGAAAGGTAGCCCACCACTAAATGATTCGAGTACACAGCTGAAGAAAGCTAATACTCGAAGAATTCTTGGGGTGGTCAAAGCAGGGCTCTTAAGTTTCAGTTAACGAACAGAAATTTCAGTGTAGAACGTTTTCTAGACCAGGAGTTTGTAGCATACAACGTACAGGGTCGAGGAGCTGATGATAAGTAAACGGGAGTAGGAAGTACGCGCTGGCTTCGGCTTTTGTCTCTGGTCGGCGGGGTGTGGGCATGGAGGAAATTTTACTACCCATTTATAGCTCTGGCAAATGGTCGAGATAAGAATTTATAAAAAAAATCGCGTACGAGTAGGGAAAGGATACTAGGAAACGGGATACAGGGGGGTCAAAGGGACAGATCAGCATGTACACGTGAACGAAGAAGATCACCGGTCAGATCTTTGTCGGCTGCGGTATCGCCCATTGGCGAGAACGCCCACCCTACCATGATCCTTCAGGGCCACCTATTAATCGTCAGGATCCCTCCAACAAAGACTGCGGCGGGTCACATCTCCGTTTTTCGAGGTTGCATGGTTCCGATATAATCTATTTAGCCACGGTTCATTTCCAAAACTACTTTATTTAAACAATCCATAATTCTTCATTTAAATTCCTATAAAACCTAACGCTAATAGAACCTAGTCCCTAATATAAGCCTGCTATTCGGTATCGTCTTACATTTCTAGGGTATTACTAGTATTAAGAGTATCATAGGGGCGAGGTAGCGTATAAGGTTCTTAAATCTATAAAAATGATTAGTAGTATGTATAGATAACGGCAAGAAATAGGTACGTGTTCATCATATGAACAAGGAAACGTCATATGTCATTACGGTACTTGGGCAGTGCCAAAACCAGACAAAAATCGGGTATATGGAAAGTCGTTTAAAGGCATGAGTAATACGTGTGTAAAACCGTGATCATGGTTGAAGACCAACGAATAGTTACCGCACATTCATTCTTTTCAGATTGCTTACTTGTTTTTTTTTTTTTCTCTTATAATCACTTACGAGACGATTAATAACTTTGACTCCCACGCAGAAAGATCTTTCGTTGTGTGTTGGATGAGGTGATTTGATGGGTGGATGAGTATGATGATGTGTGTGATTGTGATGAGTATCTGCATAGATGATGAGATGAATGCGTGGCAACCAAAATCAAAAACTGTAAAAATAATTGGTATTAATACACTACTCATTTGTTCAAGTTCGACTTAGCCCATGGACAGGAATTCCCTTTTTGTTTATACCGTATTTACTTGGCTTTTGCACATTTTTGCCGTATCAAAAGAACATTGTTAAACAGAAAGCGGCTAAAAAAAAACAGGGTTTCGCATATCGGGTCTAATTTCGAAAGAAAGATAGAGAATATAACTAAATCCGATGCGGGTTCGATGCTTCCCGGCTGGAGACCGAGTTCCTACTCGAGGTCTGAAGGTGGCACACGATTGTACCGGGCGCAGGTAACATCAGCTGCTTCCGATGCCAGGGGTCAATGACCGCGGTCCATCTGCGGCGTGAGGTTAGGTACCCCCCTGTCCAGGCGAAGATTGCAGAGCACACCGATCGGGTTTACTTGAGGAGCAAGTCCATGCCCTCGGCTACCGAACGGTGGTACGGGCACGTGGCCAAGAGGTCTCCGGGAATAACCAATCCGTATCTTCTAGACCAGCGTTTCAATACGTAGATACTAGTGGTGCTAATCCTACACGGAAAGAACAGAACATTTTTCAACGGGTCGCTGCAGCTGGGTGGATAATTACCTCAACAGAATTGCACCACTGTTTCGAAAAATGTTGATACACTGGGGGCGCTCGTTTCCAAATGGTCGAACGGCTGCCCCAGTATTGGCGATATATAACTGGCGCGTCCACTCAAATTCAATGATCACTTTGAGCCGCACTTGGCACTTGCACTAGGCTTTGACTTTGGGCTTGACCTTGTTTAGAGAACTGGGTCAGCTCAAGCAGACTTCTTTTTTCACTGCCGGTCACTCTGACGGCCACGAGGTAAAAAAGACAGAGGCTGGGACTACTAGGTACAGCAACCCACGTTTTTTCCACACCTTCTATGGTCTTTTTCTGTTATACAGAATCCAGCCACAGCAATATTTAATGAAATATAGTGCAAAGCAGAAAAATTGCATATCTTAGTGTTGCCACTTGGTCGCAAAACAGCTGATACTCTATGTATGGTTAAAGCTCACAAGCTCTGCAACTCGAATTTTTTTTTCTTCTGCCTAGTTTTAGGCTGTAATTTTGGGAGTTAGCCGTTCATAATTCAAATAAACGGCACGACAAGCGTCGAATATTACACCCCCCCGCTGAAATCACACTTTGGGGTCTTGCTAACCAAAGCGTGATCCACACTTGGAGTGCTTGATACGATTTATTGTTTAATATCTTTTGCGTGATATTTACCTATAAAGCGACCCTGGAAGTCTTCCAGCTCATAGTAGCTGTTCCCGAGTCTTTTCTTAATGCGGGCTTTTCGAAACGTAGGTGCCAGTTTCGCATTAAAGCCTTTCACAAAACTACTCTGATCAAAATTTCGTCTATAAACTTCTTGACCCACTTGAAAGTTTACTTCTCGGCTTCGAAGATTATAGATATTTTCGTTTCGAACATGCTGCTGTTTCATTGCTTCTGCCGCGGTCTTGCGAATTAGCTCGAAGGAATCGTCGCGATCAAATACCACAGTTCGGTCCTCCAACATACTGAGGTTTCGTAGGAGTTGATAAGTGGAACCGCCAGTAATCATGTTTTGGCCAAAAGCAACACGATATGGGCTACTTTTGACGGCTGCATGCACACTGGACCGTAACGCACAAGTAATGAAGCTAATCTGCTCATCCCAATTGGATTGATCGGGCTTAATGTACGCTTTGATAGCAGCGAGTACTGAGCGATTTACCCGCTCTGAGGCATTGGTTTGGGGAGCGTAGGCGGCGGTGTACGAATGTCGAATTTGGTATTTCGCTAACAGATCATTAAACTTGTGTGACTTGAATTGAACACCGTTATCTGACACTATCACTTCCGGGACTCCAAAGCAATGAAACAGGTCTTCCTCCATGAACCGAATTACGGCATCCGCCGTAAATTTCTTTACCACTTTTAGGAAAGGAAATTTAGAAAAATGATCGAGTACTACAAAAATGCCTATATTTCCAGATCGACTTCGGGGGTACGGACCTAGAAAATCGACGTAAAGTTTCTGAAATAGCCGAAAGGTCTCTCCTGCTTTGCCCATTGGAGGGCGTAGAGGACGATTGGGGTGCTTACAACATTTGCACACTTCGCAATGGTTGATAAAAGCTTTTACATCGCCCACTAAATTTGGCCAATAATAGAAGCGTCGAACTCGTTCTAGCGTCTTATTGATCCCACTGTGAGAAGCTAAGGGATGTTCGTGGCCTTGTTTAAGCACTTCTGTCACCAGAGCTCTGGGAACCCACAGTTTCCAGCACATGTCGTCACTAATTTGCTCACCAGTGGCGTGTTCAGCTCGACGATACAGAAGGTTATCCATTACTTTTACATCAGGTAAACGATCTGGATTAGCTTGAATTTTCGCAATGAGTTCCTGATAGTCAGTGGATTTAAACGCTTCCGATTGAAGGTCCACTAGGCTATCAATGCCAACATACGATAAGTCTTCGGTATGCACTCGTGATGAGGCATCCGGAACGATGTTCTGACTACCCTTTCTATGAAAAATCTTAAAGGTGAAGCCTTGCAGTTTCAGGGCCCATCGAGCTAGTCTCGAGTTTAGGTCAGCCTGTGACATCAGCCATTTTAATGAGGCATGATCGGTAATAATGGAAAACTGATGCCCTTCTACATACGCTCTAAATTTCTTGACGCACATGACCGCTGCCAAACACTCTTTTTCGGTTACGGAATAATTACGTTGACATTGGTTCAATTTGCGTGACATAAAAGCGATGGGTACCTCGTTGCCATCTTCATCTGATTGCATCAGGACACCACCCACTCCTGTGTGACTCGCATCACAATGGATTGAAAAAGGAATGGTAAAATCGGGACTGTGCAACACAGGAGCGTTACACATCTGTGATTTTAAGGCATCGAACGCGATCTGTGCTTCATCGGTCCATTCAAATTTTCGCTTGCTCTTAAGTGTATCTGAGATTGGCGCTGCGATACCCGCATAATTTTTTATGAATTTGTGGTACCAACCAGTGAGACCTAAGAACCTACGGACTTGTTTCACGGATCGGGGAACCGGAAACTCTTGAATCGCTTGGACCTTCTCAACATCTGTCTGGATCGTTCCGTTGCCTATAATATGTCCTAGGTATTTGATCTCCTTTAGGCAAAATTTGGACTTCTCCACGTTTATGGTCAGACCAGCTTCGCGTAATCGGGCAGACAGGACATTGAGGACTTGAATATGCTGCTCAAAGGATTCAGAGATCACCAACAAATCGTCTAGATAAATAAATATCTCATTTCGTAGAGATGGCGGTATCACTTTATCCATCAACTTGGACATCGTTTGGGGTGCATTACACAACCCAAAGGGCATGACCGTGTACTGATACAACGGGCGCCCTGGGATGGTAAACGCCGTTTTTTCACGAGCGCTTACTTCCAGCGGAATTTGCCAATAGGCATCCTTCAAATCGATGCTTGAAATGAACTCAGCTCGAGGAAGCCGACTGAGAATGCCATCGATCAATGGCATGGGATAAGCATTCTTAACAGTGACTTCGTTCAGTTTCCGACTGTCGATGCATAATCGCACCTTTCCCGGTTTACGAACGAGGACCACGGGTGACGACCATGCGCTATCTGATTCTTCGATTACTCCAAGAGCTAACATTCGGTCTACCTCTACGTACATTAGCTTTTCAACGGCTGGAGACACAGCATAATGTCGTTGCTTTATTGCCTTTGCGCTGCCCACTTCAATATCGTGCGACAACCAGCCGGTTTTTCCCAGACCTTGCTTCGCAAAGGAGGGAAACAAGTTGACCGTCTCTGCTAACTGAGCTTGCTGATGCTTCGACAAACACACATGTAACGTACTATCAAATGCTAAGCTTGACACCTCTGGACTGGATGATTTATTGGCTAGAAAAGCAGGTAACAAATTAAAACGAGACCAGAAGTCTATGCCTAGATATAGGTCTTGCGCCAAGGATGGGACTACAAACAATTTCAAGACTTTCTTCTGGCCTTGAAAACCCACTTCGGTGGTGACCTTGCCGATTATTGGCTGGCTCTGCCCATCCGCCGTACGTACTGCTGCTCTCCCAGGCTTGATCTGGTTCGGATTCTGAACCAGGTCGGCCGCAAACTTCCCACCTATGCAACTTATGGATGCACCGGTGTCCATCAGTCCACTGAGCGTCCTTCCCAGTACGGTGACTTCCGCATAGGGTCGCCAGTCCTTAGACGTATTAACGACTGACGCCAATACGTTAGAGCGCTCGGTTTTGACAGTTTGCCGATATTGGAGCAATCGCTTTCGAGATCGAGTCGGTAATGGAATTCGGTCCTCACTTGGGGGTAAAATACAAGTGGGTGAAGGAATGTCTGAGAGTTTTTTTAAGTCAGGGAGTAATGGAACTGTCGAAACGTCCATTAAATGGTGTTCGTTGCTTTCGAACTGTTTGGTTTGCGTGCACCTGTCGATTGTGCACGGCTTGACGAGTTTTTTGGATCGTTGCACCTAGAGCACGACGGTTTATACGTATCCCGTTTGCCACAGCCGTAACAAAAGACGGTGCGATCACCTACGCAGTCTTGATACCGATGCCCCTGACAACCACAGTTCCAACAGGAAAGGGTTACTGCAGCGATATCTAGCTGTTCTGTTTCATCGACCTCATCGCCTTCCTTGTCTGTCTGTACCACAATTTCATGCACCTGTCGTCGTATAGGATTACGCTTCGGCTCAGCGCTGCCCATAGGCTTAGCCACTGATTGCAAAAACCGTTCGCGAGTACGCACTATGTTGCGCAATTGTGCTACTGACAGAATGGGAATGTATAAAATTTCATGTTGGATATCGGCCAGGAGATTCGACTTTAGCACTTCCAACAGCGACATTTCGGACATGGGGTTGACTAGTTTGTCGGACAAGGTTACAATGGCTTCGTAAAATGTATCAAATAGTTCGTGCGGCTTCTGCTTTCGTTGCACTATTGCCGTACGAATTTCCAGATCGGTACGCCCATCTCTAAATCGAGTTTTTAAGGCTGTACTTAGCTGCGGCCAGGTCACGGATGGTACGCTTTTATGGTAACGCCAAAACCACTCGCTCGCACTGGCTTCAAATAAATAAATGGCGTTTCTGGCCACTAGATCGAGATTACCCTCTAAGGTCTGCTTGGTTAGCGCTTCTATCCGATATATGAAATCTTCCACCGACATGGACGAATTTCCGGAAAACCGCACCTTCCATCCTGCGATTATTTGTCCAATCCTATCTGGTCGTAGTCCCGCTATCTGTTGGGATCCCCATGGGGTTACCGAGACATTAGACTCATTAGCCTGATTTATCGGGGCACCTACGGACTCTCGAGTTGGTATTTGGAACAACTGTTCGAAGGTTTGATTTTCTCCACTAGGCTGTGAAGATCCAGCAGCTTGGTCATTCGGCGGCTGTACCGTTGGACTTGCCAAACGTTGGAATCCTATTTCCATAGTCTGAGTCATTTGAGTCATGGCTTGAGACAACAACCCGATTTGACCCATAGCGTCCGTCAACGCCTGTGCCATTTGAGCCAAGCCTGGGCTTGCTTCATTCGCTGGCTCGCTACTCTGAACTGGCATGATTGGTACACCGACTTCAGTTGGACCAACGGAAGGTAAATTTTCAGTATTCGCAGCTGGACCTGCTGTCACACGCTGTGATCTGGTTCTCATTCGAAGCTGAGAAGACTCTACGTTCGAGGCGGACGCCTGCGCTACGGCTAATTCCTCAGCTAAGCTAGGAGCAGATGATTGTAGGGGCTTGTTGCACGCCGGGCACACGGTCTTTTCACCTCTTCTCGTATTAAAACACACTAAATGAAATACGTGGTTACAACTTGTTCTTAAAAGCTGTGTCCGATATTCTACCTGTCTTACGCAAATACAACAGATAATATCGGAATGGTCGTTTTGATCAATCTCGTCAAAACTCCAATCCAATGACATCCTATCCTAATTTTACTAATATATGATTTTCTTTTCTACTCTCGATTATTAACTTTTAACGATCGATATATCTACTCTGTATCCACAAAATTCGGAAACCATGCAACATTCGTCTAATAGGAGTGTGTCCCCCACTGACTCTGGTGATATTATTAACAATCAACAAGCAGTACAATGAGTCATCGGATGAACTGGGACCGTTCGGTAGTTCTACACCACTGACGGATATCCGAGCAATCCGAAACCCTGACAAACCGATGGCCCTCTACTTATACTGTAGGTCGCAAAAACTGTAGGTCGTCCAGAACCACAATACAGTAGAGCCATTCCACCTACGTCTGTCAAACAAAAAAAACGGAACAACAATAGAAAAACTGAAGAAGTAGACAAGGTTTTGCTGACCCAGGAAATATACCATCTCCGATTCTATTGCCTTCGTTCGCGGGCAGGCCGTAGCTCTAAACCACTGACTAACCTGATCCAGGCCAAAACGGCAGACAATGATCAGCAACGGTATGGACAAGTTCATCCCCCAAACAACACGCTCCCATCTTGGTGGGTAGGCAGTAGAGCTAATCCACTTTGAAACCTAAATCCGACCGAAACATTAGAACGCGCTATTTAGCGGAGTGGCCTATCCGGCCAGATACTACAGGTTCGTTACTATGCCTAGTAATTTGATTAACCTCGAGCGCGGGGCTTTAAAGTCTTTTAGAAACTGCTACGCAATCCAGCTACTCGAAGTCAATCACCCAGACAATGCACGACCATGTATATCTGTTGGGAATTAATGGATGAAGGAATAAGTCTTGTGCCACTGCATTGAGATGCAGCTCGCATTGGTGTTGATGACTTTATAAAACTTTCTTGGTCGGGGCAAGCCGAAGAAGGGCCCCACGTTGGGCGCCAAATTTTACAAATTCTTTACGAAACCCTGCCATAAAATCGTGACAGACTTTTCGAACCAATTGCCATTTAAAATTTGTCTTTACCTGTAGCATACAACGTACAGGGTCGAGGAGCTGATGATAAGTAAACGGGAGTAGGAAGTACGCGCTGGCTTCGGCTTTTGTCTCTGGTCGGCGGGGTGTGGGCATGGAGGAAATTTTACTACCCATTTATAGCTCTGGCAAATGGTCGAGATAAGAATTTATAAAAAAAATCGCGTACGAGTAGGGAAAGGATACTAGGAAACGGGATACAGGGGGGTCAAAGGGACAGATCAGCATGTACACGTGAACGAAGAAGATCACCGGTCAGATCTTTGTCGGCTGCGGTATCGCCCATTGGCGAGAACGCCCACCCTACCATGATCCTTCAGGGCCACCTATTAATCGTCAGGATCCCTCCAACAAAGACTGCGGCGGGTCACATCTCCGTTTTTCGAGGTTGCATGGTTCCGATATAATCTATTTAGCCACGGTTCATTTCCAAAACTACTTTATTTAAACAATCCATAATTCTTCATTTAAATTCCTATAAAACCTAACGCTAATAGAACCTAGTCCCTAATATAAGCCTGCTATTCGGTATCGTCTTACATTTCTAGGGTATTACTAGTATTAAGAGTATCATAGGGGCGAGGTAGCGTATAAGGTTCTTAAATCTATAAAAATGATTAGTAGTATGTATAGATAACGGCAAGAAATAGGTACGTGTTCATCATATGAACAAGGAAACGTCATATGTCATTACGGTACTTGGGCAGTGCCAAAACCAGACAAAAATCGGGTATATGGAAAGTCGTTTAAAGGCATGAGTAATACGTGTGTAAAACCGTGATCATGGTTGAAGACCAACGAATAGTTACCGCACATTCATTCTTTTCAGATTGCTTACTTGTTTTTTTTTTTTTCTCTTATAATCACTTACGAGACGATTAATAACTTTGACTCCCACGCAGAAAGATCTTTCGTTGTGTGTTGGATGAGGTGATTTGATGGGTGGATGAGTATGATGATGTGTGTGATTGTGATGAGTATCTGCATAGATGATGAGATGAATGCGTGGCAACCAAAATCAAAAACTGTAAAAATAATTGGTATTAATACACTACTCATTTGTTCAAGTTCGACTTAGCCCATGGACAGGAATTCCCTTTTTGTTTATACCGTATTTACTTGGCTTTTGCACATTTTTGCCGTATCAAAAGAACATTGTTAAACAGAAAGCGGCTAAAAAAAAACAGGGTTTCGCATATCGGGTCTAATTTCGAAAGAAAGATAGAGAATATAACTAAATCCGATGCGGGTTCGATGCTTCCCGGCTGGAGACCGAGTTCCTACTCGAGGTCTGAAGGTGGCACACGATTGTACCGGGCGCAGGTAACATCAGCTGCTTCCGATGCCAGGGGTCAATGACCGCGGTCCATCTGCGGCGTGAGGTTAGGTACCCCCCTGTCCAGGCGAAGATTGCAGAGCACACCGATCGGGTTTACTTGAGGAGCAAGTCCATGCCCTCGGCTACCGAACGGTGGTACGGGCACGTGGCCAAGAGGTCTCCGGGAATAACCAATCCGTATCTTCTAGACCAGCGTTTCAATACGTAGATACTAGTGGTGCTAATCCTACACGGAAAGAACAGAACATTTTTCAACGGGTCGCTGCAGCTGGGTGGATAATTACCTCAACAGAATTGCACCACTGTTTCGAAAAATGTTGATACACTGGGGGCGCTCGTTTCCAAATGGTCGAACGGCTGCCCCAGTATTGGCGATATATAACTGGCGCGTCCACTCAAATTCAATGATCACTTTGAGCCGCACTTGGCACTTGCACTAGGCTTTGACTTTGGGCTTGACCTTGTTTAGAGAACTGGGTCAGCTCAAGCAGACTTCTTTTTTCACTGCCGGTCACTCTGACGGCCACGAGGTAAAAAAGACAGAGGCTGGGACTACTAGGTACAGCAACCCACGTTTTTTCCACACCTTCTATGGTCTTTTTCTGTTATACAGAATCCAGCCACAGCAATATTTAATGAAATATAGTGCAAAGCAGAAAAATTGCATATCTTAGTGTTGCCACTTGGTCGCAAAACAGCTGATACTCTATGTATGGTTAAAGCTCACAAGCTCTGCAACTCGAATTTTTTTTTTCTTCTGCCTAGTTTTAGGCTGTAATTTTGGGAGTTAGCCGTTCATAATTCAAATAAACGGCACGACAAGCGTCGAATATTACAAGTTCAGTGTTCATTTGTCGAAACTTATCGGATATGAGGCCCTATAACATATGCCAGCTATGTAAACGATTGTCTGAGAAGAGAATCAAAGAATTTTCGGTATTTTTTTATGCTGGAAGTTCTTTAACTAAAAACGTATCTTTTGTATGGCTTTTAGTATTTTTTTAAAATAATTTCTCTGCAATACAATCGTCAATTAATTAGTATTTTGAGTAGTTCGAATTATTTTAGCAGTGCCCTTCTATGGGCTTCTCTTAAAACAAATACTTAAATAGACTTTTTCTAATAAAAGTACCTAGTTTTAGTATTTTTTTAATGATTAATTTTGGTAGCTAATTAAGATTTTTGATTTATTTAAACAATTTTTATTACTTTTTTTTATTATTATTTATTTGACTACTTTTAGTATCTATGTAGGTTTTTTTTTATTTTTTTTTTTAGTTTAGAAATGTTTTTTTTTTTTAATATCTAGCTTAGTTTTTTTGCTATTATTTCTAGTGTTTTTGGTATTTATTTTAGTATTTATGTTCTGGCATTATATTGTTTCTAGTATTATTAAGCAGAGAAAACTAAAAAAACAGAGTCGTAAGCCAATTAAAGCTGAATTATCTGAATGGAATGGCTTTTCTTATGCCGCAACAACAAATGCCTGAAATACTTTCTAAAACAATACATAATATGTGCGGACAACATACTAGACGATCTCTAATGCCATTTGTCGCGCGCACGGTGGCCTCACCCATTTCCCAACCATCTATCGGACCTCCTCCAGACTCTAGACTCTAGACTCTAGACTCTAGACTCTAGAGTTCAATGTCAGTCGTCTGCAGCAGCGAGCGAGCGACTCGACAGACAAGTGTGTGTGTTGAGCAGAGACCAACTTCAAGTCCATGTCGAATTTTGAAGACGAGACAAAGACCAAACTCCGGCAGCCAACGGGCGTCCATTAGAGTCACGTTATGTGGAGGGAGCTACCGCACACGGCTACCGGGACCGACCGCTACAAGACGACACTCAAGAACCTCGTTAACAGACGAAGACCCTCGGCTCTGCGGGCCCATAAACCACAGGCGGGGCAGACGGGGCAGACTGACGGACAGAGAGACCCGTGTAGTACTCTGTGTCTTGCATATTTGCATAAAAACCCAGAAAAACAGCAGACAAGACCATTTAGCGGTACTCCCACAGCGGCGGAGGCCCCTTCGATTTGGTTTCGATTTGAGGCAATGTCCCCTGAATGCCTGATGATGATTAAACACCGAACTACTGGGGCGGGTACTGACATTGAATTCGAACAAAGTTACACAACAATCGTCATCATTATTATAACGATCATTATGTGACTCTGAAGCCAAAGACAAATATTTAAGCAAATACAAAAAAAACAGAGAAGAAAATAAAATAAAAGAAAAGAAAGGAGAGCGATCCGGTTCGGCATAGACAATTATGCTACGGGTGGTGGTGGTGGGGGAGAGGGAGGGGGAGGGGGAATACTGTTGTGGAGTGTTACTGTATAGTGGGCGTGGCTTTTGAACAATTTTGCAATATTTAGCATAAAATTGCGCAACATGCGTGTGTGTTGTTGCCTCAACAATTATGCAACAATTTTGGGGATAGGCAGGAGGGTATGACGATTTTTACAAGATCTGTTGACAGCTTTTTGATTCGTAGGATCACCATAGTATCACAGATAATACCAGGGTATCAATGGCTTCGAAACTCTCTCCTGTCTCTTGTGTGTTTTTGTGTGTGTTTTCTATGTGTCTTAAATTCGTTTCGGGGCTTGGCCCAGAGAGTGGCCCAAAGAGTGCACGTCATAAAAATCAAAATTAAAACAAATTGCAAGCCAGCGAAAAGCAAACAAATTTATGCCAATCCAAAAATCCATTTCAGTCGCAGTTCCAGTTCCAGTTCAAGTGAAAATGCAAATAA
Organism: Drosophila pseudoobscura; assembly: GCF_009870125.1. Taxonomy (NCBI): domain Eukaryota; kingdom Metazoa; phylum Arthropoda; class Insecta; order Diptera; family Drosophilidae; genus Drosophila; species Drosophila pseudoobscura. Next base: position 60,373,207 of record NC_046683.1, read on the forward strand.
ATAAAAGTGAGAGAAAATACCAGAAAGAAAAATAAATAACTGCAAATAAAAGAAAGAGACAAATGTGAAATAGGTGAAGTGGAAGTGCGATCTCGAGAGACGACTGACTGTAAATACATTCGCCAAAATGATTGTGAAAATGGAACCCGACGAACTAATCACCTTTCGTGTCCAGTATCTGGTGGACAGCGATCCGCTATCGGCCTGCACCGCCTTCCCCATACCGGTGCGTGCCCCCACCTATGCGTTTGCCACAACCATGCCGCTGGCCACGCAGATCGGCACCATACTCAGGCTGTTGAATGCCCCACAAAGTGTAAGCATTAAGACAATGGATCTTTCTTTCTTTCTTTCATACACGTAAATATATATATTATCCGTATTTTCAACGGGCTTTAGCTTATCTCTGTCTTATCGGACAGCCTAAATCTTTTGGCCGAAAAAAAACACACACACACACACAGAGTACGAAAATCTTTTGTATACGAAAAGGCATTAACTCTTTTAGCGTCGCATTTACGAGATACTTTAAGAAGTATGTATAGGCATTATCGAGATCAAGATTGCGGGTTTTTTTTTTGTTGTTTTTTTTTTGTTTGTTAGTAAAACTATGAAGAAGTTTTTTGAGGGTTTCTTTTTTATACTTCTTTCAAAAATTTAATATTTATTTTTATGCCATGATGAAAACAGTTTTTGCACACGCTAGCCCAGCGCTTTGATGATGCTGGCTTTTGCGGATTTTTCAGATTTTGCCGATTTGGCTGATAGTTGTCCACAGTTCATGCCAGAAGTCTGTGAACAGTAGAGGGTATGACAGTTATTGTGTAATTTAAAGGTTGAAAATGTTCCATAATCCAGAAAAAGGGGATTTTTTCCATTTAAATGTTGAGCAGATTGCAATCTAACCTTTTCTTAAATAAATAAATAAATAAATATTCACATACTACCGTATTTGCCAGCTTGTGCTTCTTCTTCAGACTCTCCCTCCTTCCCCCCCCCCGCCTACGACTGCTCTAACGCTCTACATATGTATATCACTCTCTCCTTCGCTCGCTCGCCCAAGCTCTCTTAAGCTCTACCATTCTATCACTCTCTCTCTCGCTCTTAAGCTCTACCATTCTAGCACTCTCTCAGGCAAAGCCGCTCCTGCTCTCCTCGCATGTTCTTGCTGTTGTTGTTGTTGTTGTGGCTGCAAGTGTCACTTTGCACTCTCCTTCGTTCCACTCCTTTCGCTGAGAGCGAACCAAGCCGGCAGCTTGCGAGTGTGTGATGCCTGTCTAATGCCTGCTGCCTTGTTCCGCATATCGGAATTTATCATTGGATTGATTTGATGCAGCATTTACCGCCCCAATCGCAGACTTTTCGCACTCACTGTCTCTGAACCGATGGCATATACATTTTGTATGTGTATATTTCCAGTGCGGTTTTTGTTTTGTGGCACGGCATCCCAGACCGAGACCGCGAATCATTTGCATAGCGTGTTTAGACGCATTTATCGCTCTATATCGCCACCACATTTCCTATAAAAATAAAAACGCATAAAAAGCATTATAACTCGTTTATCGTCCGGCAATGGAACGATTATGTATGCTCGTTCCTCCACAAAAAAAAAAAAAAACTAAACAAAAATCGACAATTGATTTATTTGTGAAATTTCCACATGAAAGGCAAAGATTAAACTTGGCCAGAACCAAATTGATTCAAAAAAGGGGAAAAAAACCTCTAGCCACAAATCTAAAAAAAAAGAAAAAAAAAGAAGGGGCGAGATGTAAGTCAATTGAAGCGGAATAAGTTTTATATGTTCGAGAATCAGTGAGAGGAAAGAGCGTTGAAATGGAAAGAACCACAAGCCAACAACAAAAACCAATGGGGGAAAACTTTTAGGAAATCTGCTTAAATGGTAATTGGTAAATAACAGAAGAAAAACTTATCCACAAACAAAAACAAACAAAGGGGTTAGTTCTGTTCTGGCAAAAACATAGAGAGAGGGGGAGAGAGGGGGATAGAGAGAAAGAGATTAAAGAGACAAGGAAGTAAAGTGTTTTAGCATGTTCTAAGGCCACGTACTTATTACAATATTTTATTCTCGAACCGAGCAAATGATGCATTGCCAATGGATGGGCCAATGCCAATGACCGACCCTTTTCACTGGGCGCGATCCCCGGCCAGAAGAAGACAATGGCAGATGGCAATGGCGAGGAGGGATTGGCTCGAACAGATCCAAGCCCAGCTCTGAGCCAGCCCCGGGCTGGGCTAACTTATTGCTATCGCACAATCTGTGGCAACTAATAGGAAGTTGGGGCAGGCAGAAAACCCCAGGCCCCAGAGCCACAGTCAGAGCCACAGTCAGAGCCAGGGCCAGAGCCAGAGCCACAGCTGGGGCTGGCTCTCTTTTTCTGGGCGCATTGTGAAAGCCATGGCCAGCAATTATCTAAGCCTGCCATTGTTTGCCCCTGCAACGAGTGGCATCGCGCTGCCAGCCAGCCTGCCTTTGCCTGACTTTGACTAATTTGCAAAAAAGCCACTAAGGAGCCATCGAACAGCCTCCCCATTCGTGGAGGCTCCACCGCCACCACCACCAGCAGCCAGCCACCAGCCACCATCCGCCAGCCACCAGCCACCAGCCACTGCCTGTCATCTGTCATCCAGTGTGGGGCAGAGCAGAGCAGAGCACAGAGCAGGCCGCAAGGATACGTAAATCTTGACAAGCGGCGGCAATAAATTCTAATGAGCAAATCGCAAAAGGAAGTTCTGGCTTTCCAGCTTCTATATCCAGAGTGTGCTCTCAGGATGTTGTCGGAGGCAGATTTATGTGGCAGGCTTCGGCTTCGGCATCGGCACCGGCATCGGCAGCTGTAAATGCCATTTGTCCAATTAGTCAGCAAACAGAGAGAACTTTGCTGGCCTGCTCCTATGTACGACTGCTGCCCCTAGTGCTATCGGCAGTTGCCTGCATGCAACTTGTTAAATTTAGCGCATTACAATAGATTCATAAATTTTCGCCCCACCAATCTCCACCAAGCCTAATCTCCAGCGATGACATCAGTGCGGGACGGACAGTGCCGACAGATTCGAGAACCCACAAAAGTTAAAAATATAAATAATCGTGCGAGTAGTGGTCGTTGTGGCTGGCCAATGGAAACGATATGATACTCAATATATACAGGTATACAGGGTAGGGTGGGGTGTATCTGTTTCACAATAGATACGACAGGGGAACAGAGGGGGATTATTTTCATGGTGCAGATCCAGATAAAGTCCGTTACTCACCGAATAGATTGTCTTGATTAGATCTAGAGGGATACAATTATCCCAAACAGCACAAACTAGCTATCCTTAAAGATACGTATAGGTATCTACTACCTGGGGAAAGAAAAATCTCAATGCTGGGGAAAGCCTGAGAATAAAAGTATCAGAAATTATTAATTGAAAACAATAAAATATGAAATAAAATTAAAACGAATTCAATAATAGATTAATTAAAACACAAATTATTTCATATATTTAGACTAGAAATTGTCTTGAAACGTCTTCTTTAAGTGTGCTTTATATTGGTCGCGCGTCATGCGGCAGTGCCTCTCGGTCAACCTCGACTTGGTGTCGCTTGGGCCATCAAGTAGTCCATTGTACAGCCAAATCCTTAAATTTACACAGTATCTACCCATTCGACAACGTTTAATTCGATTGTCTAATGTTTTGATTTGAATTTATTTTGTTATTCTTTCTGCCAATTATTTCTGTGTTGACTGTTTCTTCGCGTCATTCAGAACAGAACAGAACAGAACAGAATGAGAGATAAGCATATAGGGAGTACGCGTGTTCAATTGAATGGAAATAGAGAACCAACAACAAAGACTACAGGCCACAATTAAACTACAGAAAAAAGTCGAACAATTCATTCACAAAACAAAAACCAAACCAAACCAAAAGGTAAAGCCAAAGCCAAAGGCAAAAGCTCATTAAAATAAACAAAATAAATAAAAAGAGAATTCAATTATTTGTAGTAAATAAATTAATCCGTTATACGAGTATTGAGAGCATTGCGTCATTTACATGTGTCATTCACACGATTGAACAATACTAGTATTATTCACAGTCGTAGCTGCATTCAAAGTCAATCAAAATCATTGACTTGTAAGGCTTGACCCGGTGCGAAAACTTTTCCATTAACTTTGAAATTTAATTGTTGGTCAAATATTTGAGCCACGCTCGACACTTTTGACCATCTCCCGGCAGGCATCTCTCTCTCTCTCTCTGTCTCTCTGTCTCTCTTCTGGCATTAAATTATTTGCATTACGAATTTGCACAGCAATCTCTTCTGTATATTTCCCCTTTGAAGTTATGCCTGGGTTTTTGAATTCAATTAGCACTGTGGCCATCCATCAGATTTTGCGGTCAACCTGTGGGTCAATCAACTCTGATTGATGTGAAAGCAAAAGTGTATTAGTCACTGAAACGCCAACAAGGTTAACAATTTTCAGGCTCTTTGCTAGGTTTTATTTGGCTTGTGAGTGGGCTGACCTTTGATCTATATTTGTTTGATTTCAAATATAGACTGGAGAAGGAAGAAATATTTTGCTGGATTTTATAAAATAAATAAATAATTTTCTCTAAATTTAAAAAAAGAAGAAGAAAAAGTTTTCAAATCAATCCCTTTTTTAGTTCGTTTATTATGTGTTTAAGGGGGAGCTGGAGGCTTAATTTATTTTTATTTTAATTTCTCTCATATCCAATTTGCTAGTTAGTCACTTATTTATCCCCATTTATAACTGCTCTGCCACATATAATCCCCTACAATGAATATTTTCACATATAAATCCCCAACAATGTGTCTAAAAAAAAAGGCAAATCCATATGTCATCTCTTCATTAGAGCCAACAAATTGCTTGTATATTGTATGTCCCTCTTTTTTCTACATTACTCATGGATTTTAAAACATAATTAATCAAAATTAATATCCAGTTTGTTATTCGCCCGAAAAAAAGTCTCAATGACGAATTTACGAGGCTGTCAATAATATTGTATGAAAAGTATTTGTTTATTTTCCCAAAACATATTGGATCTATCGTTTTGCTGATTTTATAGTTTTTTCCCCCCACTAAATCTTTTTTTAAAATATTTTCTCCTCGTGGATTTTAATGCTCGCGCGCGCCCCTTAACTGTGTCAATGGCCACATTTATGTGTGTTGTTTTTTTTTTTTTTGGCCAAAAATCATTTTGATTAAAAATCTTGTCATGCTTCACTCAAAGTATACAAAAAAAAAAATCAAAGCCAAAAAAGCGACCGATATAAAAATTTGCATAGAGCTGTGAATGAGACGCAGGGAATGGATGAATGAATGAACGAATGAACAAACGAATATGAAAGACGGAACATAAATAAATCATAAAACCGATTCCAAGCCATAGTTTTTGTTGTTTTTATTTTTCTCGCCGAAAGCTTGAGGGCTCCAATATTTGCTTTGATTTTAATTGCCCGCCCGCTTATATAAAGATCTGCCGTGTTTATACAGTAGACTAAAGCACGCATTTGACACATAATTTGAATGCCTCGGCTGCTCCTCCTTTGGGGCAAACAATGACGGAACCCAAACGTTGGTCTAGAAAGTTTTTTGGCCCAATGCCTCAGCCAGGAAGTCAGCTGGAGATTTGCTCAAGTGGCTTCGAGTGGGGCCTCTCTTTTTTGATAAGGAAACGTGACTCGTACTAGACTGCATGGCTCGCACTGACTTTTGGGGCAAACAAAACTCTCAAGTGCTGACGAGTCATTTAACTAGGAAAAGTCTCATTTCAGCTAAAAAGAAAAAAATACTCATATTTATGGACTTGTTTGCTGTGGCTCTCTCCGTCAGATAGGGTTCTACGAAAGGCAGTAATAGATTCATAAACTAATCAGTAGATGGAAATATGATGCAGGCATCTACACTCAAATGAAATATCAATAGATTTGCACCGTGCTTGGAAACTCTAAAAAGAAAAGAAAGTGGTTTTCCCTTACATTAATATGAAAATTATTTGATCTATATAAAAATAAAAATATATTTCATATATAAAATAAATATTTTTCAAGAGCTGTTAAAAGTCATTGGATCCATAAATTAATTAAGATACTAACCAAATTTGGCAAAAGGACTTTAAATAATTTGTAAAAAAGGAATTTTTTCTGTTTGTGGCCATTCGCTTATGGGAAACATTTACAGCAAATCAACATTCTTCGACGAATGTCTCCTAAGAAAAAAGGGGCATACGAGTCATAAGAGAATGAGCCCTAAAAACAGTCCCAAAAGCCCCACCTTCCAACCAATGCTGGGCGTCCGTCTGTTTAATCCTCCACCCGGATGACAGAGAATATTCTCTGTTTCTGTTTCTGTTGGTTTTGCTGCTGCTGTTTTCACACATTAAGCATTGAGCATTAAGCATCGACACAGATATAATACCATGTTGTACCCGGTAATTGTTCTGTAAATGCAGAAATAATTACTTTCAATGCGCCAATAAACAGACAGCGACAAGACAAGAGTTGGTCTGCGGGCCGTCAATCAGTGCATTTGTGCACGCAGCAGGAGCTTGATCAATCAGGCAGGCAGCCAAGGCAATCAGCGGCTTGAAAGAAAACTGAAAGCAGAGAAAAGTAGGTGACCGACCAGCCAGCAGCCAGCAGCCAGTCGGCGCGTCATCTCTTGGTCAGCCATCAAGTTGGTCCAACTCCGGCTGCTGTCGGCCTCAATGTTGGCCTAAACGAAATCGTCTGCTGACTTTCAATGCAACAAAACGTTCTATGGTGCACCAGCAGCACATCAACCTCTCCATCAGCAGTGGCTTCATCTGTAGCCCCCATCTGTGGCCACCATCCCGTAGCTTCTTTCTCTTTTTACTCGAAAAACCGAAACCATAAACAACTTTTACTGCGTAGTGCGGTAGTGGCAGTGGCAGTGTCTGTTGTTGTTGTTGCTGCTGCCATTTACTTTTAGCCAGACTTTAATTATAATTGCCGGCTCTCCTTCTCTTCTCCCTCATTGCAGATCGATGATGCAGCCATTCAGGTGTACAAGGATGGGGACTATGGTGCCTATTTGGACCTGGAATCATCGCTGGCCGAACAGACCGAAGAGATCGAGGGCCTGAATGCCAGGTGAGTGCACAGTTCTCCCTCTCTCCCTCTCTGCCTCTCCCTTCCTCAGTGGAGCGTGTGTGTGGGATGATCGGTGGACACTAACGAATTGTCAACCCACATGTTGGTGGCCAGAGGCGGTCGACACCTGGCGCAATCAGTGCCACCGCAGCCACAGCAGCCACCCACAAAAATTTGTCAAAGAATTTTCACTTTTGCTAAGGCATCTGCTGCTGCTGCCGCCGCTGCTTACCTTGAACCCATTTTGGCTGCTCATTTTCCCACCCCCACGTTTTCGGGAAAGCCACAGAGCAGCATCTGGACGTTGAAATGTTGAACCAGTCCTCCTTTGGGTTACTGGGGCACCAGATCGTGGGTGGCTCTCTCTCTCTGTCGCTCCTGTCAGCCTTTCACCGAAATGCAACATATATTACACATACGACATGGCGGTCGGATCGCCTTCTTCTTGACCATATCCGACTCCCATCTAAGGGGGGGTGGTGGAAGGGGGGGGGGATTCGCTAATAAAGTTATTTGACTGTCGCTCGTACTCGTATTTGTGGCAGGCACACACAGGAAACGGACTCTCTGGCCTGCCTGGCAGTGCTCCAGACATTTGCATGCCACGACATGGCTACGTGCAACTTGTTGCTGCCGCAACTTGCAGTTAATTTGCATTTAATCCGCGCACAGAAGAGACAACGTACAACGTACAACGTACGAGTACGAGTATAAGCCATGGCTATGGGTACTGCCACATTTTTGATGTCGTTGTCGTTGCTGTTGTTGGACCTCTGCCTCCTCCAGTCGTTATACATATATATGTATATATTTTTTTGAGCGCTTTTTCTTCATAACTGGCATGCATATAAAGTACATTTCTCAACAAATACCCCTTGAGGTATTAGAAAAAGGATGTGCTCGACTAGGGAGAACATTTCCAAGGGAAATATCCAAAGATAATGGAATCTCTCATCTGTTTCAAGCATAAGAATTGCTTCTTCTAGTCGAGGTACCCACTAGTCGATCATTATGTGTACTTTTGATAGTTTTTTTTTATTATTATTTATTTATTTATTTATTTCGCGGCCAGAGCAGTGCCAGAGCAGTGCCAGAGCAGTGCCAGAGCAGTGCCAGAGCACCGTGTGCGAACGTGATGTCATGACAAAAGGCAGCAACATCAGCAGAAGGCAACAGGCGGCAGGCAGCAGGCAGCAGGGCAGGCGCTAAAGCAGAGCTCTGCCGCACAAAAGAAAAATGATGTACGCGATGGGGCACAAGTGTCAAAGTAGAAGAACACACAACAATACAGCAAGATGGCTTAAAGAAGACCAGGGCTCAAAGAAGAAGGCTTAAAGTCATAACCGTACCAGGGGCAAAGTCAATGTTCTGAAGTTGCTTAACCTCCAGGGAGGAGAGATGAGGCATGGGAAAGAGGCAGCCAGGCAGGCAACTGGCAGTCTATTTCTGACTTTCACTTCATCCACTCCAGCCATCAGTCATAAACCGGGAATAAGGTGGGGGCTCCTGGCATCCCCCCCCACCAGATGCTTTGAAATTATAACGTAAATGTCGCCGCGTCTGCGCAAATTGCAGCCACTTTGCAGCGTTTGAAGGGGCAGCCCATTTACGCGAGTCTGCGGTTGGCGCCAATGAGAGTGGTCTATAGGCCCAAGAGTGGTCTTGGGCCCGTCCTCTGGGCCACTAATCATGCTTATCGCATTAGTCATGGCAGCGTGCTTGCATGCAAATCATGTGCCTCATGCGCCGCATCAAAAATTCCTCAGACAAGAGACGAGAGACGAGAGAGAGAGGACAGAGACAGAGACAGAGACAGGTGTGGCTGCAGAAGAAACCTTTATTATTATTATGAATTCTTGTCTATATTCCGATTCCAAGTCCAAGTCCAGGGTGCCCAATGCCCAGTGCCCAGTGTGTGTGTGTTCTTCATAGTCCATTTTCAATTATCTGCTTTGTTGGTTATTATTTTTACGAGTATTATGAGGGGCGGCAGGGAGGCCAAGCAGCAAAGCAGCGGGTAATCAATGCTCTTAACTGGTCAATGAACCCTCCCTCTCCACCCAGCAGGCAGGCACTGCTGTTTGCCCCCCCACATAGTGTGCCCTGAGAAATTCAAACAATATTACAAATCAATGCAATATTAAAAATCTAATATCTGTTTATATATTTTATATTTTTGAACAGCCGCAAAAACTCTCTGGTGGTACGCACACAACTGAATGTGCGCGTGCATTCGATTATTGGTAAGAAATACGAATCAATTCACTAGGGAAAACCCTACTTAATAATGGGAAAAACTACTCCATCTTTGCAGAAAAACTACTTTCATCGGAGGGCAGCGACCTGCGACGTGCGTTATTCTCATTGAAGCAGGTGTTCCAGGAGGATAAGGATCTGGTGCATGCCTTTGTGGCCCTCGGCGGTCTCAATTGTCTGGTGCGCGTGGGCAATTGCGCAGATCAAAACTATCAGAATTATATACTGCGTGCCCTGGGACAGGTAAGAGAATCCCACAGATCGATGGTTCGGTGGATAGATCCCAGAGGATAATTATGTCATTTTGTTGTTGTTGTTGTTGTTTAGGTCATGCTCTATGTGGATGGAATGAACGGCGTGATGAAGCATGAGCCGACAATGCAATGGCTGTACTCATTGATTGCCTCCAATTACCGATCCGTGGTGAAGACGGCCCTCAAGCTGTTGCTGGTGTTTGTGGAATATGCCGAGTCCAATTGCTATGTGCTGGTCAGTGCCATACACGCGGTGGATGCCACACAGGGCACGTTGCCATGGTCGAATATAATGAGGTATACTTTTGGGCAGAAGACCATCGCAGATGGGGGGAGCCATTCATTCATTTGATTGAATATTTTGACCGTTTCCACAGACTGCTCAAGGACTATGACAATGCAGATGCCGAACTGGTGATCTATGCCACATCGTTGATCAACAAAACCCTCGCTGGACTGAACGATCAGGACACGTTCTACGACGAAAGCGATCTACTGGAGCAGCAGGGCATGGAGACGGTCATCCAGCGTTATATGTCCAAGCCGGGCACCGATCTGGATCTGCTCGATCAGCTGCAACTCTACGAGGCTGTACTCAAGTGGGTGGCAGCTCTACCCAAAGAATTATGCCCACAGATTGCTTATATATCCCCTAAACTCCCTTCCAGATTCGAAGATGGCGAATCTGATGGCCAGCGGCTGCCCCAAAACTCTATGCGCAAGACTCAGCGCTATCGTCCGGGCTCGAACACCACAGAGCGACGCAAATCGCGACGCCACAGCACCGACAACAGTCCTGCGCCCATCACCAAGGTCCTGGCCACAACCCTACTGCGTATGACGCCCACACAGGGAACCCTGGACGAGGATAGCTCGGGTTCCACCAACTCCACGGAGTTCAGTGGCGGCCTGTTCAACGAGAAGAAGCGTGAGAATCGAATAAGGATGTCCTGCAGCACTCAGAGAACTAATGCCCTCTTGGATTTTTACAGCACGCGATGGTGCGGGAGTCACGCCGGGCCTTAGGCGTCGTCGGGAGCGCGCAGAGCGGCACAAGAGCTTCCTCAAGGAGCAACAGGAGGCAGCGGCCAATGGGATATTTGCCGCCCTAGAGCAGCGCGAGGGTTTGGGTGAGTACGGTGCCGCAGGATAACGCAAAGGCTTCTCTGTACAGGCTGCTTACTAACTTTTGATTCTCTCTATCCCCCAACAAAAAACAAAAAACAAAAACAATGCTAATCCATGCTCCATTCATGTGTGTGTTTTTGTCCCGCTGTTGCCTCACCCGCTGATCCATATGCTAACCGGCCAAAAGGCCAAATCGTAACAGCCATTCCTGCCACCATACAAAGCGGCGACAGTCCGCCGCAGTCATTGCAGCACGAGCTGCCGCTGCAGCCGTGCAACAATAATATTAGCAGCAACAGCAACAATGACACGCCCAATAACAGCCTGCTGCTGAGTCCCAGCAAGCAGCTGCTAAGCGGCAGCCACAGCATCTCGATCATCAACAACAGCTTCGACAAGGCCAACAACAACAATAACACCAACAATCAGAACGAGTTCCTTACGAAAAAGAATCTCTTCCGCGAACGGAACGCCACTGTGATCAATGGGATCATGAAGAACATCCAGCAGACGGCGGACAGTGGCTACAAGAAGTACGAGAATGATGCGAATCGCCTGAATAACTACTACACGCAGATGAGTCAATCGCCCAAGCATCAGCTGCAGCAGCAGGATCCCGATGGAGTCCTGCTCAGTCCTAAGAAGTCGCTGAATGCGTCAGGATTTGATTTCACGCCCGTTCCGCTCAGCTCCACGCCGGTTAAGGGAGATATCCCACCAGAAGCAGAGCCACTGAGTCCCATACAGAAACCCATGGCATTGGCATCACCACCACCGCCACCGCCGCCGCCACCACCACCGCCACCCACCTGGTGGCATGCCCCCATTGGCAGCGTTGCGACCAGAACCCTAACCAGTACTAACCCCGCTGTGGATACCCCAACAGGTAGGGTGCCGTGTGTTGCATACTCTCGAGCGCTGCCAAGACATGTCCATCACTCCATCACACAGCAGCCGCTGCATACTTTTCTGTGTGACATACCCCTAGGGATAAGTGTGCTATTACTATACAATTGTTGTTCTCCCCCACACAGATCTGGACAGCGAGGGGAAGCAGCAACAGCAGCTGCTGCAGCTGCAGCTGAAGCGCGACCACACGGTCAAGGATCTGACACAGAAGCTAAGCAATCTGCCCACAAGTCCCACACAGGAGCCAGGCAATCGCTCTGCCATTGTCGGCGATATGTCCGGCCTTATATCGAAAGCCAAAGAGGGACTGGCCAAGAGCAAAAGCAAGGGGGAAATATCAAGGTGAGATTTAAAGGATTACATTGATCGGGATACTTCCCTCAAGTGAAAGCCTTGTTCTTCCTGGTACTTGTCCAAGTACGAAATCGTGTGACTTTTCGGTTTTGATAGAGGTAGCTCATGCTATGAGTATGCCACTACTTTTTCCCTGGAAGAAGATTGTATAGAGTCCATAACTGACTCAGAATCGAAGAGATTACATTTCTAGCGATATGAACCGGTCCTCGAAGAGTTTAGGTATATATTAATTTTGTGGTGACCCCCCCAATAAACGACTCTGTCTGTCCGTCGGGCCTTCCGTCTGTATGTCTTGTTTGACACCTAGTTCTTAGGGACTATAAAAGCTAGAGCAGACACTGTGATAGCCCCCGCCTAACCTGTGATATCACACTGAATCAAGTTTGTTTCAAAACTCCCCGCCCCACTCCTTTCCCACAAGGAACGAAAATCTGTGCCGTCCACAATTTGGAAACCGAAAACGCGGAATCATTGAGAATGACCAGAATGAATATCTATCAGGTTGCCGAATCTGGATCAGATAGGATCATTTTTGAAGCGAGAATGAACAAATCCATTTGCTGTGACTACGGAATTATTTCCACGCGCTTACTCATTCTCTCTCTTTCTCCCTCTGACTGTCTCTGTCTGTGCCATTATAAAATACATATATTGTATTGGTTACATACATCATAAGCTGACATCTGTACATCCCTAAATACGTGGTACCGGTTATACAAGTAGGGCAGCGGCCCTTGCCGCGTCTCTCAACGTTCCCGCTCGATACCTCTTAAACCGAATTAACGGTAAATCCGATTAGAAGCTCGTGCGATGATTGCGTACAGGTTGTATCTCGCGTACTTCTGATTTACGAGTATATATGGCGCCACGTTTACAGCCGCGATAAGAATTTAGGGCAAGAAATCCCCTGCATCGGGGGCAGCACGAGCAAAGATACGTATACGAGTAGTAGGGGTTTTTTAAGGGTTCGTTTGTTACTCATTGATAGAATCTTTTGGGGAACATAGAAATATGCTAACTAGATCTCCCATATCCCTATATCTTGCCTACGATGTGGCTGGGGGCTTTGTATCGGGTTTTACATCGAATCGAAGTAGCGTTGCCTTAAATGTCATTTTGCTGGAGTTTACAAAACAGCAAAGTCCTAGTAGGATTTGATTTATACTCCTGTCAATTACACAAAATAATAAACTGCTCAAAGCCGGACTGACGTAGCCAGAGAAAATTAAAATGGAACCGTTCAATTCTCGAACGATTCTGATGGAGGGCCTGAAAGAGAACGCCCAGAACATTCAAATCGAGCTACGAATGCTGCGCCAACGAGGGGTGCCGCACGCGGCTTTGGATTTAGAGACTCTGAGCCGTGTTGTTGAGCTGAATCGCCAGCTACTACATACCACAGAGTCCTTAACCCAGATTCTTCGGGAAATTGTCGATGAGGCCATGGATGTGGAGATTATTGGGGCTCAGATCGTGCTGGCTCTCGAGGTGTCCCGCATACAGGACGAAGTTATCGCCAATGATGCTTGAAGAAGTCGAGCTCTACGAAATGGGTGGAACCTTTGGCCAATCGTCCCCCCAATCGTCGACCTGGAGCGGGGCGTATTCCGCAAAATAGCTAATCTCAGAGTTCCCAATAAAAACCCATCGATAGTTAACAGTTAAAAACAGATTTATTGCAGGAACGGGGGAACTATAAACTATTGGCTCTAGCCATAGCTTATCCGTAGATGGGATTGTACTTCTCATACAGGGCAGTGTAGGCAGCCTTGGCGGCATCCACAGACAGTCCCTTGCGGCTCAGCCAGGCATCGTACTTGGCCGCACCCTCGGCATCGGCGGGCTTCTCAATGGCAATATCGCCCTCGTGGATCTGCTTGTAGAGGCCGTAGAACTCCAGGTACACCTCCGTTGGGGGCTTCTTGCTGAAGGCCTTGGTCTTCTCGAGAATTGCGTTGAACTGCAACACAGAAACAGAGTCAATCCTAATATTTGCGGATACGGGATCAATCCAAGAGACTTACATCCATTTCGTTCGAGTAATGCCGTGACAACTAATGATTAATTTCGTACAGCTCTCAACTTTTATACCACTCGAACATCGTGGCAGGAGCTCTTATCTATCGATAATGCAACCCGATAATGCGACGGCGGCAGCAACGTCGGCGGAGTCCATCGGGCAAATTTGTTTGATTAGATTTTTTTATGTGAGAGTTTCGTAAGAGTTCAATAATTCATCCAGTTGTGGGTTCTAGGTAAAAGTTTGGGTCTTTCCATATCTGCCTCTCGTCATCGGAGCTCTCGAAGAAAGTAGCCTGGCCTCTTCCTGCCTGGCCCCCGAGTCGCCTGATTCTATCGTTATCTTTCGGGACTATCTTGCTGCCGGGCACAAGGCGTGTCCCCCGATAAGGCCATTTATGGCCCACCTCCATCGACTGATAGCTGATAGTAACACTCAGTTCGCAAAATTTCGTATACTGCCATCATGATGACATAAAGGATTAACCTTTGATTATATCTCTCCCTCAAATAAATAGATCATCGAGTGTGGATCAGGAGCTGAAGAAGTCCGAGCCGAAGAAATCAGAGAACGAGCTGCACTGGGAGGAACTGGTGCGGAATATGACGCGACCCTTGAACCTCTGCGACCTGGACTTTACCGATCTTCACGATGACGATGAGAAGGATGTGCTGGCGCCACGTGGCCTGGGAGTCGGAATACCGCCACCACCGCCGCCGTTCGCAGGCGGTGGAGGCATACTGCCACCACCCATGATGCCACCAGCACCCAGCTTGATCCCTCCCCCCATGTTTGGGTATGGTGGGAGCCTCACCAACAGTGTGAATAGCTCCCTGAATGGATCCGTGAATGGGGATCTGGCTAATGGGAATAACACGATCAAGAAGAACAAGAAGACGGTAAGGGGATTGAAGTAAGGATCATCGAAAGGGCAATGGTTAAGATCGTGTCTTCTATCCGCAGGTCAAGCTCTTCTGGAAGGAAGTGCGCGAAGACTTGATACCCCAGGTGGTGGGTAAGACAATTTGGGATGAGTTGCCCAATGCCAATGTGGACACACAGAAGCTCGAGCATCTCTTTGAGTCCAGAGCCAAAGACTTGATGACCAAGGTGAGACCATAGATCTATCTGTGTACCTCTTTTCCTACCCCCATCGTATTGGTCAAAGGTTCTCGAACAAAAATCGAATTGAATATTCCCCTAGGATAAGTGTGATTAAATTAGTTATACATAAATAGTCTCTCACACTCTACCTATCGTTATAACCAATTGCGAATGATATTTGTACTCTTTTTTCCTCATAAATTTCTTATAAATGTCGAACGGAACGGATAAAAATCAACGTAAATGTTAAACGTGTGCCTAAAACTCCAATCACAATCACAAATCAAACAAATAATTTCTTTAAAACAATGTCTCTCTTTAGGAGGTGAGTGCCATGAAATGTTTTTTTTTTCGTTTTTAATACAAATCTCTTTCAATCTATATGTACATCTCACTCTTTCTATCGCTCACTCTGTCTTTGTCATGATTTGATGCCCATTTTGTTTTGTGTTTTGGTGTTGGTTTCCTATCACTCTTATACACGCACAAACACACACACACAGACTCTTATACACACAGTATAAGAACAGATCAGAACAGACTCCACTCCACTGCACTCTGTCTCAATCTCTCTATCTCTCTCTCTCTGTCTGTCGTTGACTCTTTGCACCATATTTTGTGTTGATCACTGAAGAATCCTTGTATGGAATAAAATAAAACTAACGCTCTTTTTGGGTGGATAATCTTTCAGAAACAACAAGAGCTAAACAAGAGCAAAGAGATCATTGTGCTCGATCACAAACGTTCCAATGCCATCAATATAGCAATCACCAAGCTGCCGCCACCGCGTGCCATTAAGGCGGCCATCCTGAAGATGGATGCCACCGTGGTGACTCGGGAGGGCATTGACAAGCTGCTGAATATGCTGCCCACCGATGAGGAGCGTGGCAAGATCCAAGAGGCACAGCTGGTTAATCCGGAGCTACCTTTGGGCAGTGCCGAGCAGTTCCTCTTGACGCTGGCCTCCATCTCCGAGCTGGGCTCACGTCTGAAGCTGTGGGCCTTCCGCCTGGACTTTGACAACAGCGAGGTAAGAATAGGCCATCAAATAATCTAGATTGATGAAAAGATAACGGAATTTCTTCATTTGCAGAAAGAAATTGCCGAACCACTGATGGATCTCAAGCAAGGCATTGAGATCTTGCGTCAGAATCGCACCTTCCGCAGCATTCTCTCTACCCTGCTGTCCGTGGGCATTTTCCTGAATGGGGCACCCGTCAAGGGCTTCCAGATTGAGTACCTGGCCAAGGTGCCAGAAGTGAAGGACACCGTCCACAAGCATTCGCTGCTGCACCATCTCTGTCACATGGTCATGGAGTCGAGCAGCGACACGAGTGATCTGTACTCGGAAATCGGTCCCATTACGCGTGCCTCCAAGGCTGACTTTACCGACCTGGCCCACAACCTCACGCAACTGGAGGCCGAGTGCAAGGCCTCCTGGGATCGCTTGAAAGTGATAGCCAAACACGACTGCCCGCCACCGCTGAAGCAGAAGCTCGTGGACTTTCTGGCCGATTGTGCGGAGCGCATAATCATCCTGCAGATCGTCCATCGGCGCGTGATGAATCGATACCGCAAGTTCCTTCTGTGGCTGGGCATGCCCCAGCACAGTGTGGCCGAGTCCAGGCCCAATGAGTTCTGCCGCACCCTGTCCGAGTTCGCTTTGGAGTACCGCACGACCAGGGAGCGAGTGCAGCAGCAGCTGGAGAAGAAGGCCAATCACCGCGAGCGCAATAAAACGCGTGGCAAGCTGATCATCGATATGGCCAAGTTCAAGACCAAAGAGGATGTGGCCGATGCAGAGTTGAAGTACGGTTTGAGGACCAATTTGGGCCAAGGATCCGTTTACTAATTGTCCTGTTCCTCGTTGCAGAACCCTTCTGGGCACACCCAGTGCAGATCAGGCGGATGGCACTCTCACCTGGCGACGTCGGCGCGCGGAGCAACTCCGCTCGCCCATTGCCCGCCAGAGCGAGGAGCAGTTCACCGATGGCGATGATGAGATACTCGAATCTCTGGTTAAGACCGCCACCAAGGCGCCGGGCACTCGGACCACACCCAGGGAGCGCAAGAGGACGCGCAATGCGGATCGCAAATCATGTGAGTCCATGTTTTCCGACTACATTTATTCCCAGAGCCTCTCCGAATACAGATTTATTGAAAAGGTGTTGGTCTATCTTTTCGACTTCCACACACACAGCGCGCTATATGTACTATAACCTTTAGCTGGACACCCACCTACACACACCTACACATGCACAGAGCACACGCCCACGAAAGAGGGTACAACCAGCGACACTTATAAATCTATACCAATCAATCAATCTATCAATCAATGAAAGCTAGTATTCTTTATAAATATTTAATCCCACATGAAATTCCAAATTCACGAAACTTTCCCCTTAATTTCCTGTATAATATCCCTTTTTTTTCGAACCTTTGGTTATTCCCACCCAACTGGAAGCTTTCGTTTTGCCAGCACACAGATCTGTTGCCTATATTGGGTTTTAATTTGTTTTTCATTTCGTTCTCTTACCATTAACGCACCATTTTATAAAAATATCCAAAATATATATTGACTATCGATCGAGAAGTGAAGCGCAGCCGCACGCGCGAAGGATTCACAGTTGAAAGAGCACCATCGCCATAGAAACCGTAACCGTTACCGTTAGCGTTTAACCGTAGCCGTAAACCGTAAACCGTAACCGTAACCGTTACCGAAAGAAACAGCCAACTGTTTTTTTAGGTCTTACCTTTTTGGTTAGTGAATTAAATACTGTGTTGAATTTTTCATTTTGTTTCCCTTTACGAATTTTCTTTGTTTACTTTTGTATTTTGTTTTTGGATCCAATTTTGGTGCATGCGAAAAAGAATGGATCCCATAAATGCTATAAATTTCCTGGGCATGATTGTAACAGACAGATATTCAGGCCTATAAAACGCATGTCTCGTATACCTAACATCTGCATGAAAGCCTCAACTTAAAATATATGAGAAAAAATGTTTACTTTACTGAATTTTGTACTGAAATAATATTCTAATAATTTATTGTATAATTTTTCAGTGCGTCGCACGCTTAAGAACGGTCTGACCGATGAGGAGAAACAACATGTGGCTGCCTTGATACAAACCTATTAGGATCTAGATCTGGAGAGATGTATATTTCCATAGAGAACCCAGTCCAACACCCCCCACCCCCCCAGTGATGTCACGAGTCGGGCTATGCGCGCAACAGACTGATATTGGCGATCTCGGACGAGCAGAGCAGCGAAAGCAAGCGAAACCCCCAGAAAAAACCCCTTTTATACGACACACCACATTATCAGCATCACAAAATAACGAAAATGTCCTTAAAAGAATGCGTTTTTTCATAGTGTTTTATCCTGTTATTAATATATAATTATTTTTTTTTTGCTTCGGCCAAGTATTATTAATTACACGTAATTAAAAAAAATCTGTATTGTAATGTTAGATTTTTTTTTTTCAAATTGCAAAAGAATTTCGATTTCGATCCCGATTTTTTAATATATACCAAAATGCCACAAAGTTTTTGTGGGCTACTTAAATTAACTTAAATTTAAAAAAAAATATGACTACCTTAACTACGGAATCAAATCAATAAATAAAGATATTTATTATAATACATAAATTATATTTAACGACGGAAGACTAAAAACCATTTGTACAGGGCTGCTGAACGTAGTCCAGGCAGAAGCCACGATTGTCTATGTCATTTGGGGCCTCTACACCATCCGTGTGGAAGTACAGCCGGAAGGGACGAACGCTGGCTGTAAGAAGGAGATTGAAAAGGGGATAATCGTGAATAAAATCCTGCACTTACATTGCACAGTCTTGGCCAACATGCCAGCCTCGGCGCTGAAGGTGCCACCACACACCCGATCCTCGCAGCCCGGCAGCGGGGGAATGCGATCCGCCGACCGAATGCAGCCAATGAGCAGCCAGTCGCTCACACAGCCATTGGCCCCACCGCCGCCCACCATGGTGGCCACCGGATTGTTGGAATTGCCCGACAGGGTGAAGGCCCTCGAGCGATTATTCTCCAGGTCCGGGCAGGTGTTGTACTGAATGCCGCAGAAGTTGCGCTCGTTGCGAATGCAGATGCTGTAGTCCTGATTGGAGAGCTGCCTGCCACCCACCGTGTTGTAGTTGAAGCTTCGCACGCGACCGCTAATGGCCGTGTAATACTGCAGACAGCCCTGATCCGCTCGGCTGATGCTGCCGCAGTGGATTTGCGTGACGCGGATGCGCCAGAGGCGCGGAAAACTTCCGCTAGTGATCACAGATAAGACAATCGGATTGCTCTGGCCAAGACCTGCATCGATGTACACTGCCCGATCATGAAATTGACATTGAGATGGTTACGAGATGGGAGCAGGAGACTAGAGGAGGTATTCAGACTCACTGTGGTCTGCCGTTGAGCTGCCACAAATGGTGGGCGTCGGACTTCCGCCCGATATCAGCAGTTGATCTTGATTGCACAAATGATTGGCGGCCTCGGGCGGAGCTATGGAAAACATATCCAGATCCAAGCGCAGCTGACAGATGTCCGGATGAAGTTTCTGAACCGTCACCTGGCAACTGCCAGTGCCATCATACACATCCGGATGATTGGGGTTCACAAAGTACGTTGAGTTCTCGCGTATCACGCCCCCGCAGGTCTGAAGAACTATGGAAAAAACATGGTAAACGATTTTTGGGGGGAACTCCAGTCTGGAGCGTATAATTGATTGTCTAAAAACTTACATATGCAACAGACGCCATAGCCACCGCCACAGGGACCCGCTGGTATGCCATTCCTGAGAATACAATCCTTACTGGGAATACAGTTGCCCTGCTCTCCAGAGGGCGCCGAACAGCTGCCGGGCCCAATGGGCACCAGAGCAAATATGGGCAAAACTACAGAGGAACGAAGGAACACAAATGAGCACACACACTCTATTTCGGAGGAGATGATTCCCAACCCAACCTACACTTGGACTCGCGGAAACGGGGACCCGGCGACAGCCATTTGCTGCCGAAGAATAGATCCCGCCAGGTGTTTGTCTGCGGATGTGTTGGCACCTTACAGGTGGCCAGGACAAGGAGACAACAAGACGCCACCGCGAGTTGCAAGTGCCGGGTGCCCATGATGATGATGATAATCCAGTGAACTGCACGCGTTGCTCTTTGGCGCTGTTATGGCAGGCAGCCCTTGCGGAGCCCACGCTTTATTTCACTTGGCATGGCAAAAAGTTTAATGACCGCAATTTGTTCGACGCTTTTCGCTTTTTAGTTTGTGACAAACCCATCCCATCGCCCGAATTTAGCTAAATATTAATTACAATAACAAAACGCAATCGTCGAAACAATTAGATGCGCCACCAGCAGCAACATTGCCACCGAGTGGGAGTGGGAATGGGAATTGGGGATTGGGGAAGTAGCAATCGCATCTGTGTGCTCTCGCTTTTCACGCTTTTCAGGCTTTTCGTCAGCTCTTTCTCTGTTCGGTTTCCTGTTGCGAATCTTTTTTCCACACCTCTGTGCCGCCCATTAAATGTGTGGCAACTCCACAACCCCCAACCCGAAATGCGAGCAGTGAAAAGTGCTGAATAATTTACGTTTATTCACAGCATAACAGAAAGCAGCGGCAATCACAAACAAATGAAGATAGACGTACTATATACACACATTAGCAATCGGGATATTTATGGTTTCACCTCCCCGCCTCACCTCATCAGAAACCGATTTTGACGTCATTGCTTCACGAACCACTAATTGGATTACACAGTTCCCCCAGCAATTGGGTCAATGTCAATTGAATTGCTTAATTCAATTAGGTTTTGGTTTTTCCTAATGTATGTATCTTGTATCTGCATCTGAATTTGAAATTGAAAATTTCCATCGTTTATCACCAGAAACTGACCTTCGCAATGGAATTTGCTCAGCTTTTCTACCGGAAGGGAGTGGTGAACCGTCCACAGAACATTGATAAGCTTTTAGTTTGCCTGAACAGGTAGTAACAAGTGTTATATGGCCCAAGCGTTTCAAGGTCTGTTTTTGCACAGCAACATTTTTGGCCTCCCCGTTATCGGGTTGTGATAAAACGTTTCTTAACCTCCTGAGATCCACTGAATAATGGAGCGGGTAAAATTACGTTTAGATTTTACAAATATTTCAACAGTCCCTGAATTTGAGTCCAAGGTCATAATCAAAAAATTGGCTCGTAAATTCATTCAATTGGTCTGAAGGAAAAACAAACCAAGCTTAAAGGTTTCAGCGGTTCACTGCTTGCTCCGAAGCTTCAGGTTTAATGGATGAACTGCTTGCAGGATTAATCCAAGGGAAAACGAACCAAACCTTCACGCTTCAGCGGCGCACTGCTTGATCAATTGCGGGTGCATAGAAAAGCAACCAAGCTGCTTTCTGCAAGGCTATTGACAGCTTCGACATCCCATCTGATTATAAGATAATCACATTTTCTATTTGTCTGTGGCCTGAGTACACTCGTCATCCACTGGATCATTATTCCACTGGGCAAGTCGTAAAAATGACTGCTTCTAAACGGAGCGAGGAAGTCTGCCTGCTAAATACAGCTGAATTTGTTTCCTAAACACATCGGATTTTATATTTTTGATAAACATTCAATTTGTGTAACTAATTAACGGCTCGAATTAACTTGGATTCAAATTTAGATATCAATCAATTTTGGTTAGCTTCAAACATGAGCTAGTGGCAGAATCGAAATTTTGTTCTGATGATTTCAGTGTTTCCAAAACTGCAGTTGACGACTGAGGCTGCATCTTAGGGGCTTCGACTTGGATCTTCTTGGGCTTCAGCAGGTCCTTTATAGCAGAATACACTGCGCAGGCGGCTGTCACTGCAGCAGAGAACAGCAGAAAGCTGCAGACACCCACGATCAAGCTGGCCCGATTGTAGTCACCACCGAAGAGCTTGGTGTTGAAGACCATTTCGATGGCTTGGAGGTAGCGGACTTTTGCTTCTATTATGCAGCCGTTGGGGTGACGCCAGAAGGTCATCGGCTGGATCTTGTTCCACTTCCACAGGGCCAGCTCCATCAACTCATCCACGGTGTAAGCTACGGGTAGCTCTCGGAAGGATCCGTTACGTACATGAAGAATACTGGGCACACGGTTCACCGAGAAACGTGCAACAATGGTCCCGGTATACTCAATCAGCATGGTAGCCACCTCCACCCGGCTCTCATTCCGTTGCATTGCAGTGGCAAAGTCGGTCCACACACTCTCGAACTGGCTGCAGTTCTTAGCCAGGGGCAAGCAGAAGCCCACCATCCACTCGCCCTTCAACACCTGCTCCCAGCAGCCCTCGTCCAAGTGTACCACAGCGCGCCTCTCTCCTGATGATCCTGGACATAGCTCCTTTCCCAGAGTGCAGCCCAGAAATGCCGTTAGCAGCAACGCGTATATATTGTATTTGTTCATCGCTTGGAATTAAATTTCCTAAATGTGTTCGGTATACTTGTACGAGTCGTAATAAATGTAGATTCGAGAATATGAGAAACTGAGTTAAAAGTCAGAGATCTGTATGCCCTAAACCCTGATCAGGGCCCGAGTAGATTCTAACATTTATTTTCAAAGGTCTTGCTTCTAAGGTTAGGCAAAAAAATGTTCAGAAAAATGTTAAAAGAAGAGCCGAAAAATTAGATGTTTTGGAAAATATGCACCAGATCAATAAATACATCTAATAAAAGAGACCTATAAAATAATAAGATTGTTTTCTACTGAAAAAATGTGTACTTATACTATCCGTTACAGTGCGTCGTATAAGCTGAATTGTTGATGTTAATACAACAGATAAGATATCTTCTAGATAAACTAGTTAAACAAGATAAGGATCTGTCTTAGAGTTTCACTTAAAATATGGTACTCCATGCTTTAATCGAATCAAACACATGATTTAAACTTAATATTTTTATCAGAATTTATTCATTGATTTATTTGGTATATATTTTCATTTCCAATATTCAGCTTTTTAACTTAGATTTAATGCCGCTTAGGGTGCATCTCTATCGCACTCAATGTCGCCGGTTAGCTCGCACTCGCCCACACAGTATTTACCCGACGCCATCGAACAGAACTTGCCCTCGTTGCACTTGATGACGCGATCGGTCAATGTGGTGCCGTTGCACTGCTGGAAGGTGGTGCGACTGGTGCAGACGAACAGAGAGCTGGCTGTGCAGCTGGGACACTCGTTGGGTGTTGTTGCTTCAGAGTCTTGGCATGATGGTTCATAGGCACCCTCCGGGACACAGATTTTGGCTAGACTCGTGCAGACTTCGCCATCATTACATGGCAAAATTGCTCCTGGCTCGACGTTGTCCAAACAGAAGCGGTAGTGCGTCTTATTTACACAAGCCACATTGTTATTGCTCTGGCATTTATTACATTCGCTTTGGATGTAAACCACCATCGAACTGATCATCAGAAAGAGGCACTGTTCGATAAGACCTTGCAACCATTAATATACAAACTTCATTTGTAATTGGTTTCTCTGGAAAGCTCACCAGAGTCCTGAGGAACTGGTACTGTTGCATTTTGGATGGACTTTCAAGAACTGACTGAACGAGAGTCGCCAACAAATGCCTCATTTTATATGAGAAAAAACAGAAGCCAATTCTTCCAGAGATCTTCGACACACACAAACACGAGATAACCTGGGCCTAATCCTGCGAAAACATTAAAATATATGACAGCATGGTGGCTACCGGAATATTCGCGAGATTAGCTTACTAGGAAGAGGCCAAAATGGCCGGATCATCAACTTTATGGCCCCTGCACGGCATTGAAAGATAATAGCACGAGCATCTCGCAGACCCTCCACCATAAAGATATGACCAAGCGGCTTGGCTTTAAAAGGCCTGACACGCAGGTGCCCGATCATTAATTGCCAACTAGAGATGGAGGTGTCCAAGTTACAGATATTGTCGCTCGCTGTGCTCGCAGCCATCCTCCTGTCGCCAGCCGCCGTGGATGCTGTCTGTGGCCGGTGCGTGAACTCTCACGCGTGCATTAGCGAGACCCAGTACCAATTATGCTTCGATGGTAAGTGATTGGCCTACCCCGGAGTCTTCTCTCTAAACAATCGGCTTTGATAGGTGTGCGCGACCAGACGCAAAACTACACGTGCCCCAGCGAGAGGGCCATCTGCACGGATTACCATGCCACCTGCATGGCTAACAGTACGAGTGTGCTAAGGGGCTGCGGCGATGTTTCCGCATGCGGTGTTTGTGCCGATATCGCCACCAAGTTCACTTGCACCTCGCGTAACACCTTTGCCGCCTGCAGCAATGGGGCGATCACCGCGTACACGCAGACATGCAAGAACAATTTCGTGTGCAGTACGGCTTCAGCTGCTGCGGGTACACCCTGTGTCTCCCATTGCAAGGGCGCGACCGGCGACGTATGCGATCTACCTGGGCTAGTTTTCGCCGATGAATTACCTATCGAAACCACCTTAGTGGACACTAGTCCGGTAACCACAGCGTCCCCTTCCGATGATCCGACTGTAACCACTGTGAATCCTTCTACAGCAACAACAGGGATCACAACAGTAGACCCTAGCACAGACTCAACCACAGTAACCCTTCCAACAGACTCCACTTCCACTCCTACAGTAAACACTCCTACTGAGACCACTCCAACCACAGTAACATCTCCCACAGAGACCACTCCTACTCCCACACCAAATCCTTCCACAGATACCACCCAAACCACAGTAAACACTCCCACAGAGACCTCCCCCACCACAGTCACCATTCCAACAGAAACTAGTCCCACTCCCACTGTAACCCTTCCAATAGAGACCTCCCCAACCACAGTCACCATTCCAACAGAAACTAGTCCCACTCCCACAGTAACCCTTCCCACAGAGACAACTCCAACCACAGTGAACACACCAACAGAGGCAACCCCAACCACAGTGACCCCAACCACAGTGACGGCAACCACAGCGACCCCAACCACAGTGACCCCAACCACAGTGACCCCAACCACAGTGACCCCAACCACAGTGACCCCAACCACAGAGGAGCCTACTACTCAGACCACCCTACCAGCGGAGACCGTCTATTGTCAAGGCATCACCACCGCCGGTCGCTATGCCATACCCGGGGACACTGTGTGCACGAGGTAGGTCCACGATATCCCCCTGACTAGCTATCGAAAACTAATCGGATTTTCCTTTTACAGCTACATCAATTGCATCTATAGGGAGAACAGTTGGAAGGGCATAGTCTATAATTGTGTCGCTACCAAGCCGTACTTCAACGCATCCGCCTTCACTTGTGGCACGACCAAGCCATCTGGACCAGGATGTACGGATGCATAGTTTTTTTTTCAAACTCTAATAATAAATATAAAATGTACTTAAATTATCCAAAATAAAAATAAAACAATATGTAATAGAATACGATAAACTAGAAACTATATAAATCTGTTCTTAAATGAGAATCTACGAATGCGGTAAGTACTTCATAACAGAGGCATATCGGATTATTTTTATTATGGCAATCGTATTCTGATCTCATTCCAGTACCGTTAAACTCCTCTGTCCAGGAAGGAATCCAAGAAATTACGGTACCTTCAAAAAATTTAAATTAACTATTAGCTTTCGAAAAAAACGGACCAAAGCTTCAGGTTTCGTTGTTGAACTGCTTACAAGGGAAAACGAGACAAACCTTCCGGCTTCAGCGATGCACTGCTTCAGCTTTCAGCACTGCTTGAGCCAAGGCTTCAGGTTTTGCCGTTGAACTGCATTCAAGACTATAGCATGGGAAAACGAACCAAACCTTCAGGTTTCCGTGGATAAATACTTGAAAAGAGATAAAGGAACCAACGCTTCCGGCCGAGCTTCGATGAACTTTATTAGTATGATGATAATGACGATGACTATATTATCACATGTATGCCATAACAAAACTTTTTGTTTTACTTTCTTTCTGATAATAAATCCATAGAACTTTTGTTTGTGGACTCAACTGAAATTCCTGTTGATTAATCAAGCATTAAATAAATACATCCACAAACATGTATCCAAACAAACTAGAGAGTAGTCCCTTTTGAATGTTAACTTTCTGACACATGCCGTTCCACTTTTTAACGAAGAGTTTTTCGACTCCAATGGTCAATGGTCTCCGCGCCCACGCAATATTCGTATGTTCTTATGCTGCTAATCTGGGAATAGCATGAGACCATATAAAGCAGCAATCATGTGGAAAGCAAAAGGCAAATAAAACAATTAGCGCGGACCCCGGAGAAAAGTTAAGACTGGGCAAACATTGAAGACACAGCTTCTGGGTTTATGTCGAAGCTATCAACTAATTTTGTTTAGTCGTCTCAGAGCCTTGACAGTGAACACAAGCAATCTCTCTCTACACGAAAATGTCCCAAAATAACAACAGTTTTATTCCAATTTTGGCAGTGGTAGGTTTAGGTTTTATCTTAACAAGTAGAAAGGAAAATAACTAAAAGCGTTTTCCAGCTATTTCTGGCCTTTCTGGTGGGCCAAACCGTATCCGAGTGCAATGTCTGTCAATCGAATAAAGTTGCCTGCATAAATTCCACTTCCTTCTATCTGTGCTTTGGCGGTGAGTGTCCTCTATAGATATCATACTCCGGATTAAACATCGCTTTCGGCTTTGCAGATGGAACACCTCACACGGATCAACTCTACCACTGCCTTGAAGGCTTCGACTGCACAAATCTGACTGCGATCTGTACCCAGAAGAGCAACCAGCGGCCGCCCAGCTGTGGGGACACCTCCCAGTGCGGTCAGTGCAGCGCCCATCGGAACTTTCTGTTCGCCTGCCTGAGCCGCGGGATCTTTCAGATGTGCTATGGGGCCGTCAGTCCCACAGGGAAGTTCGGTTATTGTCCCACTGGCATGGTTTGTGATGCCAGCACCGATAGTATCTGTGTTCCTGAGGTGGCGAATCAAACGCTGACCTGTGACCTCAACGATCAGCTGGTGGATACGACCACAGCATCGCCGACTTCCAGTACATCACCCGACCCCAATGAGAGTACAGAGAGCACCCCTACAGTACCTACAATACCTACAACCACTGTGAAACCCCTGACCCCCTTGGAAGTGTGTACGCAGCACCTGGAGACGGGCCTGTATCCCACAGATCCTCCGGATACCAGTTGCAAGCGGTACGAAAGTTCTATGTAATATTTTCCACACGTATTTTTAATTGTTAATCTTATATTTATAGCTACATCAGTTGCTACATTAAAAATAGCATTGTTGTTCAAGCCAAGGAATACGATTGCCCGACGGACTCCTATTTCGAAGCAGAGATGCAGAAGTGCTCATACATGAAGCCTGCTACTTGTCTTTAATAAACTATCAAATATCCTCTGTGTAGCCTGTACTTACTCTAAAGCCACGCCATTGAGGGTCAGGCTAGCTACTGTGGCGGAGCAGGTCGAGGGCAGGGCACTCGCACAGATCTTGCTGGAACTGTTGTAGTACAGACTGCCCGGACAGGTGTACATCTCTCCACTCCAGGTGCCACTCAGCAGAAAGCAGTAGATATACTGATGGCATGTGGTACTGGGATCTGTGCCCACGGGATAGTATCCCTGCGACATCATGGCCGCACAATAGGCAGCAGGATTGCTCGTTGTTGGGGCCGCTGTCGTTGAGGTTGTGGAGCTGACGCTGGTCGAGCAGGTCGACGGCATTGCGGCGACACACAGGTTGGTAGCGCTGCTGAAGTACAAACTGCCCGGGCATGTATAGGTCTGACCCTCCCAACTGCCGCTGACCAAGCTGCACAAGATATACTGGCGACAGGTCGTGTAGGCATCAGTGCCTACTGAAAACCTTCCCTCGGCCTGCACGGCGGCACAATATGTAGTTGGGTTGCTGGTGGAAGGTGCCGTCGTCGTTGGAGGAGGACTGGTGGTGCTGCTGTCAGTTGAATCATCGGCATATGAACACGTGGGCATTATCTGAATGGATTCAAGAGAGTTGAAGTTATTTCTCTGACTGTGTCCCTCAGACACTATTTATCTATTATTATGATTTAAAGACCGCGTGAAAATGGTATAAAATTATCTGAAACTGCCTGAGCATCATAAAAGTCTAGACAATAGCATTTGGCCTTCTATAACTTTTCATGACTTCGAAGTATAACTGTTTTTACTGACAGACGGATGACCAATCGGCTTCAGGTATTCCCGAGCCGTGAGAGAGTGGTTTCACTGCGCTGTAACCCTTTACGACCACAGACTGTTAAAGGAGAGTGGTAACAGGCTGTTAACTTGGGCTGCTACAGCTGTTGCCCTGCACATTCCTCTCTGCTTCTTCATTGAGCTGCCTGCACCCTAAGCACCTTTCCTGGTTAGAACTTACCCCATCCGCGGGCAGATCACATATCTGTGTGGCATTGATATTACACACATAGCCGTCGGCACAGGTTCCGACTGAATCCTGCAACGTGTCGGTGCCCAGGCAGAGGGCAAAGCTGCTGGTGCCTGTACAGGCAAAGGTGTTGGTTGTGTCGCACATGTTGCACTCCTGGCAGTCCGCCTGGCTGGCCGCACTGGCCTCTGGCTCGCAGATCACTCCGTTGGCCCCGCTAACACACACATAATCGGTGGGGCAGCTGAATGGCAAGCCGGTGGGCAAATTATTCGCATCACAGGCCTGTGTCTGGTTGAGGGAGTAGCAGGTCAGGTTGTTGACAGCATTGCAGACGTTGCACGTGGCCCTGGCCGAGGCGAGCAGACAGCAGCCGAGCAGGAAGTGGAGAATAAATGACATTTCTGGATGGTTATTGTACTCCAAATGGAATTTTTGTTGCTACTGATGTCTGTGGCTATTGTTGAGACGGTTTAAATAGGGCATTTTTGGCAGCTATTTTGGAAGTCTGAGATAGCTTTTAATCTCTCCTGGCCTCGCCGCGTTGAGGGACCTTGATTCAAGACACCCAATTTAGATAAGTCGTGCAGCATTTAGCGGCATCAAACCCGTTGCATACTTTGTGGCAGTTGTGAATTCCTCATGGCTGCCTTCCATGTGGTTCGCTCTGGTAATGCCGGAAAACAGTGCAATCTTCGAGCTCCCACTTAAAACTCGTTGCAGTTGGTCGATTGCCTCAGTCGTTCTCGAAGATGCTGCGCCTTCTGTTCTGTCTGGGAGTGGGCATACTCGGCTGTCAGGCCGCCTGCAATGTCTGTTCTTCCTGGTCCAACACGGCCTGTGTATCGGAAACTTCCTTCAAATTTTGTAATGAAGCAGCATTGCTAATTGGCGACGCAACCCCCTGCCAAAATGGCTTTTATTGCACGGGAGAAGCTATAGTTTGTCAGAATAGCCCGACACTCACTGCCTGCATCACAGACAGCACAGAGAGCACCACGGGCACTACACAGTCCAACACGAGCAGTGCAGAGAGCACCACGGGCACTACAGTGACCTCCAGCAGCAGCACAGAGAGCTCCACGGGCACCACAGCTACCACAGCTATCACCATTACAGCGAGTACCCCAACCCCAGAAACCACCACCATTACAGCGAGTACCCCAACCACAGTGGATCCAGCAATCATTGATATATGCAGGATCAAGGCCACCACGGGTCGCTATACCAATCCCAATGATTCTACCGGCCGGAGGTGATGTTTAAGTATTTTTTTTTTCTGAAATGTGGAGTAATATTTCTGCTTGAATTTCAGTTACGTAATGTGCTTCTATCGGGGTTCTACCTGGTCAGGAGCTGTCTGGGAGTGCCCCTTAGCGAAACCCTATTTCAATAGCACTACTTCTGTATGCTCTTCAACGAAACCTTCTAATTGTGTGTGATATGATATATCTTTTAAGAATTATGCACTAAAGTTTATTCAATTACACATATACATTTTTCTTTTTCTCATACAGTCTCATGTACAGCGTCGGTACAGGGCCCGTAAAAGATTTGGGCTGACAGAATCTAAAGATAGGAATAAAACTGATTCTCATGACATCGTTGAGGCATAAGTTCTCTTGAGATTAGAAGTTCATACAAAAAACACATGTGACTTACAGAAACACGTGATTTTTATTGGATATTTATAATGTACAAGTGTTAGGCACTTTCCTACCCAAAGATAATGCATTGTACGAGATAGAGCCACCTGCATATAGATCGGCTGAAATCCCTTTGCAATTATTGTGTTCAACTTTTCCGGATGATAAGATTAGATTGAATGCATATAGCCGGGCAAGCCAGGCACGGGCCGAGTCAGTTGCATTTCAAGATGCTGCGCTTGCTGATCTTGCTGGCTACCGGAGTGGCTCTGGGGATCTTTATTCTGGGCTGCCAGGCCGAATGCAATGCCTGTTCGACCGCAAGCAATGTGTCCTGCGCATCCAACACAACGTTCCAGTTCTGTTCGGATGACAGCGTGCCCATACAACCGGCATACTCCTGCCCCCCAGGGTACTATTGCACCGCGACCACCGTGATTTGTAGCAAGAGTGTGGCCCTCAGAGCCTGCAATTGCGGATCGTGCAACGATTACTTTGCCTGCCTCACCGATCGGACCTATGCCCTGTGCCTCGGATCGAGCTCGCCCTCCCAGCTCGGCGGCAGCTGCGGCTCGGACCATGTATGCGACTCGACCAGTCCGTATATCTGTGTCAATGCCACTTCCGGTTCCCAGCCCACTTGTCCCGTTGGCAGCGATACGAGTCCAGGCGGTGTGGACCCCATTGGACTGACTCCCACTGCATATTGTGGCATCATCCAACAGACTGGAAAGTTTCCCTACGGCATCGATCCGGAAACCACCTGCAGGCAGTGAGTACTCGTATTTGTAACTGTATATCAGGATATATTCTAATCTATGGTATTGCTTTCTAGGTACATCTCTTGTACTGTGAATGCCACCACTCTGATCTGGAAAGGAGCCCTCAACGATTGTCCTGGCCTCACTTATTACGACAGCTCCACAAAGTACTGCACCACTAAATTGCCACCCAGATGCAGTGCTGGAGTCGCCACTTTAAGTCTCAGCAATCTGTATCTATTGTGATTTCGGTTTTAGCTTATCTGTAGATTCTTTAAAATAATTTTCTCTGGAGTTGTGTTTCCATTTTGGTTAGATTTTTGAATACCTGCAGTGCTGTCCAACACGAAAGTATTCAGTATTTAAAACTCGACACTCACTGAAGGAATAAAATATAATTTAAATGAACAAACAAACGTCGTGTTAAACCCTCTGCTTAACTATTTTATCAAAAATATACGATAGCTAAGAATAAATGTTATCTTCTCTTTGAACGGTTCTATATTGATTTCGATCATTTATTTCTTGTATGCAAATACTATTCAGCATGGAATTAATGTTAAATTGAACTAATTGAATGGCTGGTGTCGTCTTTTAGGCTGCCTACATTTACATGTCACACTTTGAGAGCTCTGAGTACCGACTCTTTAATAGAGTAAAAAGTAGTAGTAGTAGAGTAGCGAATTTTTAGTAGATTTATTATATATCTAACGCGTATCCCTTGTCAGCTGATTTACTCGATTCTCCTGTTGTTGAAAGTTTTCCAGATTCCCCTTTAATCTTTATGATGCACTATAATCCAAACCAATATAGTGACTGTGATTGCAACTTTAATGAGATAAAACTGAATCGAATAAATTCTGCTGCAGGGCAAATGCGAGTCTCAGTTCCACTTGAAGATGCTCCGCCTGCTGATCTTGCTGGGAATCGGGGTGCTGGGCTGTTGGGCCGAGTGCAATGTCTGTTCGTCTGATGCCAATGTGGCCTGCGTATCGGCCACGGAGTATCAGATCTGCTCCGTCGCCCATGTGCCCTTGGGGCCCGTTACGAGCTGTCCTACCAACTACTTCTGTACCGCAAACGGTACCTTTTGCAGCCCGGATGAGACCTACGGGGCCTGTTTGAACTGCAACCAATGCAGTGCGGACAAGCAATTTGCGTGCATCAGCACATCGCAATTTGCCTTGTGTCTGGGACAGGACACGCCGAGTACATCGATTATAGGCTCCTGCGGCACGAGTTTGGTTTGCAGCGTGGATAATCCTGATATCTGTGGCAGCTCGGCCACCTATCCGGCATCCTGTGCGAACAATTCAACTGACGGTAACGGCACAGGCACTTCCATCACAGATCCCACCCAGTACTGCCGCAGCCTGCAGCAGCCTGGACGGTTTCCCTATGGCTCTGATGCCACAACCACCTGCAGGCAGTAAGTATTGCCCCTCCCAATTCATCTCACTTTCAATCAGACTATAACGTATGAGATACATTTTCCAGATATATCTCCTGCTATACGTTTGCAAGTGTATGGTATGGAGCCATCTACTTCTGCGCGGGATCCACATACTTTGACAGTACCACAAAGATGTGCACCACTCAAACGCAGGCCAGATGCTCGGCGAGTGTCACTTCTTTGTCTCTAAACGGACGGTTGTTGCCATAAAGAGGCCTAATCTTTATGAACTGAGTGCATCCAAAAACAAAATACACAACGATTGTTATCTGGCTATCCAGGCTGTATGTTTTATCTGTGCCCTAAAGACATTTAATGATTATAAAATGACACTGACACTACTTGGCAAATAGGTCAAGTTCTGTGAGAGAACTCCACAGATTGAACAGAATCGCCAGTCCTGAATCCCATTCAATTAGGACATGGCCTAATGAACCCCTTGCAAGGCTTAATCGATTTTTCTGTGCAGTACAGATGCTTCACGTCCCATTCAAATGGCTGACCCGGCCCAGGCCCTGGCCACAATGCGGTCTCCGTGTTATGGCATTTATGACGTATACGCCTCGTTGGCACTTGCACCTTGAAACTTTTGGCTGGCCTCACACACAGTGGCGTAACAACGCAGGGGCCTTGCAGCTCTCCACCAGCAAAGCTTTATAAGAAGGAAAGTGAGAAAAATTTGACAAAGAATGCGCATACGCTGCACGTTTTCATCTCACTCTCGCCAACAGGTGACACATTCCATTCTCTCATTCTGATCCGTGCCCTAGTTGCTCTTTTTGTGCATATTTTCTAAAAGAGAGCGGACCTTTATGCGTGTGGTGAGTGAAGTAGGGTGGAGGGGGCTAAAGTGAGCTAAAGGAGCCGATCATGGAAAGCAAAAGCGCCTACCGCCGGCTTGCTCTCCTTCCAGGGTGGCTCATTTGTAGGGTGAGGCATTCCAAATCTTGGAGATCGCAGATTACGGGCCAAGGGGTAAGCTTTCGTGTACTGTTTGCATAGATCTTCTGCTCTAACTTATTATATCTTGACTTGGCCACCAGGAGGGGCCTTTGGCTAGCTAGCCACGCCTCTGCTTAGAGTGTGGAAACTTTCACACAGAGAACTTTCGCATACAATTATGAAGTGTGCTCGGTAGTTTTTTTTTTAGCTCAAAACTTTCAGAAAATTTCCCTCTACATGCCAGGGAAAATCTTTTGCAGACATTCCCCCGCTGACTCTCACCTTCTTGCTGTGTGTGTGTGGTTGATGTGGGTCAGTTACATGGGCCACATGGGGTCGCAAAAGTTCCTGGCCCCCACCAACCCGGAGCCTGAACCATACATAGTTTGCCCGGCATGCCACCGAAAAATTCAATTCAATTCCAAGGCTGGCCAGCCCCCCCCCCGCAAAACTTTTCATTCAGTGTTTTCAGTTTTCAATTTCAATGGTTTCGATTTCACACGCCCCTAAACCGAGCTCCAAACAGCCCCCGCCCCACCGCCCAAAGTCCCCAAAACAGAAGCCTCAAACACGCACATACTCCAATACGTGCACAATGTGCAATTGATTGTATGGCATGGACGGTGGCACGGAGGCATGCCACACGATGAGGTAGGTGACTTGCATAGTTTTGATGGACACGATGTGATGTGGTACATTTCTGTGGTCCTCCATGGGAATCTTCAATGATTGCTTTAAAGAAAAAGAAAAAGAAAAAAAGCCGCAGAAATTGAGTAAAAAGTGAGGTAAATTTTA
Organism: Drosophila pseudoobscura; assembly: GCF_009870125.1. Lineage (NCBI taxonomy): Eukaryota > Metazoa > Arthropoda > Insecta > Diptera > Drosophilidae > Drosophila > Drosophila pseudoobscura. The sequence continues at coordinate 60,407,371 of NC_046683.1, forward strand.
TTTTAGGCCTAGCCGCCCGTATCTATCTACATATAGACAATCTTATATCTACCAGATGTGTATATCTACATATATATCAACGACAAAGAGATAATCTTTATGTAGGCGTTTCCCTAAACGTTTTCGTTTAGATTTATGTTGCTGAGTGTCGTATATATTTAAGAATAACTAAATTATAGAAACACTTAGGCGAAAATCCGAAAGATTATGAATATTTTGAAAAATAATATTTGCTTGAAGATTTTTGTATATATTTTTTTACGGAAACTACAAAATTTGTTGTCTAAATGAAGCTCTTTGGATGCGTCCAGGCTGCACATTTCAGCCGCTCTGTAATCATGGTTTATATTCATGTTTTCCCATGCCCCATATGCCAGAGCCATCACTCATCTAAGAGAGTAGTTTGTAGGGCCTCTGCTGCTCATCAACGTCATCATCTGTATCATCATCATCCAGGCGGGCGTTGAGTATAATGGGGCTGCACTTAGGACAGATAATTATAATTAATTATCTTCTCCCCTAATAGAATCAGACCAGAGGCTGAGTCTGGAGTCTAGAGTCTGGAGTCTGGAGTACCGAGGAAGTCTTACTACTATACTAATTAAATTGCAGGGCCCCCAGATGTGACGCAAAGCCCACTGCGATGAGTGCCATAATCTTAAAGTTGGGGCAAGTCTAAGTGCAGTGTGGCATTAGAATCCTTTCACCTGTCATTCGCATTATATTTGTCAAGCGGTCCGCGTTGCAGTGTAAGTTATTTTCCACCAGCCTTGTTGTGATTAGTTCTAGTCAGGAAGAGAGCCCTGTGCTCTAATGTCAGAGAAGTGTTTGCGGGTTGACAACAAGCCAGAGAATGCCCAACTGCAGGCCATTTGGAGCGTGCTGAGCCAGTCCAAAAGTCTGACATATCATCGCATCTGAATGTTGAACAGCTTAAAGCGTCGTCCTCATCATCTGCCGGAGATGGTGGCCATGCTGCTGTTCTCTCTGAGAGCCCAGGCTCTTTGCCCCAATGAGGCCAACTGCAAATAGACTTTAAACAGCTGAGGAGGCACACAATCATACACTAAGAGAAATCACTGGGAAGATGCCCGGGCTGAGGAAATACAATATGGAAATCCACCAAGCCGTAACAGCCAATACAAACCCATTTCCAAATATAGAATGTAGTACATTGTTGAATACTAGGCCTTCCCTTCCTCTCTCTGTGTATTCGTATTTATGCATATTTCTGAGTGCGCTGGTATATGTGAGGAATTATTTTCTCCATTAGATTGTTGGCTTATTCCATTTACCCCCCACCCCCCCGTCTCTTGGTAGCCACCGCCACCCACTGCTGGTTTGCCGCTGGCTCCCACCGCTTTTAATTAAAGTTCTATTTCCATTTGTTTTTGGTATGGGTTTGCGGCCAAAACTGCAGCCTGGCGCCTGCCGGGCCTACAGCCCATAACCCACTCCCACAGCCCCACAGCCCCTGCACCACAGCGAGGGGCTGCCACCTGCGGTGCGGCTGCCAGCGACTGGAATTAATTTATTTCTCTGCTCAGGCACTTATCGGCAGCAGGTTGCCCAAACAATTCCCGATGACCAGAGAGTCGCGCATTATTTTGTTTATCCATTAATTTCGGGCTAATTGGCTCTACTGCCAAAAGCAGTTCAGTTTAGATCGCCATCGGTGCTGGTTCTGTTTATTTTTCCTTCAATATGGAATTAACTTTATAAATATGTACACTCGGTTTATTGCGTTTTCAAGTTAAAACTCAAATCATTTAATGGCAAGTGTTTTATATCATTTGTTCTTAGATCAAATGGTTTTGACTCTGCAAATACACCTCTCGACGGGCCCTATGCAAAAACAATGATAATAACAGCTTATTTTGTATTCTAAAATATCCATTAAGAATCGCAGTTGTATTTTCTCAATAATATTTTTATTGGTAGCAAAATTGTTTAAACAATGCTAATAATTACTCGTCCGATATTTTAGTTTGGGCCAAAAGCAGATGTGGGCGTGTCTGACCGCCAAATAGTTTCTGCACTATAATTTTTGATAAATCGCGGTCCATCGAGGCTTTGTCTTTGTTGCTTAAGCAGATTAGACGGGGGTTCCCTCACGAGCCAAATGAGTGCGCAGGAGGCTTGCCCACTAGTTAAATTATAGGTATTATTAATTTAATAAATTAAAATTATATATTATTAACTGCCTAATAGTTAAAGTATTAGTATTCACGCTATTTTTTTTAGTTATATATATTTTATTAAATTAAAATGTTTTTTTAGTTTCAATAAAAAATATAAAAAATTGAAATCTTTTTTTCTATGAAAAAAATGTATAAATATTAAAATTCATGAACTAAACAATTTTCCTCATTATTTTGTAGAATGAATTATTCAAGAAATATTATTTAGGCGTGATAATTTCAGATTTAGTAATTAATAATAAATATTTATTCATATATTACATAATTTTAGTTGTTTAATATAAATCGAATATTTAGTGTATGTTTAAAAAAATTTTAGTAATAAATTATATTATAAGTGTGTGTCCTAATTGATCCCATTTTTCTTTTTTATTTTATTTTACTAGATTTATTCTATTTCAAGTTAAAGCCCCCATCCCCAATCCATACTTGGGTTTGCACTTTGAAATATTCAAAAATCGGATCAAGTTCAAAGCAGCGTTGAAACAAACAAAGGCAAAAACCACAGCAAAAGCAGCAACAAACTTTGACATCGAGAACGTGATGTGCAATTATAAATATGCTGGGAGTTTACAAAATCCGCTCGATATGTAATCCAAGCTCCCCGCACAAACACATGAATAGAGAAAACAGCAACGAAGACAAGGAACAACATGCCGAGGGGGGCACCCTCCCAAACCCACCCAGAGCCACCCACACACAAACACAGGTTGACAGTTCAAGTACATGAGATTGTCGAACAGTTTTGACACAGCCATGCGATGAGGTCAACGCGGTCCCACACACACAAACGAGTGAAGCCATTATTATATAATGCCGCTTTGTTAGAGACACCCACAAGAATGCAGGGCCAGGAAGAGGCCAGTCCATGTGCAGGCCATGTGGGGAAGAAGGGGGAACTCGATGAAAAGCATACAGAGCATACAGGGGGGGGGGGAGCTGCAGAGCAGGCAGAGAGGATGCCTGCATAATGAAGCGCCGTGGTAAATGCGTCACATGCCGTGCGGTGTACACGGAATGTGCAGCAGGCAGCGGGCAGGAGGCAGCAAGGAAAAAGAACTGTCAACGCCGCCTGTCACCAGACTGAATGACATACAGATGCGCATATCCTGCTGCCCCTCCTTGACCTGTGACCTGACCTAAGAACCGCCCAGTCGTCCCCAAAACCAACGTCCACTTGCCTTGCCTAACGTACAGTGAATTTTCCGGGTAAATTTTCGAAAAATTCATTAATATTTAACGCACACAAACAAGCGCTTGGCTCTTGATTGAAATGTTGTTTAATTTGCTGTTAAATTTCCATAATGGAAATAAAATAAAAAACCTCCGGTCGCCCGATAAACAAATGTGTTCGTAAAGCATTTACGTGCAGCGCTGCACATATTAATCGGCTTTAAAAATGTTGTCAATTCTCGGTTTAATTGATTTTAACGATTTCAACGTAATGCCCACGCTTTAAGCTGCGGCTGCTATTCGGTATTATAAGTATTCCAATTGCCTCATAATAAATGCACAAACGTGAAACTGATTCTGATTCAATTTTAGGGGCCTGAACCGCGCAAAAGGTTCAATCAACAACGCTTCCAGCAGGCCACAATAATTCCAAACTAAAACTGTCGCTGGTACCATCTTTATTGCATTAAAATATACATTTCATAAATGTTACAAAAAACAGATTTAATTATAAATTAATATTGATGTTTCGTGGCTTCCCCCTTCTCCACAATGCCAATGATCCAGGCGCATGCGCTGTGGCCCTCCTCTTTGATGGTTTCCTAGCACAATTCGGTGGCATCCAGACTTCCGGAATATTTACGGGCACGTCCGCACGGCAGTTGGAAGACGTCGCTGCAGTCTTGTCGATCCATGGCATGTTGTTGATGGAAAAGAAAACCTCCTTTTGTTGACGAGTAGCCAGGATCTCGTCATGGCTCAGGAGACCGTATTCAGCTATGGCGGTGGCCCCATGGGCGTCACATGAGCGGTGGTGCGATTGAGGCGACACAACGATTTCACAGCCATGTCATGAGTCTTTGCCTATCTCGTCACCTGTGAACATTCAGGGCCAGGGACGTGCCCAGGCGCTTGGTCCTCAGCAGGACATCGCCCGGCACATCTCCTGTCCGGCTCAATGATATCGATCTTCTGGCAGTCGATCGTGGCCACGCCGGTCTTTATGGCGCACTCTTTAAAGCCAAGCATGATCATGGGTATTATGTTATCGCTTTCCTTCTCTGTCATGACACTACTCACGGCCAACAGCAGGCTTCAATGCCTTTAGCGTACAGATCTCCGATCACATTGGCGCACTCTATCTTGTCCATTAAGTGGGGATCGTCTATGAGCGATTGTCCGGCTTATTTGAGAGAAAAGAAGCGTCAGATATGCTTTTCCTATGCTAATCGTTGTTAACGATAACATCGTTTCCACGCTGGATACTATCGATCGGGATCGAATATCGATGATCGTTGGAAAAATTATGGAATTTTTGCCTAAAAATATCTTAAAATAGGTGTAAATTAGCTTGTTAAATGTCATCCAAAGACATGTGTTTAATGTTTCCCGCCTTAAAATGAGTTGTGGCTGCACTAACCATTAAATTGCTTGCCACAAATGGCCCTGAGGCGGTGGTGCGGCGGCGCGCTGGACTGCCACGGAATACTCGTGTGTGTGTGTGTGGAATGTCAGAATAGGGATATAATAAACTCGGTGCAAAATGAGTACTTTATTTAGCAACTACGACTAAATGCAGGTCAGTGTTTAATTATTCAAGTCCATTAGTTTTTAATGGTTTCAATGCGTTTTTTAATGCAAACTTTATTTTATTATTTTTTGCATGTGCCGATTCTCAGTATTTACACATACATTCATTCATATGCTTATACGTACATAAATATATGAGGGATGTGTGAATGTGAGAGCGGAACAATCAAATATTTCCCATGCATTGCATTTCCCATGTGAAATTTACTGCAAATTTTGTATTCCGAGTAGTTTTGAAATGTTACTAAAACAACATTTAATTAAAGCGTATAAGGCGGAAGAAAAGCCGGAGATAAATGCACAAAATAAGTATTAGTAGATGGACAAAGTGGTTCCTTGAGTGATTTCCAGTGTAGATCTGCGAAAGATCTTTAAATATTTCACAAAGGGTTTCGGGGAGGATTCTCTCAATGTCTAAACGAAGTAAAAGTGTGTTTTGTTCTTGTACTTTTAAAGAACCATCGGCTGGAGAGAAGAATTTTATGTTACTGATTTGCGTGGAATATAGAAATATGTCCAGATGTCCAGAGTGAATAAAATAAACAAAATAGCACTTAGCCAATTAGATAAATGCTTGCCCGAATTTCTGTTACCTTCCGTTGGATGACTTTCCCCCTACAGTTGGGTCAGTCCGGGGTAAATACTTACTCCTTTGCTTTTATTTCCCCTACTGTATATCATGTGAATAAATTTGCAGATTTTCAATGAGAGTTCTAATGAGAGTTGATTGGAAGTCTACATGCAAATGTCTGGCAGTGCCATTTGTACACAGGAGAGGGGTATCTGCAGTATTTGTGCCAGTCAAAGCTCAACGACAGATGCACATTAATAACCGGCGAGCAACCGTTTGAGGAATGCGGAACAAATATGGGATGCGACAGAGTCATGGTCGGAGTCGCAGCAGCCATCTATGGAGATGTCCGATACCCCCGATCATGGGTGGCAGGCGGTCGCTAATTGCCGCCTGCCGGCAACAATGGGAGTCGCCGCAAATGGTAAATGACAAATATACCCATTGATTGACATGTGCAAATTGTAAGTAAATTATTTTATAAAAGTCAAACATTGTGACGGCTGCTATCGAAACGAGCACTTATCCGATCCGATGTATATACACACGCGTTATCAATTTGGGTTGACTGGGATTGGAGCCCACATATATAGCCAAATCTGTGGCAGCTACGTGGGTCGATTGCAGCGCCGCGCCGCGCCCCTCTCCAGCACACATATAAATTCTGCTCGTGTGTGGATTTCAGTTTGATAAATCATGTGGCAATAGACCGCAGACGCAGTCGCCGTCGACGTCGCTGTGGCAGCCGCATGTGTGGGCAGTGTCCACTCTGGTCAGTGCAATAATTTTTCCAGTTGCAGTTTCTTTTTTTTCCCCATACGGGGTATACGTGTGGACCAGGGTGTATAGTATTTTGTGGCAGCCAAATTGTGGATGTAAGAACACCTGGTTGTGAGGCATATATTTGCCAATTGCCTTCACCACCAGAAAGAGCCCTTCTGCATCTTTGGAACCCCAGTTGGGTTGATCTCAAAAAGGGGGTATATTTCCGTCTATATATATATCGTACTTGTGTTCCTTTAGCTCTATTGCACAACTGTCATGGGTAGGGAAGCTGGTTGACAAGTGGGTGGAGTGGCGGTGTGGGGTGGGGTGGGTTGGGGTGGGGTGGGTCACTCTGTCGGCAAATAGAGCCATTAAGTGGCCTGTGAGAGTGGGCTACTTTCGCTGCTCCCAGTCCAAAGGGAGTGCCTGCCTCACGATACTTTCATTAAGCAAATAGCTCGGACTCGGACTCGGACTCGAACTCAGACTCGGACTCACTCAGACGCACTTGAGGGGCAGGCAGGCAATTGGCAGGCACTGCAGAAGTTTTCGTCGTCTATGTATTTGCCACAGTGGGTCACTCAGTTACCCAGTCAACAGGCGGAGGAGCCACAGTCGTAGTCGTAGTCGCAGTCGCCTCCTCCGTCCGGACTCATATTTAATTTTATGCTGCGCCAGTAGGAAATGCATTTAAATTGCCACTAATTGCAATTTGCTGTGCGAAAATTGCAATGCAATTGAGAGTAAATTGCATTAAAACGCAAACAAATATACAATTTGCACCCATTTTTGATCAGGCAATGGTCAATCAGAAGCGCTCAAAAATACTCGTTCGTACGGGAGTAATCAATGCAAATGGCCAAGCCCCCACCCAGCCCCATTCCCACTGCCACTGCCATTGTTACCCCCTTGACCATGCCCCTCTGCAGTTCATCAATCGACTGGTTGTCGCCATGGCATTTGCCGGTGGCGCCTCGTTTAATGACTGCACCTCTTCCCATCATCAATGGGGTATACCATACACTGGTGGCAGTTCAATATTTGAACAGACATTTTATTACTGTGAGAGTAAACAAACTTTTCGAGAGGAAAAAGTAATTAAAACACACACAAATACCCATATAAAATAATAGTTTTTTATGGTCTTTCGATAGAGAATTTAATGCATGTCCGCTCCAGTTTTAGACTTGATGATTTGTCCTTTTGCTGGAAATCTCGTCTTAGGGCGTGCCTTCATAGCCTTGACAAAGTTACAAAAATCTCCTCTTATGCCAAATTTTCTTCTTTCACTTCAAGTGCGAAATATTAAGTGAATGAATGGTTAAACAATAAAACTTACAAATCATAGCTTTTGAGCCCCCATCGAGGGTACGACGTGCATGTTTCTGTGATTGTTCATTCAGACACTCCCTTCGTGAGTGGCATCCAATTGTCGTACCTATCAGTTGCATTGGTTTGCATAACGTGAGGCAATTAAACACAATTCGCGGCGAGACTCATCTGGCAAGCCATAAATTAAGTATCTAAGTTTCCCCCCCCCCCCCCACTTGCCCGTCCCTGAATCATTTATCACTTTGTCTATTTCTCATTCCCGCTGGGAATGTCATCGTTGTTGCCACTCAGGGATGCGGCATCATGACAACACCGACACCGTCATGGCCTGCATTGGGCAGGCATCCTCGGGGCTCGGGAATGACGCAACTGCTGTTGACTGGCGCCAGTGGCGTTGCAACCAAGGTTGCAGCAGCAACTGCCATTTGGTCACCATTTGTGGACGGACGCTTTCCCTCTCTATCTCCCCATCTCTCTATCGCCATGTATCTCTGATGACCTTGCCCCAAAGCCTTGCGACTGAGCGCCGTGCCAGCTATCGATTGAGAGGCTGCGTAATAAATGTTTCAGGGGCTCAAACGGGGGGTTTTTTTTTTCTGCTGGCTATCAAAGGAAATCAAGGTTGCAGATTTGTCTGAATCATTTCTTGGAAAAATGGTTCCATTATCCCCCGCTCTAGAGGCCATTCTGTCTGTAACTCTTAACCTTTCCTCTGTGTGGCTGTATGCCAATCAATTTTCTCTGATTTAGTGACTCATTTCCACGGCAATAAGGTCCTGAGAGTGCCATGGCAAGCCCATCCCATGACCTCTCCCGTTCATGTGTAATTTCGTGGTCATTTAGTGAATGTCGGGATGAGAATTGCGGTCAGGATAAGGCCAGCCTGATGCAGTCGTCCACCCTCTCATTTGGCATTTGCGTTTGGATTATGTTGTTGGCCTTTGATGTGTTGCAATGCCGCTTGCCGCTTACCGCTTGCCGCTTACCATTGCCATTGTTTCGGTTAATTAAAATTTGTGGTTGTGGCCTTTTGCTCTCTCCCAGAGTGTCTGTATGTCTGTAAATTAGTGAGAACTGGAGGAAGCCGTGCCTCAGTCTCAGTGCGTGCGTTGCTCGGTTCGAATTGAGTTCGGTCTCTGGCTGTTGCCTTAAATATTTAATATGCAGAGAGCTCCTCTGTAGCTCTGTGGCTCTGTGGCTCTGTAGCGGACGGGGCATGAAATTGACGCACTTGAAGCTTAGTCTGAGGAGGACTGGGCCTGCTCCGACTGCGACTGCGACTGCGACTGGCAAAGAAGTTATCTGCATTCCAACAGAACCAGTTTACCTTCCTCATCCTCATCCGCATCGTCTCATCCATCCGCTCTTCTGGTTTCTGGGCTGGTGATTCATGCGCCATCCACCAGACTCGGCAGCGTCCGCCTTTGGGCCGTTCGTTCTCCTTTGTTTCGCTCTGGCATCGCTTTAGAGGGTCGATTTTTGTCGCGAATTTCGCGCTGGTGATTCCCACGCCAAAGAACACAAATGCGCTTTACATAAGGTTCTTCTGCATCCTCTGTTCTCCACTCCACTCCTCTCCACTCCTCTTCTCTTTCGTTTCGTTTTGTTTCGTTTCCTTCTCGTTGCTCTTTGGACCAACACATTCCTTTGGCAAACGGGGCGTATGCGTAATCAGGCAACAGTCGTTAGCCAGTCGTTTGGGCCACCCCGAAAAACTTTTCGCATTTTCCAGCCACACGCATGCCAATCTTTTTATGACAAACTTCACTCTGCTTCACCATCAGCTTTCAGCACTCTGCCACAGAGCCACTCTGCCTCCTCCCTACTCCAGCCTCCCTCCTCCATTCTCCGCGTAGTACGCAAAAATCTTGTTAAGCTCTAAGCCATGGCCAACTATTAAACTTGTTTCCTGTCTCCTGTTTTTTCCAGGGCAAGCGAGAGAGAGAGAGAGAGCGAGAGCAGCTTCAAGTAATTTTCTAGAATTTATGGCTGTGTCTCTGTGTCTCTGCGAAGGGATCTCGCAAAGTTTTTTCCTTCCAGCTACAAAGTTGTGGCCTTAAACTTTCGGCCACATCGACGGGCCCCGGCAAAAATTCCCATAGATTTTTACATATTTTTCTTAAGCGAAAGTTAATCTAATTTTCATTTAAGTAAAACTGAGTTATTTTTAAATGAATGGCTCAATAATGGAGGCGTTGGGTGTACAGGGCATATGTGGGTGCGGGAGACAGATCTTTTGGTGCTTCAAAAATGATTTAGATCAACAAAAGACTGGCAGACAGGTAGACGGACACGTTGCCCATAAAATACACAAATTTTCTATTGGATAAAACAGACTCCTGGCTGGCCACCTCCGTCCGGCAAAGTCAAAGACGTTGGGACGATGGGATCGCGGCGATAAGGACGACACACGACAATGGCAGAAGAATTCCGCATAAATAAAAATAAAACCTGGGGTATTCGTGTGTTTATGGATAATGTTTTGAGCTACTACTCGAAGAAGCACTCTCGCACACACACACAAGCAAAGAGAGAGAGAGAGAGAGAGAGGAAAGTGAAGAGTCGCCGAAGATAAACGGCTTTTGGTGGAGCCTTTTGTGCCATAACAACTTTCACGCGTTCTGCCAACTCCTCGGAGCTCGAAGACCCCGAGACCCCAGACCCCAGAAAGAGAAGACAATGTTATCATAGGCCCATATTTGTGTGGCATGCGGCAGGAAGAACGGGGGGGCAGTGGCAGTGGCTGTGCCGCAAAAGAACTGCAAAACTCGTATTTAAAAAAGACCAGAGCGAAAAATGTTTTAGGTACCCAAAAAAATGAAAGAAAACGAAGCACACAAAAATTCCAGGCCAAAAGAAGCCGCCGCCCAAGCTCTTCACACACACACACACACACACAGAGGCGCACTGTATCTTGCAGATACACAGATACTCGGTGGACTCTCTGCTTCATGCGCAGACGCGCAGGCACAGGCATAACTAAGCGTTGCACGAATTCGCGAAATTGGCCACCGCAGCAGCCACAGCCACAGCCACAGCCACAGCCATAGCCCCACCAGAAGCCCAACAGCACACGGGGGCACACATATTGAATTTCATGGATTGCCCGCAAGAGATCGATGCTGACTGACCTTTTACTCCAGCCAGGGCCAAGCCAACCATTTCCGATCAGAGAGTTATTAAAAACCAAACCCAAACCGAAACCGAAAGCATACCCAAACCCAAACCGAAACCCAAAGCTCAACTTAATTACAGAATATCTGGAACTGTGGATGGAACTCCACTCCTCACTTTGGAGGAGAGGCGATGTGAATTGTGGAGAGCCTGTCGTTTATTTATAGAAAATAATGAATCGAACAGGTGAGATCCGGGCAAATGATAAGCATAGAAATTCCAGCAACAGGAATCGAAGGAAGCTCCTCTCCTCTCGAACAGCAAGTTGTAAGTTTCTGTTGCAAGTTGGCATTGCGAAATCGAACGGCCGGGCCGGGGCAAAAAGCAATCCAATTTACTGATTTATTTCTTATTTTACTTTGACTATGCAGCAGCCAGCAGCAGCAGCAGCCTGCCTTTCGCAGCATCAACTTCAGGAGGAGCCTCCGAAACCACAACGGAGGCAGTCACGGCAGCGGCTTCTGAGGCTTCGGCTTTTGGCTTCAGCTTCAGCTACAGCTACAGCTCTTTGCCCCAGCAACAGCCAACAGCTTTCAGCTTCAGCGCTGCTCTTCTTGCCCCATGTTGTTAGTGGGGCTTTGCTTTGATCTTGATGCTGGGCCTGCGACGCCTGACAACGATGACGAGGCACAGCCTCCATCCATATCTTTCTCGCTCTGTCCCGCTCTGGCTCTCTGGCCTTCTCTTTCTCAGCAAAAGGGGGAAAAAAAGAAACCCCCAAGAACCGAAATAAAAAACGAGGGGGAACGTTGTGAGTTGCTGCGGACACCGCAACTCTACGGTTATACCCGATACTAAGTCAGTATGGCTCTCCTCCGGCAGACGCCGCTAATATTTAACGACACGACAAAGAGTGCGTGCGAGAGAGACAGAAAATCAGTCTGAGCGTGACGTCGGGCGCTGCGTAGCCACTGCAAATTGATTTGTTCCTTTTGGCTATAAAAATGATCTGATCTGATCCAGAATCAGCAATCTGATAGATATGGTCGTTATCTATGATTCTGCGTTTTTAGTTTTCTCAAATCTGAAATATTGTGGATGCAACAGATTTTCGTCCTTTGTGTGGGCGGAAGGGGGTGGGGCGAAATTTTGAGATACACGTTTTATAGTGAGATCCAAGAGGAGTGCGGATTCCAAATTTGGTTACTCTAGCGTTAATAGTCTCTGAGATTTGTGAATATCCCCAGATTTGCATCCTTTGCGGGGGCGGAAGGGGGTGTGGCGAAATTTTGAAACAAACTCGTCTCGGTCTGATATATTAGGAGTGTGGATACCAAATTTGGTTGCTCTAGCTTTTATAGTCTCTGAGATCTAGGCGCTAATGTTTTACTCTAAGCAAAGCCGCCTATGCTACGTGTGTGTTAGAGAGAGACAGGGCGAGAAAAAATGAAATTGTTTTCTTGATGCTGGCTATAATAATAATACGATCCAATTCAGATTCTGCAGTCTAAAAGATATGGTCATTCTCTACGATTCTGCGTTTTTGGTTTTATCGTATCTTGAAAATTGTGGATGCTACAGATTTTCGCCCTTTGTGGGGGCGGAAGTGGGCGGGGCAAAGTTTTGAAATATTTTTGTAGCAGTGACATATCACAGAAGTCTGGATCCAAAACATCGTTGCTCTAGCTCTTATAGTCTTTGAGCATTAGGCGCTGAAGGGGACGGACAGACGGACAGACGGACAGACGGACGGACGGACAGACGGACAGACGGACAGACAGACATGGCTCAATCGACTCGGCTATTGATGCTGATCAAGAATATATATACTTTATGGGGTCGGAAACGATTCCTTCTGGACGTTACACACATCCACTTTTACCACAAATCTAATATACCCCAATACTCATTTTGAGTATCGGGTATAAAAATTCAGAAAGGGAAACCCAACTTTGGGGTATAACGAATCCAGGCATGCCCTTTGAATCGATGAAAGAACTTTATGAAAAACTGAGAAATATTTCTAAAGGGTTTTAGGGATTGTCATAGAATGGAAATCATAGAAGATAGCAATATGTACAGCTTTGTAATCTGCATAACTGAACCATAAATTCCCTTCTTCTGTCCTTCAGTGGCACTCAAAAAGAGTATCCCTGAACGGCGTGGAGGCAATCCTCAACAATTTTGAAGATTCGTGTAGGCAAAAGCTGCTGGCTGGCTGGCTCTTGGGCTGTTTGGCTGTTGCACAGATGCAGATGCCACGACATTATTTTTGCCACTTGGCCGATGGGAGCCGACAACAGCAGGCAGGCAGGCAGGCAGCAGGAGAGGCAGGCAGGCGGGCGGGCAGCATCGACCACGACGATGACTTGGTTCGCATCTTTGTCGCTCATGCTTTATTTAAGGTTTCATGTATAAATATTTTTATTTATTGTGCAACACATTCGCACACGTTGCCACAGAAAGAGAGAGAGAGAGGATGCACGACTGCAACTGCAACAGAGACCGACCGACCTCTGGGAGAGGCTCAGACGGCCACGGCAACGGCAACAATAATGATGATGATGTGTAAACTCGCGGTGGGACGCTTAATTTCTACCTTGGCCCCGGCTTTTGGCCATCGACTCGCCTTTGGGTAGGGCGCAAATATATATAACTACAGATATATACACACATTTATATTTGTATCTGTATCTTCCACTGCATTTATTTATGGCAGATAGTTCTCGATCTCGATGGTCTCTCTGGTTCTGGCTCTGGCTCTGGCTGAGGCCTGTTGCCAAGTGCAGCCGCCACTGGGACCTGGGGGCTAGTTTATGGGAAATGGGTTGCGGCAGGGGCAGGCTCTCCCCAATGATGGGGCAGTGGGAACTCCGGCAACGATACAAATATGAAGTGGATCATAAAAAGTGAGTGTGTGGGAAAGTGTTTCTGGGGTTCTCGATTGGCGATTGGCGAATGGCGAATGGCAAATGGAGGAAACAACGATAGGAAATGGAAATTGAATTCTGATGCTTAAATTATGCTAGAAATAGTGGATCGATCTAATAAGCGGAAAATCATGTAATGATCGAATTCTGGCATCACCACCATCCTATCCCCCCCCCCCCCCCCCCCCCCCCCCCCATTCTCATCTCCATCTCCATCATCATCATAGACATAGACATGGACATGGACATGGACACGGATATGGACTGGTGCTATCATCAAGAGCTCAGAACAAAGGCAACAACAAAATCGATTTCATTCATACGCAATTGCGTTGAAATCTGTCAATGACACGTTCTGCACAGCCAGCACCGAGCACCCGGCACCCGGCATCGCCCAGAGACCCCAGAGGAGTCCCAGCTCCAATCCGTATACCACTGTCAGTACCAGTACGCGTATCAGGGGTTGGGGCCGGGGACCGGGGACGGGGCCCCCGAAATCCCTTCGAACTACTCTTCCAGCACCTGTGCAGGCACAGAGTCGGTCGTGTCCTAGGCAGTGGTGTGGCCCAAACAGGGGGTTGGGGGGTGGTGAGTGGGGAGGCAGCCCACGGCCATTGACAAGTAGCTGTCAAGCAGAGGAAGGAAAGCGAAGGCAGGTCGCTGGTGGAAAAGAGAGAAAAGGAGACCGAGGAGCGAGAGAAGAACAACTGTCAGAGAGAGAAGCAGAACGAGGCATCATCAGGACCACTTTTTGACACAAGTAACTTTGGCTGGAAACCCTTGCCCCACGGCCATCGGGGACCCGGGACCCGGGCTGTGAGAGGGTGTACCCGTACCACATCACAATGTGCCAAATCAAGCACAAAAATACAATATCCTGCAATGAAATACAATTACAGGGTGCACGTGCACACACACACACAAACACACACACCTAATTGGTAAAAGCCAGTACGGAATATCAGTTTTCTTGCAGTGTAGAGGGTATGGGGGGCTTGGATGGGGATACATTGATTGTTACATGATGAAGTGCTATCGATGTCTGTTTCGTTTGACTGATTTCCAGATTCGATGGAAAAACGAGTGACGACGCCCTCGACGGGCACTTGTTTCACTCTCTGTCTGTCTGTCTGTGTGTGTGCCAGTGTATGTGTGTGTGTGTGTTTGGAATTTAAGGCCATGGCCAAGACACTGAACTGCAAGTGCCGCCCAGGTCTTTAAAAGTGTTGTAAGAAAACCCAAGAGACGAGGCATTCAAATGGGCCTCCGCTGCCTGCTCGATGACTTCACACATTCCTCAAAGCCAGAAAGAGAGAGAGCCATAACAAGAACTTCCTTGAAGCGGCAGCAGCAGCCACAACCAGGCCCCCACCCTTCCTCCTTGCCCAGGGGAGTGGTGTCTAAGCCCATGTGAAGAACTTAAACGTCGAACCAGTTTTTGGTGAATGAAAATCAACAAACCAAAAAGTTGCACAAACCCCAAAAGCAGTAAAGAACCAGAAAGAAAGGCCTCACTGTTCGAATGATCGAAGAGTGGGATACGCTGGAATAACCATTATGCGGTATACCCAACATATCGCTGGAAATGGTATAATATGTAACAATAAAATAATAATAAATCTTCGTGCTGTGCGAGTGCCATTATCATCATGCCCGCCCTCTGGAAGGGGTATCAAATGAAGTACAGCAGCAGCAGGCAGAAGCTTGGCGGAGAACCGGGCAGAGGGGAGAGCGCGGGGAGAGAGCGCAGCTAAAATATAATAAAAAGAAATTAAAATAAAATTCAAAAATGTGCAAAACGAAGGCTTACACTCTGATAGAGTCCGCTGAGTGGGAAACGAGGCGGCGGGAGAGCGAGCGAGAGAGTAGTGGGAAACGAGAACGAGAAATGCTGCATGCCAGGCCACAGTCGGCGGCGACAGAGGCAGTGGCAGAGGCAGAGGCAGAGTCAGGGACTGCAGCAGAAGAATCTCCATGGAACCTGTTGGACCAGTCACACACACACACACACACAGACTCTCGCGCACACACACACACTGTGTGAGGGGGAGAGAGGAAATGCCACCAACGTGTTTGTGCCTGTCCAGAGGCCCAGGATAAAAGGCAAGAGCCGGGCTGTGCTCCCTCTCTCTTGCTCTTTTTCGCTCCCGCTCTGGCTTTAAGGATTTCAAGTGTAAAACGCTGTCGCTTGTGGAATGTGCTCAAACACACACAAACACACAGACAAACACAAACATTTGGCCATATTTTTGCTTGCACTAAATCAAGCGTTTAAACGAAATTTGAGTTGGCCCCAAAAATAAGAAGAAAAAAACAAAACACAAAACAGGACCAGGCTTGGGATTGCACTCATAAAAGATCGGGAGAGGGGAAAGGAAAAAAACTTTATCGTATCCCCTCTTTGTCTCTCTTTACCACTCTTATAATTTATAGATGCCGTTTGCCTAAATTCGTTTAATTTCATCTTCCACACACACACACCCGCTCAGAGAGTGAGTGTCTTACCTGTGGATCCAAAGAGAGACAAAGACAAAGCTACTAAAAGGGTCTTCGTTTCGGTTTTGATACCCTTTAAGGGGGGGAATATGATGATTTTAAAAATATTTATGCAAAATACCTAGTGTTTCTGAAGAGTTTCGAGGAGAGTACAAAACATCAAAGGATCAATCCCTATGGAAGGGTATCCAACACTTCGACCACCGAGGCTATACAAATTCTTTTGATTTTGTTTTTTTCTCCTCTCATCGAACACCAGTGCCGATCGTTCCTGCCTTATAATTTATAACTTTATCTAAACGATGTGGTGTGGTGTTTAATTTTCGACTTTACCTTTTTCCTTTGCTCTTGTTTTTCGTTTCGGTTTTGGTGGAACTGTTGTTTCCGCCTCGCATGACTCACATTTTTTGTTGCTGTTTTTGGGGGGTCCTCTCCTCTTTGCTCTTCACTACTGTTTCCAATTTGAATAGGATTCCATTCCATTGGCAGAGTGATCCGATCCAGTTCGTGATGAACATATCAGCAGAGGTATAGAAAAGAAACAGAGACGAGGCGGGAGGAGGGGAGGGGAGGGGAGAGGAGAACAAGGCCAAATGAGGGCGGGCGTTTGCCGCTCAGCTGGAAGTCTGACCACCATGAAGTCCCCTGACCCCTGCCAGCCCCCCTCCCTCCCTGACATGGCTTGTTAATGAAGAAATAGATACCACGACACAGTAGGAGAGACACAGAAAGAGAGAGCGAGAGCGGGTGAGTGAGGAGGCAAAGAGAGGCTCAGGTATTTAACAGCGCCCGCGGGGGCGGTGTTGCCTGGAATGAGTGAAAGTCCCTTTGCAAAATAAAAGAGTCGTGCAGTGCCTATGCCCTGCCGCACTGCAACAAGCCAACACCACGTGTAGTCCCACTCGCTGGCTCTCTCTCTCTCTCTCCAAGTGGAAAGAAAGGTGTGAAATAACAGTTACAGAGAGAAAATGAAAAAGACAGAGAGAGAGAGTGGCTTGGGCGAGTTCATTAAACCGATCTTAAATGGAATGCGAAATAAAATTAGAACCCATTCCAGCCATCAATTAAGAGCAAACATG
This sequence comes from Drosophila pseudoobscura, assembly GCF_009870125.1. Taxonomy (NCBI): domain Eukaryota; kingdom Metazoa; phylum Arthropoda; class Insecta; order Diptera; family Drosophilidae; genus Drosophila; species Drosophila pseudoobscura. The sequence goes on from NC_046683.1 coordinate 60,424,622, forward strand.
CAAATTCTTCTACCAGCGGCAACGATGAAAGGGAGACGGAGCGGGAATCGAGCCGGAGCCCATTGGATGGGGCAGTGGTAAGTATTGATTTTCGTCGAATATTTAAATTGCAGCGATCCACATTTTTGTGTTTACAACAGAAGTGGAAGAATATCAATAAATATTTTAAAGAATTCAGATGATTCACCAAAGGAAAGGGGGATGAGAATGGAAATGGAACTGGGCTCACAGTAAAGAGGGAAGTACTTTATGGTCAGGTGTTAAGTTCTCCTCATCATAGCACTGTAAGAACTCTGGCATGTCGATGAGTTGATATTCCATGCAGAAACTGCTGTAACCGTTGAACAGGTCAACTGGAGCAATCCATACATTCCATTCGAGCTAATTTCCTCCACTTTCCATTGCGCCAAGACCCACTGTACGAACATCTGTTTTGCCGGGTCATATTCGGTTTCGGCCGAGAGAGCATTCTGTTAAACGGGACTACTTCGGCTGTGTTAAATTAATGTGAATGTTAAAGTCCATGTCAGCGATTTCGGATGTTAAGCATGCACAAACAACGTGTGAGAGAGTCAGTCAACAGCGAAAGAGCAAAGTTAACAGCGACAGCGAGAGAACACTTGCCTTAACAACATGAGTCCGGACTTTCTAGCAACATATCCGAAGTCAGCCGAAGCTCATATTTTAACGCAAAAAAGGTATGGACAACGAGGAAAAACGGCCCAGCAACATTTCAAGACCCCACGCACCTCACCTCACCGTGTTTGATCAACAATATGCTATGGTTGTTTACAAGCCCCGTCAACAATCATAGTATTTCAAGTGTTGGGGTGCATTTCACCTTGCATGCGTCGTATTTTCGGTGTCGCTTGGCCTGTGTTCCCTACCTCTTCTTGGCTTGCCGGCAACATGATTGCTAGCAACATGTGGACTGAAGGCGGGCGGTTTTCAAAGAACTGCTTGCGCCACGAACGTGAATGAACATGAATGAACATGTTTAAATTTTCCAGCGCTCGGTTCGGTCGTGTTGAGTACCCGTTTGTCTGCGTTGCGTTCCCGCGTACGATTTGACGTAATTTTTTTGAATTTTTGTCGAGGCTATAGGCTGCTGGTTCGCTGTGGTATTTCGATCCGTAGAAATCGCTGGCAGACCGACCCCATATCACGCCGCTTTATAAATAATGCAAGTGCAGTCCGTCGCCCCGAGGGCAGTACGGGAAATCTATTTTCGCCAAATGCAATAAAACACAGGCAAAAACAAAGTTAAAGCAAAAACAAATACAAAAACAAACGCAAATTAATCGCATATCAGTAATTTGTGCTACAAGCAATCGGAGTGCTATATAGATCATTTATATACGGTTATGTCATGGAAAATCATTGAGTGGATTTTGAACATTTCCTAGGGCATATATTGAGAACAGTTAAAACAAAGCCAAAAGCAACAAAAATAACATTGGAAACGCGTGTCATTTTTTTGCAAACTTTTTTTTTTTTGCGATATCAGCGCCGGCAGCAGAGAAACTTGTAAAAAGCCCGCCCGCCCGACAGACCCCCTTTGGTCGTCTCTTCTTTTATTGCCCTCACGCGTTTTTTGTTTTTGTGCGTGCCGTGCTTGTGTGTATGTTAGCCGGCAGTTTGTGAGAGTGTATTAGTGGAGGAAAACAGCTGTTTGTTGCAAACGTTACGCTCTCTCTTCACGTGGCTTTCCCTTGCTGGCTCTCTGTCTCTCTGTCTGTCTGTCTGTCTGTGCCCCCGCCCCCCCCACGCTTGAGTGCCAAGCAGTGCAAAAAGAAAAGAGAAAAGCTCTTCCATCCACACAATAAAACAAAAAAACAGCATCCACAACATCCACATCAATATGGCGGCAGCGATAGCGACGACAGGAGCATCCTCCAGGAGGAACATCTGTGTGACGCAGCTCCTGCTCTTCGCCCTCCTCTGTGGCGGCATTGTGGGCCTCGTCGATGGCAAGCATTTGGGGGACCACCAGCACCAGCATCAGCACAGTGCCGCCACGCACCATCGGCGGCGCCTGCAGCGGGACTCGCGCGCCAAGGATACAGCGCAGCAGCAGTGTGAGGCCGTCAAGGGGTATTTCGAGTCGATCGACATTCATTCGAGTGGAGTCTACAATGAAAAAGGTAAGCCGTGTGCAGAAAGCAATCCAATTAGGGGGAATACGATACACAAGCTCCCAAAACGAGCTCCCCAGAAATTCTGCCAGACACTGCCGCCTGTCTTTGCCAATCGTAAATTCTCCAATCACGTAAAGGCACTTGTCAGCCAAAAGTTTTGGCGTCCAGCAACTGCAATTACTCTTGTGTCTCTCATCTTGGATAAGCCCTGGCAGCCCCTGCCAGTCGCAGTCCCAGAGGGGAGGCAAGCCATGAGATGAGGCATATGCAAATCCATTGAACCCGACTGTCAAGTGGGGGTCGAAACTATACAACGAGTGGCCCCAGCAGCAGAGCAGCGCAGCGCAGGGCAGCGCAGGGCAGCGCCATTTGGCAATTAGAAGAGCATTGAGCAACGCCTCGGACAAAGTTTTTGGTGGCACCATCTCAGGTTCATTACATCGCGCAGATACACATGCAGATACAGATACAAAGATACTGCTCTTTGGAGGGTGGCGGCGTCATTTGTTATTCTGATTTGCCTCAAGAGGCGGGGTGCCAACGTGGTATCAAGTGGCACGCATCTAAAAAACAAAAAAGAAAAAAAATCTGTGTGAAGGCTGTGCCGTATATTTATAAGCAAAGATATATCGGCGGAGATATGTACATCCATAAGATGCAGAGATACCCGGTCGATGGCACAATTTTGTGTTTATGCAAAGTCAGAAATAAAACCCAAAACCACGAAAAAAAACCAAACAAAACGAACCAAAAAAGATAAGATCTGAAACGACCGAAAAATAAAGGAGAGCAAAAAATGTATAAACATCAGAGTATCGGAGTATCAGAGTAGCCGAGTATCTCGCATCTGTATCTGTATCCGAGGAATGCCAAAGCAGAGATACTCTGTGGCGCTGTGTGGCGTGTAATTGAGTGAAAAATAATTATTATTGATTAACCGACCTTGACTTGGTCTTTACGCACAATTACAACACACGCACACACACACACATGCACCCGTGAGATACAAATGTATCTGTGGAGAACACCAACTAATGTAAAGGGATGGTAGGCGGTAGGGGGGAGGGGGGAAATGATGTTGCAAGTTTTCCCTCGTTTCGTACCTGTATCTGAGGAGAAGAGTTCTTGTTTCCCACACACGCAGGTAGAAGCAGTATCTATGGGATACAGTGCCGCCCGCATGGCTGTGAAAGATACAAGTGGAAGTTGGAAAGAATTTCAATTCGGCTAATGCCTCCGCAGTAGGCTCCGCCGCCGTCAGATACACACGTATCTTCGATCCGCACCTAGAGTACTCGAGTACGTGTATCTTTATGGCTGTATCTGTATCTGTATCTCTTGTGGCTGTTGCTTTCGACATTTATTTACTGTTTACATAGTTTTACTCGTACTTTATTTATGTATCTGTATCTGGGCATCTCCCTGTATCTATTTTCTGTGTGTTTGCGTTACAATTTTTTTTATGTGCTGTTTGTGATGCTAATCTCATGTCGAGTGTCATGCATACGATAAATGCTGCCTGTGTGCCCCCAACTCCGACTCCTGCCCCAACTCCAGGTAGAGCCGGAGCCAGCGGCAGAGGCAGAGGTGCCTCGTCCAAGAGGCATGGAAGGCGCTCCACCATAAAATTCAATTTTAATTTAATTGCGCGCATCCCCCGACTACTAATTGAGTTGTATCTTTGTATCTTTTGGGCTGCAGAATAAACAAAAGACTCGAAATAGAAACCAGAACCAAGCTCCACATTAACATTAACATTAACACGAGACGTTGCTCCGCAACAGGAAGTACTGTAGCGTGTGGCATGTAGTGATGTAGTGTGGCCACAGTATCTTATCATATCTCTGTAGCTATATCTCTGTATATCTATGTATCTCCACCTGTGTGTGCAAGTGTGTGTGCAAGTGTGTGTCGTCTTGTTACTAAATATTTAAGCAACTCGCAACTCGACGTAAAATTAGAGCAAACTATGAGATACCGCCGTATCTGCAGTCGCATACGTGATGTGCGTGTGTGTTTCCGCGGATAGATAAGTGAAAAAGTGCAAATAGAGGAAGGGAAAAGCGATGAAAACCGACTGACAGAGTTTTCCTTTTGCCTGCAGATTTCGAAGCACTTCCTTTGACTATTGCTTCTAGGCGGAAACACACCCCTTGCGAGTATCTATGGGATCCGCCATATGAATGAATGAATGCCAATTAAAAGTTTCAAGCGATGGAAATCCATCAAATAAAAAACGCGCTCAGACTGTAGGATCGTAAACCGAAAAACTTGTTTCTTGTTTCGCTTAAACCACAGTTCAAGATACACTCCATAAGTATCTGTGAGATAATTAAAAAAACAGTTTATAGATACGCGCATTGGCGGCAGTTGCAGTCCAGAGTGTTTTTTTCGGGTCTGGATTTTCATTCGAACTTGCACTCGCGTATCTCCGTATCTCCATTCATCAATTAACTCGAAGTTTAAGTTCTTTTTTTTCAGTTGGAGTTTAATTGCTGGCTTTCCCCCCACCCCCCACCCCTCTCTCTTTCTCTCTGTCCATTTCTCTCACTCTTTCACTGTCTGTGGCGATCAATTAAACTCCCAGACAGACGAAAAACTTAATTGATTTGAGACTCGAGCTTCGAGACTGGACTCGAGACTCGAGACTCGAGAAAAACTAATTACGAATTACGAATGGGTTTTAAGTAGTTTACAAAATGCTGCAGTCGTTGCGTTTTAATAGTTCGAAATGAGGTTTTCCACTTCGTTTTAACTTGGATTCTCTGTCCACCATTTCCCACGCCCAGATCCAGTTGGGTGGCGGAGTTCTGAATGAATAGATAAAGATACTCGCAAGGGTGCGAGTGGTGTTCATTAGTTGGGGATTAAGCGGCTGTGATAGGCCTTACTTGGAATAAAGGATGGCCCAAGCAGTGGTTTAGCCCTGCAAAAGTATCTTAAAAGTGGCCAGTGGAATATGTCGTCTGGAAAGTATCTTTAGCACTAGAATATAGTATCTTTGATGAAGGAACCAAGTCGAATGGAATGTATCCATCCAATCTTTCAATCAGTCATCAAAATGAATGCTAATTAATTGCCAATCGTCTGCATTTGTGCCCAAAAATCAAGCCCAATCTACGCTCTTGCTTTCAATTTATTGAAATGAACTTCAGACGAAATGAACCAAAGACGCACTCTTTCTTTCCGCTCGAAAGACTCCCAAACAGATACTTGCTAACCGTGCTGTTTGCTGTATCTATTGGATTTTATGGCCAAATATCTACCATCCGCATGCCAGATATTACAACATTGCCCCCGAAAAACGGCGAACCGCGAACCCCCCAACCATTTGCCGCATTTTAAGTACGTATTCTTGTTGTTGTTGTGTTTTATATTTGCGCTAATTAGTTTCAATTAAAATTAACGACGCCTACGATCTGCAGAGTGCTTGAACGCCTTGTGCACGCATCGATTTCACACGAAACCAAACCAAAAGATACAAAGATACAACAAAATCTTGCCTTCCTTGCCTCTGTATGGGATTTTTTTTCAGCGCTACTTTCTTAATGTTTGCTTTTTCTTACACTTTTTGACCTCAATTGGTGCGTTCATTGGATCGGTTCGTTCTTTAAATTTCAGTTCAATTTCAGGCCGTCGTCGGAATGATGTCATTCCTACAACGGTTTGAATGTTCCAGCGGATACATCTGTTGGTTGTACAGATACTACGGCTATAGTTGAGGGTTCTACGGTCTACCTTCTACGTTCTACGCTCTTCAAACTCTCATTCATTTCTTAGGTGGTTCGCCTTTCCTCCATTCATTCAGTAGAACAGAAAAGTCATTTCTGGGAAGTGTACGCGCGACCACAAGTGACATTTTTATGATGTCTGAAATGTATCTTAAATTCATTCATGCTTTGAACCTGTTTTGGTTCTTTACTTTTTGTTGTTTTTTGGGATGTACATATGTATCTTGAAGGTTGTTTTGCGTTCGTTTAATTTGAAACAAGATACAAAGATACACAGATACAAAGCCTCGCAATTAAGTGCCAAAGGAAGTTGTCAACTTGTTGGCCTTTTCCGCTCGTTGGACATGGCTATAACGAGCAGCAGCAGCAGCAGGAGGAGGAGGAGGTGGGGGAGGAGGCGCAGGGGCACTCGATAAGAGTTGCACTCCATTCGATAAGACCCGATCGTCTCCGATAAGATATCCACCGAATGGCAGCCCAAGGAAAATTGCTTCAATTAAATGTTTAGCCTTTTGTATCTGTAGGGCCATAAAATGTGTGAAATTTGTATCTGCCGCCAGAAGGCGGGCATGCACAGGTAGATGGCTAGATACATTTGTATCTCATGCCGATGTACCTGCTATTTTTAAACATTTTACAAGTGAATTCATCAAAAAAACAAACAAACAAATGTGCAGACAGACAGCAATTGTATCCGTATCTGTATCTGTATCTAGCGGGGATACGATTTTCCACTCCTTTTTGACCGATTTTCAATGGTCAAAAACACGCTTGTGCGCTGCTTATGCAATGATGTTGCAACAGCAGCAGCAGCAGTGGATGCCACACAGTCAAAGCATAATTTGCCGACGACTTACTTCTCTCTCCGTTCTGTTCTTCTGTTTTGGGTTCTCCATCATCTTCCATCTCTTCATTGTTTGTCCATGTCTCTTTTGTGCCGCGTAATCGTTGTTTTCCAATGAACACACACTCGAAAGATACACAGATACAGATACAGATACACAGGTATGGACTATGGAGTATGGAGTGCTTTTTGAGATACAAACGTCGCCGTGGATTCTTGTTGTTCTTTTTTTTTGATTCATGGATGCCAGAGCTCTTTCGTTTTTCGTTTTTCGCTTTTCGTTTTTCTTTCGGATTTCTGGATTGTTATGTTCACGGAAAAAAGGTAAAGGTTAATGCCTAGTGAAGTGTGCACAGAATGGGGCACAGAATGTGGGGTCGGGGCACAGACACAGATACACAGATACATAGCTAAATAGTTGGGCATTTCCGCTTCGAGTGGCGTTAGTTATGGATCCGAGCGTAATGGGCTTAGACGGGTGATTTTTTTGGGACTATTTTTAGAGCTGGAAAATACACTTTTGATGATGATCTTTAAGCGCAAATATAAATGCATATGAAAAAGTATCTAGAGCAATAAGGTAGCAAAAGAGTTGCCCCACAATTCGTGGAATACTCCGATTCATAGATAAGTAGATCTTGGGGCGCATTTTATGGCCTAAAGGGCACTCGTAAAAAACCAGAAGATGCGCTTCTATCTTTCTACTCGCAAACCCTTTAGATATTGGTTATCTTTGGGTCTCCACTTGTACGGGCGTACGCCAGTATCTTTGCCACTTATCAGCACTGGCACTGGCTAAATATTTATCCAATTACTGAAAGATATAGCTACTCCCGTTGGCCCCCCTTTCGCCCTTCTTGTTGTATTGTGTACCAACAAAAACTTCTCGTATTTACATGTCGCGCAATGGAGGTCGGTGGTCTGGCAGTCGCGGAGCAGAGGCATAAATCAATTATTTGCACCTAAAGCCCATAAATCACTTTATGACGAGCACAAACATTGAAAATGGTCAGAAAGGAGATACAATATACAATATCTGTAGATAGGGATAGAGGTGGTGAGGGTGAGGGTGAGGGTGGGGGCGGTGGAATGAAAAGCCTTCCATCTTGCAGCCAAAAGGCGAGCAAATTGCCTTTTGCTGCTTTTTTTTATCTTTGTTTTTGTTGTTGTTGTTGTGTTCTTTTGAAAGCCCGGCTAATACGAGTATGGCGTTGGCGGGGGTCTTGTCTTGTTATCGTCACAACAACAGCAACAACAATAAATATCTATGGACACACATAGATCCATGTGTGTGAATGATTTCTTTTGTTGTTTTGGAGTTTTCAGCAAAATGGAAAAAAATTACCCAAAAGGCACTTTGATTTTTTCTTTTGCTTAGTATATTTTTTTTTTTTGGAATTAGCCTAAGCTGTTTGCTTTTTTATACCCTTCCAAAAGGGTATATGTAGTGCTTGGGGTTCTCTTAAAATCTATTCCTTTCGGGTCGTGAAGGGGTTAGAATTTCGGGCAGTTTTTTAGTTAAGTTTAGCATCGAATAAACAGAAGAATCGTAGCTTAATCGAGGCTTAAACCCTTCGAAAAGGCAGATACAAATATGGGGAAATGCATAGATGAAAGTGGGCTAAAAAGAGCATCAAATGCCTCGACTCCACCCGTGACCAAAGCTCGTTCCATTCTTGTTATTGTATTTCTGCGCTTGTTGTATTTATTTATTTTGGATTTTTGTATTTTTTTGGGGTGTTATTTGACTTTGACTTCCATTACTTTATGCTCTCTTTCATGCGGTGGGTCCCTCTGTTTGTCCGGTTCTTTATTCGTGTTTCTATTTTTTTTGTTTTTGTTTTTGTTTTTGTTCCCCCGATTTATGCGGTTTATTGACTTTGGGCATTTTGGAGTTTTGCTCAGTTTTTAGTTTTTAGTTGTCTGTGTATTTTTTCTTTTTTTTTTGCACACAAAGCTGAAAACCAAATAAACGGAGAAGTAAATGCAAACAGCAACAAAAAGTGTTAAATGTGCAAAAGGCAAAGAATTTGAGGATTTGGCATCACTCAAAATAATAGTTTGGCTTGAGAGGGTTCCCAGAAAACCCAAAAGGAAATGTAATTCGAACTTTCGGGATAAGCTCTCGATTTGTGTACCGAAATTCTGATGAATCTTGGCAAATAAAAATGTATCGGGTTCCATTTATAATTCTAGGTTTCAAGTTCCACGAGAACTATCTAGGGGAGAGTCGGAGGGTCTATAATTTCTAACACTATACTTAAATGGCCCCAGCTACTTGCCTGCTAATTAACTAATTCCCTGTATCTGTTTGCCTTTCCTCCGTTTGCAGGTGTGTATTCGAAGAAAAGAGAGCCCAATGAGCACAATGGACTGGTATCTATTGTATCTGTACTTAGCATACGTTTGTATTTGCTGTGCACACAGATATCGTGTCGGATATCTGGTGGGTAAGTTCTACATGGGTCCATCGAGACTTGGCTTGGCTTGGCTGTCCGTGAGTCTTTGCGAGGGGTTAACCGTGGAGATCATCAATCATTTAGAAACAAAGGCAAGAAGTGCCACCAAAAAAAAAAAAAAAGGCGAATCTCCCCGCCCCCACGCCACAGAAATATGAATATAAATGTGAGCACATCGGCGGGGGTTTTAACAGTAGGAAAATTTAATAATACAAAAAAAAACTTGCGAACGGGGAGCGACTGCTGTCTGCAACCCGATGCCCTGCCCCCACCACCAGCAGGGGCACCACCACCATCGTGTCAGCAGAACAGCCATTCACTTTTCATTATTATACAAACATATAACTTTCGGTTAAAATTATGCTAATCCGTTGAAATATGATTATGCCAAAAAAGAATACATAGAGGAATGACAACAGCGTGACGGTGGGCGGAGCGGGGCGTGGCCACCACACCACACACCACGCACACACACACATGGGTGTCGGCAGCGGCAGGTGTGCCCCAAAGAAACAAAAAATACGGTGGGGATTTCGGTTTCGGTTTCGGTTTCTGGCTTTCCTTCCACTCGGCACATAATTTGATTGCTAATTTCGTTGACTGGGAAACACTGGCACTGCCACTGCCACTGCCACTCTTCTCTAATTAAATACATGACAGAGTTTTTCATATTAAATCATTTTCCATTTCCACTGGCTAGGGGGTGGGGGGGTTGGCGCGGTGCTTCAAATGAAACTTTTTCAATTAAAGCCAATGGTGGGGTCGACTGCAGGGGGGAATCCTTCCTCTCCGACCTTCAAAGCAAACAAATTTTGGAAAATGAAATTGCAGGCGAAAAAGTAATTTAATTAGGTTTTAAGACAAAAAAAATACATATATATATATAGAAATAGAAATAAACAAACCAAAATACTCAACCCAATATAGTAGAATTGCTGGCTGTCGTTTGCACTGAATGGATACCCTGCTGTTAAAGGGGGCTATCCATATAGCGGAGAGGGAAGAATCTGTGAAAGATTAGATCTAGAAAGAAAAGGCAGCAGAACTGTGGAGCCTACGGAATGACTTTGCAAAGATAAGACGGCCCTAAATCAATTTTTTGTGTAAATATAAGTATATAAAAAAATACAAAAAAAAACCAAAAATATACCAAAAATATACCAAAAATATACCAAAAATATACCAAAAATACCAAACATACCAAAAAAAAACCAAAAAATACCAAAGAAATATCTGCAAATTCCATAAAATTACCATATTGATGCCATTTTCGATAGATTAAAGTGCATATGAAATACCAGGAAATCTAAATAAAATACCACAGAAATACTAGACCAAAAATACTAAACAGAACTTAGTTCAAATGTGACATAGATGTGAACAATTCATGAATGGAAACCAGTTTCAAATTATTTCTGGGTCCTTCATCGGTGGAAAGTCCATAAATCTTTGAATAGGTGAAATCCCATATCCATATCGATGGATGACCCAAAGTACGCCTGAAATTAGAGGGTATGCTCCAGCCGTAATGGCAAACGTACCATCCGAGCCATGCCAAATTGCAATCGTCATACCAGTGCCGACAGACTGCAGTAAGAAGGAGAGAAGGCAACCCTTTCTTTTGGGATGCCACCTCTTCTTTTTGGCCCCCCCTCCCCGCCGCTGTCGTTGTCGTTGGCCACGTTCTTTGTCGCGTGTTTTTGGCTGTGAAAGTTTTATTTCTTTCTGACGCGCGGTGCCAGTCGCCAGAAACAAAAGACTGACCCGGTTCACCTCCACCAGAAGGATGGACGAAGGACTTGGCCTAAAGGCTATGCAAATTGCAGCTGGAAAGGGGGCCGTGGAATCGCTGGATGTTGGCCAAGTGTTTGACTTCCGTCATTTGATGGCTGTTGTTTGGCCTCCAAATGAATTTTCCATCATCACAAATTTCAAGGAACGCGACGACTTTTCCGTCTCTGTGAAAATCTTTTATACTCCCATAACTTGGGAATTGAAAGCGTCTTTTTTTATAGAACATTTCTCTCTCTCTCTCTCGGCCTCTGGTTGGATCTAAATTTCCCACTGAAGGATGTCAACGCGTCATCTGTGGTTCGGGGCCCGCCTTTGCGGTCGTTCCACGGCCCACTTGCTGCGTCCGAGACCGCAACAGGTGATTGTGGCAGCCATGAGCTCCTCGAAGGAATGGAGACCTGATGCCGATATCAAGCACAGCCTGCCAAGTAAAAGTAAGCGAAGATCGAAGAGAACTGCGGCCACGGCGAGTGAAGATCCGGCCAAAGATCAGCCGCCGCCTGGAAGAAAGATCCGCAAGAAGATTCATCGGACGACGCTCGGGCCGCCCACGAGAAACCTCACGAGCTTGCCGAGCTCTGGGTTTTTGGCGCCACTTCCCAGCCATTTTGGTGGACTGATTGCATATTTCTCGAACCATTCGGGAGGAGATGGAGACGTTCCTCCTCCTTCTGATGCTCCACCGACGGGACCAAGAAGAGGGTCCATTGCAAGGGGATTTCCAGTGACTCCGGGCGTACGAGCGGAGGCTCGGCCGCCGAAAGCCCCACGATTTTCCCCCTCTGGACTGCCGTCTGTGCCATCGATTGAGCCGGAAGCACCTCGAGAGGCGCCTGCCACCGAAATATCAGAGGAGTCTCCGCCTAACCCTGAGAGGACTCAACCTGAAGCACCAGCAGAACAGTCTACAGCAGATCCGGAGGCGGGAGATGCCCCCCAGCCTTCCGAAGCCCCATCCAGCCCATCCGGAGATCCTCCTACTACGGAAACCGCCGCAAAGCCATCTGCAGACCCGCCTACATTGAACCTCTACGGGCTGGAAGTGGATATATATCCAGATCTAAGACCTGCCTCGGAGGAGTCGCCGACAGTCGACTCTCCAGGAGGGGAATCCCCGAGAAAAGGAGCTCCAGATACTCCAAAAGCCAAAGGAGAAAACCCAAAACCGCCGCTTTTCTCGGGAGTGAAGCCACCCCCCAAAGGAACACGAACGTACTGTTCACCGCCGAAAAAACCAAAGGGTCCCTTTTCTGCACCCGAACCAACCCCAAAAGGTCCTTTATTCCCGCCCAAGAGAGCTAAAGCTGCGCCAACGGAAAAGCCTGCTTCGAAGGCGAAGGGCGCATGCACTCCTGCACCTGCTGCTCCGAAAAAGGAGGCCAAGGCGGCTCCGCAAACGTGCTCCAAGCCAGCAGCCGCTGGAAGCCCCGAAGAGCCAAAAGGCACTGGAGGTCCGGGAAAGCCACCAGCTGCTGGGGGTCCTGCCAAGCCACCAGCCCCAGGAAGTCCTGGAAAGCCACCAGCCGCAGGAGGTCCTGCAAAGCCACCAGCCGCAGGAGGTCCTGCAAAGCCACCAGCCACCGGAGGTCCTGCAAAACCACCAGCCGCCGGAGGTCCTGCAAAGCCACCAGCCACCGGAGGTCCTGGAAAACCACCAGCCACCGGAGGTCCGGGCAAACCACCAGCCACCGGAGGATCAGGGAAGAACGAAGGCGCCGGCGCCGGCGGCACAAAGGCACCTCCTCCCCCAACGGGAAAGGGCTCGAAGGGGCCACGCCTCATCACGCTGATGCCTGGCGATGGCATTGGCCCGGAGATCTCTATGGCCGTCCTCGAAGTGCTCGATGCGATGAAGGCGCCGCTGATCTTCGAGCCCGTGGACGTGACGCCGGTGATGAATAGCAACGGCCAGACGACGATACCCGACGCGGTGATTGAGAGCATGAACCGCACGAAGGTGGGGCTCAAGGGACCCCTGATGACGCCCGTGGGGACGGGCTTCCGCTCCCTGAACCTGACCCTGAGGCAGCTGTTCAATCTGTACGCGAACATCCGGCCGTGCAAGTCGCTGCCGGGTGTGGAGACGGTGTACGGCGACGTGGATGTGGTGACCATTCGGGAGAACACCGAGGGTGAGTACTCCGGCCTGGAGCACACCCTCGTCAACGGGGTGGTGCAGAGCATCAAGCTGATCACGCGGAGCGCCTCCATGCGGGTCGCCGAGTACTGCTTCAAGTATGCAATCGAGATGAAGCGGAAGCAGATCACGGCCGTGCACGAAATCAACAGCATGCGGATGTCGGACGGACTGTTCATCCGCTGCATGCGGGACACGGCCAAGAAGTACGAGAAGGAAATGACAGCAGCGGGCGTCAAGTACGAGGAGGTGACCCTCAAGACGGTCTGCCTGAAGATTGTCGAGGACCCCAAGCGGTTCGATGTCCTCATCCTGCCGAATCTCTACGGCGACATCATCTCCGACACCTGTGCGGGCCTCATCGGGGGCCTGGGCCTGACGCCGTCCGGCAATATTGGCACCTCTGGGGCAATCTTTGAGTCTGTCCACGGCACGGCACCGGACATTGCCGGCAAGGATCTGGCCAATCCGACGGCCCTTCTGCTGTCGACGGTGATGCTGCTGCACTACGTGGATCTGCCCACGTATGCGGACGCCATCGAGAAGGCGATCGTGAAGACCGTCAAGGACGACAACGTGCGGACCATCGATCTGGGCGGCAATGCCAAGTGCTCGGAGTACACCCAAGCGTTGATTAAGAATCTCAAGTGATCCTGCAGATCCTTCCAGGTTTTAACAAATTTTAATTAAAATTATTGAATGAAACGCAGAGGGCTAGAGGTTTCTTTCGTTAGGGGCAACCACATAATACACAATACACACCATCCAGTGGTCATACGCATCCTGTGACCCCATTGATGCCACATGCCACATGCAAACATCACAGAAGAAGACCGACCAACCGGCGAGAAAGAGGGAGAGAGCAAACGCCAGACCTGAAAATCAGCAGAGAGACCACACATCCACACACAGAGCACTCCCTGTGGCAACTTCAACTAAATTCCCAGCCAGAGCCAGCCAGAGCCAGCCATCCAGTCTAACAGCCAAAACCAGAACCCAGCAAAACCCAACAGAACCCAGCAGAACCAGTGCCAGTGCCAGTGCCCGGCCCAGAGTCAAAGTCAAAGTCAGAAGAGTCCCAGAGTCAGTCAGTCTCTGAGAGCAGAAGGAAGGGCTCTCACCCGTCGCCCCCTGCTGCAAGTTACGTTGCATTTTTACATGCATGCTCAGAGTCCGGTCTCCAGTCCAGAACCGCACCGCACCGCACTCCAAAAACTCAAAACTCGGGGACGATGGAGACGCGGGGACGCTGGGAGTCGAATGCGTTTCAAAGCCATGAACCAACTCCTAAACAAACCAAAAAACAAGTTGGAACAAGTAGGAGGTCTCGGGTATGGACTAGCAGATACCCCTTGGTCGGAAGAGGAATTCATTTCTTATTGAATGGAAGTTGGGATACAAAAGTCTACCAATTTCGAGAGCTATGCATTGGATTCTAGATTGAGGGATTTAGGGATTGAGGGCTGATTGGGAGATCCTACAAGCTCTAGACATTGCCAGTTCCTTCGTGTCCCCTACAACCCCTCTGGAGCCATATACCCCACCAATTACAGGGTACTCCAGCAGTGCAGTGCAGTGCAGGGGCGGCGGCGGCGGCGACTGCGACGCTCCTTCGTTCTGTGGCTGCTGGCTGTTCAGTGGAGCGTGCGAGCGAGTGGCAAAGAGTGGAGGCAGAGGCAGTGGCAGAGGAAGAAAATGCCACAGAATCAGCCAAAGAGTCAAAGAATATAAAAATTAAAAAAAAAAAAAACACACCAACCAGAGAGAAAAAAAAAACATTGAATTTTGTGTGTGTGTGTAACAGAGAGAGAGAGACAGAGGGCCCTGAGTGTATGTGTGTGTGTGTGTGTGTGAATGCATTTCAAAGAATTTTGATAAAAGGCAGGAGAACAAGAGAGCGTAAGGGGGGGAAGGGGGGGCCTGGCCGCTGCCCGAAGATAAACTCCGTTTTTATTTATTTATTTTGGTTTTTTTTTTGGTTGTTTTTTTTTCGTGTATGTGAAACAAAAGTCAGGAATTTTTTGTTGTTGTAAACCGGTTTTCAGTTTCATTTAATTTCCCCCGCCCTGCTCCCCGCGCCCTGCTCCCCAGCTCCTTCTTCATTGCAAAACAAAACAAAAAAAGCCAAAAAAAAAGAACTTGTGAAGCCGACACCCCTTGGCAAAGCAGAGGAGGGAGAGGGAGGTACAAAGACAAAGAGTAACAGGAGACAGAGACAGTAGGTACTCCCCGAAAAGTAGATCAACCTTCCGAAGGAGCAGCGTTGGCCTAGTTGTTCCCCCCCACCGATCCACCATTCCATTCATAAGTCTGGAATGCCACCACCCCCTCCACCCCCTCCCTCGCAGCACGCAAGGGCCAAGTGGTGGCACTTATTTCCAGCGATTCGGTTGAGGCGGCGCTATAATTGCACGCCCAACGCGGGGCGGGGGGGCACTCATTAGAATGATAATTTGTAAATGCAATTCCATGTGTCTGTCCCCGGTCGGTGCATGCCCCCGCTGCACATAATTGCTGCCCTCTTGCTCGGCTTTTTCTCTGGAAACGAAACGAAACTCAAAGCCCAGCGAAATGGAATATGTTTCAAATAGACAATGTAGACACAGATGGAAATACTTGGCACAACGAGAGAGATGAGATCATTGCGAATACATCAATTGTACAATCGAAATACTTGGTAATGAAAATTCGCAGTAAAAGCGACTATAAATAGCAGCCGAAAATTACAACCGAAGGCAGGGAAAACTCAATGGGAAATATGGGATGGGATGGGATGGGAATAGTTCTCTTGGAACTAAGAATAAGTAATACTATTTTCTTTTTTGGGAATAAACAAAGCTCGTGAGATAATGGAATAGATTACACACCGTGTTCCGTCCGTGTTCTGGTAAAAGTACTATTTTTTGAGTGGCCAGAGCCATATCGATAGCGATAGATTTGAATTCTATTTTCCACTTTTTGAGCGATCAAAATCACTCGAGTGTGACCCTTGCCCGGGGGTTGGGGGCTTAACCTTCCCCCCCCCCGTAATCGGAGCACAACTTGAAAACTGATTTTCCATGTTTGTATCACACACATTTTCACGGCTCGCCCCGCCCCAGTCCTTTTAGTCCTTCAGTCCTTCAGTCCTTAACCCTCTGACATGGGTTTGCCAGGCAGGGAGGCACTTTCACAAAGATTTACGACCGCTGTCAATAGAGCTTTGCATCCGCACAGGCAGCCCTCCTCCAACAACAGTAGCAGAAAGTATTTTCAAATTTAAATCTATTTGTCACTTGCAAAACTTTTGGCTACCTTTTTCACCCCGTCCCCCCGTCACGCCGTCCCCCCGTCCGCAAACACTCACTCATTCACTCACTCCGTTTGGCCTCCGGACCAGGCCGGACTCTTCTGGCCAGCAATGGAAATGGAAATGGAAATGAAAATGGCCGTATGGAAAAAAAGGTAATGCAAAGTGACAGTTACAAATTTGTGCCGAAATCAGCTACGGCTACGGGAAAATGTATTGTATGGCCAAAAGGAACGGGGAGTGGGAGGCCCGAGAGGCAGAGAGCCGAAATGTTCCATTTAAATGAGTTGGATTGGCTATTTAGAGGTGTAGTAGGCCGCCGCATCCACATCCGCATCCACATCCGCATTCATTCAACCAACCATTCATCTATCCTCCGACCGCCAGACATCCCTGGCATCCCACTCAACCGAGCCCATCCTCCGTTTCAACAAGCACTTTCCGCCGTAATGTCCGCCGTTCTGTGACGTCGGTTAGTAAGCATCCCCGAAAATCCCGAAGCTAGAAGATAAACGCACTGCCATGGCAGCTGGGTAACGACCAAGGCGATGCCCTGTAGTCTTTGGATCGAGGTGAGAGGAGAGTGTTGGGCGTGTTACCAGTGTTGGTTAACGCCAAAAATAGTGTACAAAATGCCAATCTTCAGTTTTATGGATTATCTGATCATTTTTTAAAGATAATACCCATTTTGAAAGAGTTGTTTCCTGTTGTGTGGCATGTTTTGATCTTCCAGTGTGGGTTAAGGCAACAATTAAGCAATATTAAGCAAGACTTTCACCATTATTCGAATAATTCTACAGGACTTTATCCAAGGTTAATATTGGAACCTTTTTGGAGAACACTGGGCTACTTTCTGTATTGAATACCGTCTAAACTAGTGTTGGGCAACACAAAAGACAACTCAACACTTTCCTTCAGCAATCCAATGAATTAAAAAGCTAAAATTAAAAAAAGAAAATGCTCCACAAATCCCTTGCCACCCTCTTTGGCCAATGATTGCTGGGTATGCCCAATGGTGGATCCAAGAGGAACAATAACAGAAAAAACAGAAAAAACGAGGTGGAACGTTGTGAGTTGCTGCGGACACCGCAACTCTACGGTTATACCCGATACTAAGTCAGTATGGCTCTCCTCCGGCAGACGCCGCTAATATTTAACGACACGACAAAGAGTGCGTGCGAGAGAGACAGAAAATCAGTCTGAGCGTGACGTCGGGCGCTTCGTAGCCACTGCAAATTGATTTGTTCCTTTTGGCTATAAAAATGACCTGATCTGATCCAGATTCAGCAATCTGATAGATATGGTCTTTATCTATGATTCTGCGTTTTTAGTTTTCTCAAATCTGCAATATTGTGGATGCAACAGATTTTCGTCCTTTGTGGGGGCGGAAGGGGGTGGGGCGAAATTCTGAGATATACGTTTTATAGTGACATCTTAAAGGAGTGTGTGTACCAAATTTGGTTACTCTAGCCTTAATAGTCTCTGAGATTTTTGGTTGCCTCAGATTTTCGTCCTTTGCGGGGGCGGAAGGGGGTGTGGCGAAATTTGGACAGGAAACGGTCAAGGTCCGATATCACAGGAGTGTGGATACCAAATTTGGTTGCTCTGGCTTTTATAGGTTCTCAGATCCTTGAACTCATATTTTGCAATTGGCAAAACCGACCATGAAACCTGTGTGTTAGAGTGAGACAGAGCGAGAAAGAGTGAAATTGTTTTCGTGATTCTGGCTGTAATAATTATACGATCTGGTTCAGATTTTGCACTCTAGAAGATATAGTCATCTTCTACGATTCTGCGTTTTTAGTTTTCTCGTATCGTCGAAATTGTGGATGCCACAGATTTTCGCCCTTTGTGGGGGCGGAAGTGGGCGGGGCAAAGTTTTGAAATATTTTTGGAGCAGTGACATATCACAGAAGTCTGGATCCAAAACATCGTTGCTCTAGCTCTTATAGTCTTTGAGCATTAGGCGCTGAAGGGGACGGACAGACGGACAGACGGACAGACGGACAGACGGACGGACGGACAGACGGACAGACGGACAGACAGACATGGCTCAATCGACTCGGCTATTGATGCTGATCAAGAATATATATACTTTATAGGGTCGGAAACGATTCCTTCTGGACGTTACACACATCCACTTTTACCACAAATCTAATATACCCCAATACTCATTTTGAGTATCGGGTATAAAAATGATTTGCATTTATTTATCTTTGTAGCTCTTCATCGTTCCACCCACCACCCGCCGCCCCTTATCCAGGGACTCCTCTTTATCCACCGGGATGTTTCATCCCTCCTTATCCTGCCCATCCGCTTCGTCGTCCTCTTCCTCGTCCTGGGCCCTTGTTCTGTATTTGAATTGGTTATTATTCTCACACTCTGACGGTGTGGGGGAGGGGGAAGTCTTATTCCTTTATTGTTTTCTCGAACCATTCCCCGTTATTCCACTCCATTCGACTCTGTTTCACGTGGGGAGGGGGAGGGGGTGTGTGGGAGGGGGTGTGGGAGCTCTTGGCTGTCCCTTTGCAAAACACACAAATTTCTATGCTTTTGCTGAATGATAAAAATAATCCCATTTATTGTTTAATGCTTAATAAATAAAGCAATTTTTATTTATTTGCCACAGCATTCCACCCCGCTCCCCCCGCTCCCCCGCTCCCCACATCTTTTCTTCGTATTTTCTGTGTGTTTCTTTTGTTGTTTGCTTTATTGATTTCCCTGCTGTTTTGTTGCTGTTCTGTGGTTGCTTTTGCTGTTGCTATCGTAAGTAAAATATCATCAATTGTTTATTGTTTTGTTAATGTGTTCTCTTGTTGTTGTTTCTTTATTGTTTGTAGTACTTTTCTTGCTTGATTTTACGAACGAACCAACGAGTGTTCCCTCTTGCGGTTGGGTCGTGGGTGGAACGATGGTTAATCATGAGATCCCATCGATCCCCATCGAACAGACGCTTTTTGGGGGTCACAATTCATGGGGGGTGAACGCTTTGAGAGGAGCTATTAGAACAGTCTCTAATTGAGTCATTTATCCAAAGGTTAAACGATAGATCGGGGTGTGCTACAGCCAGGGGAGTGCCAGTGGAATGACAGCAGTGCCAAAAGCTCTTAACAACAAAATAAAAATCAAAAAAATTACATAAAAAATAAAATATACATAAATATGTAAAAGTCTTCTAATTTTCAACTGATTAAAAAATCTACAATGATGCAAAAATATTGCAACTTTAACCAAAACCAACTTCATATATTTTTCCACATTTTTTTTATACATTTTAAACAATTAATATACAGAAAAAATCTTCCATTTTGCAGCCAAACATCTCTTTGGCTTCTCTGGTTTTTTGTTGTTTTTTCATTAGCCCTTTCCTTTCTTGGGCCCCGCTTTGTGTTCGTTTTTCTTGTCATAATTTGTGCCCACCTGAAACGAGCAGAGTTCATCTTCCACTTAACCTTTGGCTCTGGCCAACTTTGGTTAAAGTTTAGCTTTTAAAACCTCTGCTTAGGGGATTTTTTGCTGGGTTGGCAAAACCTTTTTGGTTTTGAGCTGGTTTTTTGATGGAGTCTGCCCATTTGCCTGCACTCTACTTTCGGCCCAGTTGTGCGGCTCTGAGTGGCCCGGCCCTTGGGGCTTACAGCACACCAGCCTTAAGATCTGCATCTTTCTGGCATCGAATTAGCTTTCGGTGCAAAATAATAATGCTGGCGAAAGCCCTATTGGGTTCATATACGTTTCGATGCACTCTCCCACACCACACCGCACCGCACCTCCCTCCCCTCCCCCCGCCCGCCTGTTCACGTGTTAAACAGGAAACCCGAGGCTTGGGGGTCGGGACTGCTATCGCTCCAATCGCATCTACATACTCGAATATGGCTGCCTTGCATCCTGCCATCCTGCCAGGCTGCCATCCTGTCGGTTCTGCCCTACTGCCAGTTCTGCCTGATTTGCCCAATTGTGCAGCTCCCCCTGGCTTGGGGGAGGGAAAATAATAAAATTGATTGCATTTTTCACGCTCCACGTGGAAGCTCTCCTCCACTCCTCCACTACTCTCCCCTCCCCTCCTCTCTGGGCTTCCTGCAGCAGTGGCACGGCGACGACGACCCAGTTTTTACTCCGCACACATGAGGATCCAAGAGTCAAGAGGCTGTTCTGACCAAAAAAGCAAAAAAAAAGAGAAGCAAAAATAAAGAGAAATAACACAAGGAACGATGGAAGTTTTTGCATAATGCGGGGTTTGCACTGGCGAACAATAGCCGGCCCCCCGCCCCCTGACCCCCGTCCCCAGTCACCCAGCCACAGCGCGAACCCTGCTTATACCCTGTAAGTCGCACATCCGGATACCCAGTAGATCTGGAGCCACCCTGTGCACCTGTGTACAGTGGACACCCTGTGCCACAAGCGTACATCCTTCCGTGCATGCTTCCTGCACACCCTGTGCATAATAGATGTTCCCTCCACCCTTCCCTCCTGCCACGAGCTGGAACTTTAGGTATATGTTGACCTTTGTCCTGCCCCCCCACACCTCCTCTGAAAGGTTCATTGCCTTGCAGGTCACAGCCATAGAGCCGGATTCGTAGTTAAATTTTAATGCTGTTTATTAATTTCCAGCCTTGTTCTGGTTCTTGTTTCTATATACATTTCCAGGGGGCGTTGGGGGGTGGGGAGGGGCACCACCACACCAAATGTTTGAGCAACTTTTCCGGCCGTGCAGGTGTGGCTCCTATCCCGTATCCGTATCCGTCGCCTCATTTCAAATTTACAACTTTTAATTGAAACAAAAAAACACTAAGCAGGATATCGTGATGAAATATTACTGCAGCAGCAGCACTTTTTTGGGGGGGAAGAGCGTGCAACAAGTGGCACGAGAGGAGTCCAGTTTCGTGACTCTGCATAGCTTTTTTTTGGCGGCTTCGGCTTACGCTCTTAATCACCGGAACTTGATGGCCAACAAAGCAGCAATTAGCGAGAAGTAACACCCACAGCCCACTGCCCACCACCCACCACCCACTGCCATGGGGCATGCCCCATGAGCACAACAACAATCGGGCCAAAGCCGGCCGCTTGTAAGTTTTCTTTGTTCGCTCAAGTGGCTGTGTGCCGTGCCGCCTCCTTACAACTGTATTTTAAGCGGCTTTTTCTGGAATCCCGTAAAGGTATTACGCGGAGAGCACTTACGGAATTGAACAAGTTTCCCGGAAAAAAAATGGAGTTTTCCCCAAAGGAAAATAATAGTTTAACAGGCAGAGCAGAGAGTTTTCCACCTCATTTCTGTGGTTTTGCCGAGCAAAACACTTGTGGAAATCTCTCGATAGTTGGCCCCTTTTTGGGTCTGCTCCTTCACCCACAGCATAGGTGATGGCTGGAGGAGTTCATCTCCATAGAAGTGCCGCTTTTACCAGCTTTTGCCACAGAAAGCTGTCCGATCAGTCTGCCAGGCTGTTGATCGATACCTCCACGGGGAGGGCTACTATTATTTAAAGAATTAATAATCGAATTCGAAGCCTTAATGGGATCGTTCAAAGCCTTTGAGAGGCTAAAGCGCGGGCTTTAGGTCCCGACATTTTTTTATATGGCAATTAATCTCCAAGAATTCTCGAAAAAATAAATATTCCACAGAGACGTTTGCTGTGTTTTAAACCGTGAATAAAAGTACCTTTCGTGCAGTATTTTTCCTGAAAGCACAATAATATATATTTATTTTCCATGCCATGTTCTGCGTTTCCTGCAGAGCTCTCCCTCTCTCCCGCTCTCCCTCTCTCCCCCTCGCCTCTCTCGTTGTGAGGCATATTTCAATTATTCACACTCGACATTTAATTGCGTTAATTAAAGCAACGTTGAACATTTATTGCGGCTCGAAGCGAATCTGCATGCGCACTCGTTCGGCGGTGTCCTTATCGCTGATTCTTTCCTTTTGCATTTCCGGCCTTAATTGAATGCAGAAATACCCTTGGAGCCCTCGGGCGCCTTTCAATGCCAATTAGCGGAGTCTGCCGTGACCTCTTGCCCGACCTTTTTTACGTATAAATATTATTGATAAACTCTTTGGGCTGTCGGACTTGCTCACTGAGTGGCTGATTGATTGATTGATTGATTAATGCATATTTATGATTGCCAAATAGAGAAAGAGAGAGAGAGAGAGAGAGAGAGCGGGGGAGGCTATGACTTTTAACAATTGAATGGCAAAGATTTCAGAGAACAGTCTTTGTCCTTTTGTTTCCATATGGCTAAGAGCTAAGAGACACCTGCCACAGCCACTGCCACTGGCTGTGCCACTGGCTGTCTGCTGCCCCAATAAATAATTGATTAAACAAATGGCAGGTCCCCGCTTCGACCCCGCCCAGACGAATGGCAGCGTATGAGTGACACTTTAAGCAGCGCCTTCTGCCTCCCCAAAAAACAAGCCGAATTCCACCCTGTATTCGTGCCACTTCAATTTGCAACACAGACCAGAAATTCATGCGATTGCGATCCCTCTCTCTTTCGCTGCTTCAGTGGAATGAAAACAATGAAAACAATAATAATAACAATAATAATAAAGCACATAAATAAATAATAGGCCGCTCGACATGCAGAAAAGGACGACACGTGGATGGACACACGTCATGGCAAAGAGTCCTGCTGCCAGGAGTACTCGAAGGACGTGCAAGGGAGGGGAATACATTTTTGGAGGGGGCCCAGCACCGGAGACAAAGAGAATTTAATATCAAATATTTGGAAAATCCCACTAGAATCTCTTTCAAAGTAAAATCTTCTCCCAAATATGAAATTTGTAGCTAAAATTTAATTTTCAAAGATTTTCCTTAAGTTGCCATCAAGCGGTAGCCCAGAAGATTTTCAAAGTATTTTGGCAAAGAAAATTCAAGAAAATCTGCACCAAAAACGTAGATTGCAGGGGGAATTAGGAGAGAGAGAGAGATAGAGAGAGAGAGATCTTTGGGACTCCAAAGGAGGAGCGCCTTCTGATGTTCTCTGCCAAAGAAACGTTCTTAAACGATCATCTGGGAGCTTTGGTTTTTATTCTCACAATAAGTTATTATTGAGGGAGTCTTGTGGAAGAAAAACAATCATTCATTGAAGAACTTATCAGAGATTTTCCTGTGGGAAGATGTGCTTCTAAGGAAGTTTATCTTTAGAGAAGTTTCACTCCAAAGAACGGCAAAAGTAAAGCCAAGAAATACCCGTGTATAGTGCCGCCCTTTACTCGGTTTTTGTTGGTGTGATTATTGCAATTAAATACTGCACATAATTCCCCATCTAATGATATACCTCCCTCCCTGCCTCCCTCCCTCCTTCCCCTCCCTCGCTGCCTAGAAGCGATTATCAAAGAGAGAGACCGCGCTTATCGCTTAAGCCTCGAACATTATTTAAGCCCACCAAAAGACACGCAGAGCGAAGGTGGAAGGAGAGGGGCTAAAGAGAGAGAGGGAAGGGGAAACAGATGCTCACATAGAGGGGAAAAAAACACAGCCAAAGCCGACAAGTGTTGGCCGCCGCTTCCGTTTCCGGCTGCTGCTGATGATGATGCTGCCTCTCTCTCCCTCTCTCTGCTGCTGCTGCTGCGGCTGTTGTTATCAGTGCAAATCCCTGCACTAAATAACTGTCTGTCAGGCGGCAGCCTGTAGTAAGTACTGCCTGGCCCCAAGATACCGCCGAAAACCCCCACATTCCGCCCACCGATTCCCAGTCAATTTTGTAAAGAAAACTTTGACAATTTCTGGTAGAGAATATGGCTGCTCTCTAAGTAGACGAGACCCGAAACTTTGCCTACAAGGCTTCAGTCTATAAGGAAGACGACCCCCACAACGAGCAAAAGGGAGACCATATTTTACATAACTCTGTAGGCAATAAAAATTAATTTGCTTGGCCATTTTGGCAAGTGCTTAATTTGTAAACGAGAGAGGGAGAACCACCCCCACTGCTCCCCTCCTCCCCGTTGGTGGGGGGGTGCGGGGAGGTCAGCCGTCATGGAATCGGTACTCAAATTGCTGGCTAAAAAGGGAACAAGAGGGGTGGAGGGGTGGGGAGGGGCGGGGAAATGGCCATCAGGGGAATTAGGGAAATGTCCATGTGGCATGAGTTTTGGGGATAAAGTAACTTTTGCATGGAGTTTGCCATCGAAAGAGGAAGTGTTGACAGCAATCCCCAAAGGGGCAGAGCCCTACTCCCACATCAGAGCTTATGGAACTAATTGTGGGACTGGAACTAGTTCAGTGAACTACTGCGGAACTTAAGAAGTTTGATTTCTGAAGGAAGGGAGTCCTTTTCGATTGCATTTTCCATTTCTAAGGCCATTTTCCCCTCTTTGATTCCACTAAAAAATGGAATAAACAAATTCTAGAAACTGTTTTCGATGAAATTTATTGGGTTCGGATCGTGGAAGGGATAAATCTTTCCTTAGAAGTGTGTCTTGTGAAGACAGTAGCTTTTGGGATCGAAATAGAGGGTACAGATGGCTCTTGAAATCTGAAATAAATCAATTAAATAATTTTAAGAGACTTTTATTAATTTTTAATCATTTTGGGTAGTCATTCTTGTGGAAAATCTTGTATAAAAAATGTTTAAAAATTAAACAAAAACTAATGTCTGAAGTTTATGCATGGAAAACCCTCCTAAGAACACAGCCTTTTATGATGAAGCGTGGCCTCTCGCTTAGGGGAAATTTGTGCAGAGTATCGAACCTCTCTCTCCCTCTCTCTGTGTAATGAAAAAGAGCATACGAATATCGTTTATTGTGTCATGAATTTCCCTTTGGGGGCCAGTTATTTCACAGATTTTATCGTTCAACTAAACGACAGAAAACAACACCAAAAGCAACAAGCAACAGAAAACATTCAGCAATCCTGCAATCCTGGAAAAACACACTGTCCGTGTGTGTGCGCGTGTGTGTGTGTGCAAATGGCGATGAATGTTTTGCAATAAAACAAAAGTCGAATGAGTCGAATGAGAGTGCCGTCGCATTGTTGTGGCTGTTTGTTGTTGCTGTTTTCTCGGTTGTAATTGCTGTGTGTCCGACCCCCAGGAATGGGCCATAATACTCGTGGTAGCCGTTGTAGTGTGTGCTGCCTGTTAATTATGTAGTTGACTGTGCGAATTTATTGTTATGTCGGGCACTGTGGATCACCCATCCAGGCAGCCCCACTTGAGGCCCATTTGAAGGCGTCTTTCAAGTAAGAACTTCCTCATTTGCAGGCATCCAAACGGGCGGCTGCTGCAACAATTTGTTGTACGTATATGTGTGGTTTTTTCCTCTTTGTTTTTTTTTCGGACACAGTTGGTAGTTGATTAAAAACAGCGCTGGGTAAACAAATGGAATCATCAACGCTTTTTGTCGCTCTTGACTTTGACCTCTGTGCGGGTCTCTCTCTCTCCCTCTCTCTATATTGGAGCTTCCGCTTTGACAGACAGACGGCCCTCTCGAGGGGGGAGGGGCGGGGAGGGGTCCAACCCCATCCCATGAAAAATGTCAAGTAAAATGCGACAAGAGGCACGACCTCGACAGCCCCCAAGGGTGGGGCCTTGTTAGACCGGTGGGAGGGGGTGGGGGTGTGAGAGGCTGCTGTCTGGACAGGCATGTGGCATGTGGCATGTGGGTGGGCATTACGTAAATCTCTCTCTGGCTGTCTCTCAGTCTCTGTGCATTTAATGCATACAAATTGCTCTGATTTAAGGCCTGGAAAAATGCTGAACAAAATTCAAGCATCAAGGAACGCACGAGGCATGGGCCGTGCGGCACGAGGCAGAGCGAGGCCTCTGCATATAATGCGCCCCCGTGCCAGCCACTCGAAAGTGTGTCTGTGCTGAAGGAGATGACAGGAGTACTCGTTCATCTGTGTATCTTATGGGGTTAATATACATGCGAAATACACATGCATATGCACATTTTATAGGGTTAATATGGATACATCTTTTGGCTTATGAAATGGATGTCAGCTCTTGCCAGAAACAGGGTTAATCCGCACAAGAAAAGGGCTTAAGAGGCAGGGATCTACCCACCGTTTTGGGACGTACAGCTTTCACACACACACGACGCGTGTGACAGAGCTTAAAAGCTCTCGCCTTTGATTGCCAAAGCTCACCAATACCATCGCACACTCACACACACGAATACTAAGCCACGAAGAGTGCGAAAATGTTTCCATCTGTCAAGCGCTACTCGAAAAATATTTTTAAAATGATTAATAAGTTTTCCCCCGCCGCATTTTCCAAGCTGTCAATTTCAGGGCGAGAAAAACTTTTCCAATAACCCTAGTGGTTCTGTGTGGCATAAGTGGCCATCAGTGCCCCCTCTTTTTACACTTGCAACAAGCCATTTTTTTTTGTATTTTATTTTTTTTTTGTGCGTGTCAACGCGTTTCGGTACTCCAGCGTGCAACGAATTGCGGCAGCCAGTGGCAAGTGCAGTGCAGGGAGTTATTTATCTTTCAACAGCATGGGGGGGGGGGGGGGGCAGCAGCAGGACGGGGGGGGGGGCAACATCATATTTTATTCAAGGCAAAAGTGTCATGTGCATCCACGAACAGAGCCCCACTCTGCCCAGGCAGGCAGGAGGGCAGGCAGTCAGTCAGCGCCAGTCTTCCACTTGGCCAGGCATGAACTCTGACCCGACACGCCTGATTCTCCGACTCTGCGACTCTCCGCCCCTCATTGGCTGTCCGGCAGCTGGGTGGCAAATGGCTTTTAATTGCCGCCACACAGACGAGACAGCGCGAGCATCGAGAGGAACGTTTTTCACTCAATAAAAGAACCCCCCACACCCCCCGTCCCCCCCAAAATAGACGCCAGGGATGTTGAACTTTGACACGCGCGCGCACAAACAAATCGGAGGCAAGAAATCCAAACAAATCTTTGCTTCAATCAAAGACTGATCCGTTTCCCCTTCCACTGCCCCTGCCCCTTCCCTTCCGTTGTTGCCACATAATTAAATCCGAAAACAAAAATTCATTAAACAACTGGGAGGAAATTTTGTAAATAAAAACGCGGTGCATAGCGGAGCAGCAGGGGAGATCTCTGGGATGCCCCAAGAAGTGGCCACCATTTCGGAGAGAGGGAGAGAGCACCTTAGGGGCCTCAAAGGGTGGTTCAGATACATTTATCTGTGAGATAAGCGACCGAGGGCGGCTGCTGCATGATGCGTGAACACATTTCTGCATAAGATACGATATTTGTGGGTATCTGAGGTATCTCTTTGAAGCCGAGGGGCACTGCTGCATGACTGTATCTGTGTCTGTATCTAAACTGTAACTAACTTTGGTTTAACGCTTCTTTTCTTTCAGGTAAGCTTGCCACACGCGTGATGTAGTATTTATTGTGGCATGAAACAAGTACAAGTGCTGTCCCAATGCCCCAAAAGAGCAGCAGCAACCCAGTGGCAAATCCCAACAATCGGAGGTCTTTAGAGAAGGAACAGAACAGCGACTGCCTTGACACGACTACTGGCAACTATTGTGTGGCAGACACATTGACGTCGCACAAGGAAAAGAACTGAAGCAGAAAGGGGTGGCGGCGAATGCCTGGATTGGAGACTGTGTGGCACAGTGCCCGGGCTTGGTTGCCGCTGCCGCTGCCGCTGACAGTTGGACAGATCGGACGGACAGACAAACGAAGGCACGACCCACCGAACGCAGCATGGAAAATTGATAATGAGTCGCAGAAGGGGGGACGACGACGACGATGTTGCCGTATTTGGCAGCAATGTCTGATAGAGGGGACTGAAGATGAATGAATGAGGCATGAATGAGGGGCGGCAGATAGATGGATGCATGAATGAGCTGCTGACCAGCGACGACTGACTGCAGTTTCTATGGATAAATGGAATGGACATGTCTGTATGTCTGTATGTCTGTGGATAGAAGCGTGGAAAGCAATCAAGCGTTGGATAAGATAGAGCCATGCCTCCCCAAAGGCCCTGCCTGCCATCCAGCCTGCCATCCAGCCTGCCTGCCTGCCCGCCCTGACTACCCAAAAAGTTTTAATTATGATTGACATGCGGTTGGCGTCGACATCCTCCATGCCCCACGCAAACATCAGCCCGCGCTGGCTTTGTGGCTCTGTGGCACTGACTCTGGAATCGATTTCGACACAACTTAATTTCTGGGCTGAAGAGGGTTGCTGATTGCCCTTCTCCCACCCTCCCCCCCCCGTCACAAGCCCCTGCCGGCAGAGTGTTGAAACTCATCAGTCAAAAGCAGCAGCCATGCCACGCCGCACCGACAATTGCAACACGGAAACCAGGCAGAAACCATCCCTCAAATGGACAAAAAAATCTGCCCTCCAGATGGAGGAGGGTTGAATCGAGAGTATCCCAGAGACCCCCTTCAGGCAGACAGACAGACGGGCAGACAGCCAGATAGATACGGCCACAGAGAGCGAGTATCTATCGGATACACACAGCAAAATATTAAATTATAGTCGCATTAACTGCGCAAACACGCAACATGACAAAAGTCTCTGTCTCTGCCTCTGCCTCTGCCTCTGTGTGTGTGTGTGTGGCTTGTGGCATGGCATAAATCTGCGGCACGCAACAAGAAATATGTATTTAAACGATGGGTTAGCCACCGCGACAGATACGCGACCGCCTGCCATGGGGAACGCTTTTTCCTATCGATTTCATGCAAATTGTGGGGCGCCTGGCGGGGGGGAGGGGGCCCCAAAAAAGATGCCTAACGCTTGAGCAAAAGTTTCTTAGAAATGGCATCACATGGAGGCTCATAAATGTACGCGAATTTTTGGTTGAAAAGAGCTTAGTATATGGGAAATATTAGACTCGATTTTATTTATATTTTTTGTTGATGGAAAGTTTCCATTTCCTAAGCGTATTCCTCCCCAACCTTTAATAATCTTTCGTGCCGTGTAACTTTTTTGAGGGAGAGCTTTTCGCCATTTAATTACAGATAAAAAACAGCATAAACTTTACATTAAAGTCGGGGGGGGCGCCTCCACCCCCCCCCCCCCCCCCCCCCCCCCCCCATTCGCAAGGAAAACTTTTGGGACCCAGAAAAACTTTTGGCGAAATGCCGTCCTGTCTGTGCGACTCTGTGCATTTCCTTGGAGCGTTCGTTGAGCGTGACAAACATCACTTATCATTCACACTGTCATCCCCCGAAACATTATGTCAGATTTCTTATTTATATAATGGTCGTAAAGCAGTTGTACTTTTTGCCGACTGTCCTCCCTCACAGCCATTTATCCTTTTCCATTTGAATATTAAAGATTGTGCCTGCCTGCCGGGGGGTCATATGAGAACAAAAAAAAACACTGTGCCCAAAAACTACCAGCGTACACTGAGAGAAAGCGGACAGAGACAGGGATAGCCTGGAGACGGGGTGGGTGGTGGTAGGGGGCAGGAAAATAGACGCCTCGTCAGACAAACTTCCGTTCCATTTAAGCCGTTAAACGCACAAACGCATTCATCTTAATTAACGGTAAAAGATGGGCCACGAGCGGTGGCAGGGGGTGTGTGGCAGGAATCGGGCTCGGTGGCAGGTGGTGCTCTCGCAGTGTACGGGGGCCACGGGTTAATGGGGGGTGGGGGGAGGGGCTCAAAAAGTTTGCCGACGCCAAACGGAACGACATTGATGTCGCATGCAAAACACAACAACAACAACAACAACACTGCCGCACGCACGCACACAAAAAGGTTGTGCAGGACGAACCCAACACTGCGCACCCCTAAACAACACTGGTAAACGGGCCCCACCCCCCCTCGGCAATGGGAAGGAATGAATGATTGCCGGGCCGCGCCGCGCCGCGCTCTTTGTTCATGTTTTTGCTTGAAATATTTTTGGATTGAGAGTGGACAAACGGAGGCGAAGCCGAGGCCGTAGCCCAGACAGGAGTTCTCGTTCCCGGGCACTCGCCGCCGCCGCCGCCGCAACGAACGGAAGTGAGGCAAAGCGGAAGCTCGCTCATACGCCATGGCGTTGGGTCGGTGGGTGGATCGGGGCGGTCGGGGGGGTCGGGGGGGTCGGATCGCTGCCCAAACATTTGAAAATTGAATAAAGCGCAAGTTTTCGCGTGCCAAAAATTGTGTGTTTCCTTCTTCTTGGCGCTCCCCTTTTTCCTCTGTGTGTGTGTGTGTGTGTGTTTTCCTTATCCATTTTTCATTACCAGAAACCGGCACTAGGAAATTACTTGAGAAAACCCGCCATCGGCCAAACGACGACAACGACGACGATGACGACGACGACGACTTTTGCGCAGATACTTTTGGGCCAGCGATAAAAAGGTCGCGGCCGAGGCCAGGCCCGGGTTCAGGGCGGAGGGACGTACAACTCAATAAGCCAAGTTAACAACAGTCCATCGACTCGACGCGACTCTGGCCGTGGGCCTACCCTTGTCTGTATCTGTATCTGTGTCTGTATCTGTGTGTGTGTGTGTGTATCTGTACCTCTGACAGTTACCTAATAGCAAAAACATAGATAAACCATTAAGTTTTTTGGACCTAAAAGACCTAACGGCCAACCGAACAGAAAGTTAAATTTTTCTCATACGCGAAACGCGATCGATAATTGCCGCTAAAAGATAAATTACCCACCGTTGCTGGAGAGCTTTCCCCCTCTTCCCCTCCCTCTATCTATCCGCCGCAGTTGGCTAATAGCCACGCTGATTCCATTAATTTGCCAAATGACAGGAGTCCCCCCCCCCCTCTTCCCACCCAAAAAAAGGAGCAGAACGAACGGTAGTCCTGGCTGTCCCCTGCTTTCCCGGGCATCCCGCTTCAGCTCCATTTTGACACTAATTAATCAAGTTTTATTCCCGTTTTCTCTCTGTGATTTTCACTCGCTTTCTTCTTCTTTTTTTTGTTATTTGGGGCCGCTGGGCCATTTATAAGAAATAAGCTTTGAATAATTCCAAGCAGGAAATATTCGAAAATTCCTCATCATCCCCGGGGGAATAGTTTATCATTTCTGCAGGTTTTTGGTTTTGTGGGGGTCTATTTTTTTTACCAAGGCGATAAAATATATCAAGCTCAGAGATAACACAAATCCCCAAGGAGAGGAGCCAAAAAATGAGAGGCAGAAATATACATCATATTATTTAAATATTTTTCAAGTGCTTTATATTTCGATTAAATGCGAGATTCCTTCTTGGGGAATTGTATTCCATTTCAACGAGGGCTACCATTAAATATGGGTGTTCTGCTTTCTCTGAGTGTATCTGAGTGTTAATTTTCTTAAGGATTGATCTGTGAAGGGCAAGGCAAAGGCTCTCTCTCTCCTGCTCCCTCAGCCACTGGAGATCCACGTGTGGACTGCTGCCTATTGGCTCTGTCTTCATTTGAATCTACTCTTTGTATGGCCATAAATTTGGAGCTGCTAATATCCCGACATCATAAATATCTGAGGATACGGATGGCTAACCAAGTGTCACCGCAGTGGGCGAGAGAGCTCCAGTCTCTTCGCACTATAAATAAATTTAAATTAATTAAAGCACACGGTTAGGGGGGGGAAGGCGACCCCCCCCGCTGGTGACACAAATAAATCTGTAGAAAAATATGCAAGCCGCAGAACATAAATATTTCTCATATTTTAAATGAAATATTCTCTTCGTTTTTGGTGATTTATTAAACAAATATTTGAGCAATAAAATTGATGAAAAATACCACAAAAAGGGGCGGGCAGGCAGCAGGCACCCAAAAATTGTTGTAATAAATTGAGGCTAAAAATATAAATATTTTGGCCAGAACTGTATCTGTATCTGTATCTATGGGATGCGTATATCAAGCCACAACGGAAAAATGTTGGCAGCTTTTCGGGCTTTACAACATTAAAAAACTGAGCAAAATGCCAAAAATATATATGTACGTGAATATATATTTGAAATGTTTTTGGCCCGTTGCTCGGCCTTTTTTATGTTTTTTTTTCTGTTTTTTTTTTTTGGCGCTCTGCTAAATTTAGCGAGCAAATATTTGTGGCCCAAAGAGAAGCGATGCTCCCTCTGCCGCTGCTTATGCAATGCATCTCTCCTCTCGAAGATGTGTGGGGGATATTTTTGGGGGCTGCCCTAGCAATTTAATTGCCTCTCAAGGGAAGGGGGGGAGGGGTGAGGGGGGAAGGGGGAGGCTGCCACCAAGTGTCAAAGACCCTGTGACCGAATGCCCAGCCGACTCGGACCCAGACTCTGGCAAATCGAATCGAAACAAGAAATAAAATAAAATATCAAATGAGAAAACGCTGACAACTTGGCAGCACTTTCATCGGGCAGTGTGGCAGTGGAAGAGCCGCTTCAATGCGTTCAATTAGATGCCAGACCATCTCCAGAATTGAAGGGGCTGCTTATAGGATATTTTATGATAAATCGAAAGAAATCGAAAGCCCAGACCTCCAACAACTCCTCCTCCAACTCGAGACTCGAGTGGATCGCCCGAGGAAACTATCTAAAATATGGATTTATCCCTTCGTTGCTTCTTTCTGCCAAATAAATTGCATCAAAAAACTGCCTGCCTGCCCAACCCACAAGACAGATGGCGTTTTCTTTTCTCTAGTCTTTTTTTTTTGTGTTTTTTAGTTGCCAAATTAACGTGGCGTAGACTTGCAGCACAGACTGTCGCCGGGCCGTCATTGTCGCTCTTCGGTTCGACTGCTGCCGCTGCTGATGAGTCAGACGGCAGTGCCCAACGCCCCTCATCGCAAGATCCAATCTCATGCCCCCTCATTCTTGCCTCTTGCCACCGTGGTAGCCCCCCCCCGTCTCGTGTCTCGTGTCTCGCGTCTCGCTTCTCGCGTCGCTGTCTCTGTTTCAGACAGCAGTCAGCAGTTTGCATTTTAATTTTCATTTGTGCATTTGACTGTGAAAATCGTTTTTCTATATGCCACACACACAAAAAACAAACACAAGAAAAGAACACGCCGAAAAGGTGTGCGCCTCGACATTGGAATACCCCTGGCTCTCCCTTTGCCCTGCTTTTAGTACAGGGTATCGGCGGCCATAGAGAACCCCAAAAACAATTGCAGTTTTCCCTCTGTTTTGCCTTTTGGGACACTCGCTTTTCCAAGACGTTTTTTGTTTGTGGCAAATCGAATGCGTTTTCGTTTTTGCATTAAACTTAGTTGCTCGCTTTCTGCTGCACGTGCTTTGATGATGCAACAGAGGCCAGAGCGACACACGCTGCCAGAATTGATTATTCAGATACAGATACAGATACATTTGTATCGTATGAGCTGCACAACTGCTTGACTGCTCAAATTGGCAACAGACTAAAGCCAATTGCCAATTGACTTGACTGCTGGCTGTGCTAATTGTTAAGCCAACACGCAACAGAGCCAGAGCCAGAGCCAAACCGAATGGAAACGAACGTTAAATGGACACAAAATCGCACTCGCACTCGCACTTTTCCTAGTAAAATGCACAAACAAGTGCTGGCAACAAAAGTCAAAAGCGAAGGGGAGTATTACATAAACGCATCGACAATAGGGGGACTTCTGAAAACGCTGAACAAGTTTCAGAGTACAGTGGAAGCCAGCCCAGAAATGCTCTGGGAATGTGATTAAATATTCCCTTCTTTAAGGATCTTTACAGGCCATAGGCTTAAGCGATTGATTGTTTTTCTGGTTTTCATTGAGGGGAACCCCCTTTAAGCATGTGTATCGATTAAGTTCCCCCACTCACACACACTCAAGTGGCTTATCACACACTCTCCACTCCACCCCACTCGACATTCACCCATTGAGTTTTCCTAGAAATTCGATGTTTATTCCTCTTCGACAATGGGCCGTCGTTCATGCTGTCCGCTCCATTCAAGTTCATTGCCATTTCTGTGTGCTGATTGTGCCAAAAATAATGATAATGATAAGATTGCAGAGCGATAAGTGTGCTTGTTTGTCCAACAGAACAGAACGGAACGGAACGGAGGACAGACTGTACCTGTGGAGAGGCAGAAAAACAATTCTGCGCCAGACAATGCGACGGCAGTGTGTCAAACAGCGGCAGCAACCCACAGCCAATGCAGCCAGTTGGGGGTCATTGTGGCCAGTCCCAGTAGTGACATCATCCTCGCCCCTCGCCACTCGCCCCTCGCCACTCGCCCCTCGCCACTCGCCACTCGCTCCTCGTACCGAAAGGCAATTAAATCTAATGCGTCTGCCAGATTTTCTACTCTCGAAGCTCTCGAAGTCTCCCGGTCCGGGCTTTTAAGCAATTTAATGACTAGACACATTTGTTGGCCATTTCCATGCGCGTTTTCGGCCGCTTGGCATTTGATTGATGCACTTTTACGAGCCCGTGTGGGTGGCGGTGTGGGTGGCGGTGTGGGTGGGAATGTGCTCGTAATTGTTTTTAAATAGCCCCAAAATATAGTGCCCGAGGCTGCCCAGACTGCAATATAGAAAGTCTCCTCCGGCAGCGGTTTTCATTCATTAATTTATTTATTTTTATGTGAACACCCCCTCTCACCCCCCCTCCCCCACCGGTGCGGCGGTGGGTCGTCGGGCCACGGCGTTTAACACTTAATTAATGCATATTTAACCGTCGGGCAATTTTGAAGCTGGCTAATTACAAGACTCTTTGCGCCCCCGAGGGCGTTGCTTCGATTGGCTCCGCCGGAGGTGGGGGTCTCGGTGTCCCAGTGTTAATTTAAATAAACGGCATCTCCCTTTTTTTCCACCGCAACACGCAAACTCCAACACAGCCCCGAGGCATAGACAGCGGGTGCTCTGGAGTGACACGAAAAAAAAAACGCTGTAAAATCTACAAAATTATCACTTTATTATAATTATTATACTGGCGGGCGTTTTGGCCTTATCAGCGGTATTTTCTTAACTGGCCCGAACCGTGCTACGCGGAGTACTTGTTGTGTTTCTGCCACAACAATTGCCGAGAGGCCGTGACAACAGCAGAGTGCCATGAACCCCTTTTTCTAGGAACGGGAATAACAATTACCAACACTGGAGGATTGATGGCAAAACGTTTAAATGTCACACAAATAGAGGGTCTTCTTCACTGAAGTTTGAGGGTTTTTCACTCGGTTTAGAGCTTTTGTTGTGCCCATGAAGCCACCTCGCCAGCCTCGACGGTTAATTATAGCCTTTGGCCTGATTTGGTTAATGAAGTTAAGCCAACTAATGGATTAATGCTGGGGTTCCTCCGGCTTTTCATTCGGAAAGTCTACGAAATTAAGCTTTCTTTCTCGTTTTTCCAATTATGTTTAATTTTAGTTAATTAAAAAGTATCGATGAGGCTTGCGGTGCCGCCACCTTGCCACCTTGCCAACTTGCCCCCTTCAACCGCAACTATTTAATTTTGATGATGTCATTTGGCCGCCAGCCTCCCAGCCGCAAATCATGACTATCTTTTCGAGTATCTGGGGAATATCTCAGAGGGGGATGTGTGTGTGTGTGTGTGTGTGTGCCGCACACCTATAAGGACACATGTACAGTGCACCGAATGACACATGGGGCAATGTCTCGTTTTCTTTGCCGGACAATTTCGTGACAATTTATTGGACAGATCAATGACAACGAATATGGCAAAATGCAATTGGTCGGACCGCAAATGCATTTGGCATCAGTTTTGGCCCAAAAACTACTTTCGGGTTTCTCTCTCTCTCTCTCTCTCTGTCTCGTTTAAACAGATATATCTTTGACAAGCGATACAAAAAAAAAAACAAACACAAACACAACAAAAAAGAAAAAAAATCACAACAAACGTTAATGTCAATGTTTTTGTTGTGTTTTTATCTGTGTTCGTTTCTTTATCCGTTTTGTTGCTGCTTTTGTTGTTGTTATTGTTGGCTAATTCTGAGATTGCAAAATTGAGAAATTGACAATCGACAAAGTTTTGTCGTTGCTGTGTTTGTGTTTGCGTTTGGGATTGCGATTTTGGCTTTGTTTGGCGGCTGACCAAAATGGTCATAATGCGAAATGTCAAATGCAAGTCAGGCATCAGATACACTGAACAAAAGTAAATGGTTTCCCTGGATTGGGGGAAGGGGCCTGGATTCACAAATGGACTCCGTCGTACACTGACTGTAATTGTTGGTTGAATGCCAAGAACGACGTGGATTTGCTACGCAAAATGTTCCCACCACTGAACGCCTTCTATAAATGAGAATATGCTGTCGATGGAATTGGGGTACAGGATTGTAATATTGTCTAGAGAACGTACACCCATTCACCAATGCAACAATGAGTTCACTGATCAAACTATCTCGTGGATCAGCAGTTCTACAATATACAAAATTAGCAGCTCTTCCATTCAGTATTTCAACAATTCAAAAACTCTTCCATTCAGTATTTCAACAATTCAACAACTCTTGTATTTAAAGTCTCAACAGCTCAACAATTCTTTCATTCAGCATTCCAACAATTCAACAACTCTTCTATCCAATATCTCAACAATTCAACAACTCTTTTATTCAACATCTCAACAATTCAACAACTCTTCTATTCAATATATGCCCAAAAAACTCAACAACTCTTCTATTCAGTATCCCAACAGCTCAACAATTCTTCCATTAATCCTCAACAATTCTTCTATTCATCCACAACAATTCATCAACTCTTCTATTCAGTATCCCAATAACTCAAAAACTCTTCTATTCAGTATCTCAACAATTCAACAACTCTTCTATTCAATATATGCCCAACAAATTTAACAGCTCTTCTATTCAATATCTCAACAATACACCAACACAACAGTGAAGACATTCAACTGCAAATTCAGTCATAAACCATTATGATAATTCACCAACACAAAAGTATTCGCCACAGTATTCATTCAGAGCATTCATGATTTGAACAAAGAATATCTTGTTTAGCGCATGTGTTTCATTTAAATCAATTAAAAGTAGATGGATTCAACTATTTCCTATGCAAATGTATCTTTTGGACACACTAATGGATGTGCCCCATTTCAAAATGAATGCCTCTTTGGTTCACGAAACTTGTTTGAGTAGCGAAAAGACACAAAACACAGACACAGATACACGCACACACACACCAATTTTGATATGCAAAAATAACTATGAAATAAATCGCAATCAGCCTTCGGGTTTGATTTCTAGTCGTTCTAGTCGTTTCATCTTTTCACTCGAGACAATTTATGGTCTGTGACCAAGTCTCTGGCTGTCTGTCTGGCTGTCTGTCTGTCTTTCTCTCTGTTTGTATCTTGTGGGTTGTCATCGTCATCCTTTTAAAGCTGCTTATGCGAACGGTGGGGCTGGGACCGGGACAGGCACCACGCCTCACTACAAGCAACAGGCGAACAGAGAGAGCAACCACTCGACGACAACTTAATTTGCACCGCTCTTCTTGGCTCTTCTTGGCTCTTGGCATAGCTCATATTACACGCACCGTCTGCCGTTGTTATGTCGCCGTTTTGTTTTTGCCTGTGCCTCTGCCACTGCCTCTGCCACAGGGTCTCGTCTCCTCTCCCTCGTGTCGAACTCATGCACAATTAGTCACTTGCAAGTCAATTAAGTTCCCAGCGCGCCAACCACAACAAACGCCGGGCTCCCTCTCCGCCCCCTCGTTTGGGTGATGATGAGAGAGTGGGACACACACACAAAAACACTCTTGGATACCTGTGGCACCAACGTCTGGGACCAGGGACTGGCACTCGGGAATACCCATACAGGCCAACCTCTGACGATGGGGCCGGGACTGGGACTGGGACTGGGACTGGCTTCACTCATTTGCAGTAAAAAGCAATGACAATGTCGGCGACAACGACATTGCGACAAGAGAAAATTAAAGACAAAACGTCAGAGACACGACCATAGACACGGAGACACGGACACGGACAGGGACAGAGAGAGAGGGAGACAGAGAGAGGGAGGGAGAAGGCTAAAAGTAAAACAAAAACCATATTATTAACGCCTCATTAAACTTTTAACGATTTGAAATTACAGACTTTGGTGCTGGTTGCAGCTAATGAATACAAATTAGCCGCAAAATGAAAGACGTGTGTGTGTTGGTGTGTTGGTGTATGTTGGTGTACGGATTGAGTGTCGCAGATTAAGATACAATTGAGGAGAGACCACGGCCTCATGGAAGGCCTGCCTTAGGGACCTTAAGGATAAGAATATTAGGTGGAAGAATAAGATCGTAAGGGGGGGTTGGGAGTATCAGCTATGAAAGGGGTATGCCCCACGAAAGATGCCCCTCAAAGGATCAAAGGTCTGTTGACAGTCCCTGGCCCCCCGCCGAGAGGTCTCTAATTGACATTTGGAGCCAACACCTCTCCCCCGTTTATTAATCAGCCGCTCGATGGAGTATCTTTTGCTGCTTGCTGCCTGTTCGGTTTATCTCTGGCCGCGCGTACACTTGTTAGATGCAAATGAGTTTCGGACACGACTCCGAAGCGAGAGACAGGTCAGGGCGCTCGATCTGATATATCACGACTTTGACTTTCCGAGGCGAAACGTTCGATCCAAAAAAGCTGCTCGCCAAATGAATATTCAAATGCGAGTACGAATAGTTTTTTTTTATTTCTATTTCAGTCGGAAAGAAATACATTTATTCATTTGAAATATTTGACATTCTTCTTTTGTCGAGTCCGGGGGTTTCTTTTATTGCTTTTGTTCTTGTTCCCGCTGTTCGCATGGCAAATTAAATATATATATAATTAACAAATAAATTGCTTCCGTTGACGTTTATGATGTGACAGAATTTTCTAAGAAAACAACAAAAACCCCATACAAAATACGAAATTGAATGGAACCTCTTTTTCGAGAAAAAAAACAAAAACTAAATTTCCGACACGTTCTGTAGATGGTTTTAATAATTTATTGTTTTCCCCCCCAGAGAAAAATCTCCACAAATCTCGGCGTTTTATGGCTCATAAAACGCTATGGAAAATACAACATTCATGCATATTTATGAAATATTGATTCAATCTAAAGACTAAACATTCAAATGCGGCCGTTTTGCTATAAATTGTACACAATATACGAATAAACCTGTTTCTTAAATAGAACGATAAATAATCTCATCAGAAAAAAATCAAAAATCATATTTTGCCACAGACCAACATAATTGAATATTAGAAAATGTGATTGAAAATCTTACCTTAAAAAAATGTTTTATTCAATTTACTCGTTTGAATGATTCATATACATAATATGATTAATTCGGTATTCATTTAGCCAGAGAACGGTATTTAAATATTCTACAATATTTATTTACTGCATTTATGGCACTTCTTGTGGGGAGTCTGTGGACTTTTTCTTGATTTTTCCTGCGTCTATTATGCAAAAACAAAATTCCCAATCAATTTTTGTGGCAAAATTTTGCTGCCGCAACAGTTTTTTGGTTTTGTTTTTGTTTGTTTGTTTGTGTTCTCTCTCTCTGTGTTTCGATTCTATGAGCACTTTTTGTGGCAATTTTTGATTTCTGACATAATTTTTCTAAAAAAGAAAAATAAACGAAACGAGTCGCTCGCACGCTCGGCGGCGGCCTCCTCTTTGGGTCTTTTATTTTTTTGTTTTTTTTTTTGGCTGCCCTTCTTCTACATGTTTTTGTTTTTGTTTTTGTTGTTGTCGGACGATTTAATATCAAAGCGTTTGCCGCCACAGTGCAAATATACAAACATATAGAAATATAGTAAATATAGGGTATGATTCTGTGTGGCTACGCCCCCCTCCCTTCACCCACCCCCGCTCTCTGGATGAGTGTCTTCCGCTTTGTTTTTGGCAGAAAACAAAACTCAGAAGAGAGCGGGTGCTTCAGATGTACCCCAGAAATCGTTTATTCGTATGATTTTTACATTTCTTTTGGGTCTAAATTTTTATCAAAATCTGAGTCAAAATTTGCTTAAATTTAAGTAATAAATTCCTTTTAGAGAGGCAATGAATTAACACCTCAACACGCAGTGGCCCTGTGATTCCGAGTGGCTCAAATGCATTTGGCAGTGGAAATGATTGTCGCCAAAATGCATTCGAAATGACTCATTCATTCATTCTATTCACTCGGAAACCCTCTATAGGGTTCATTTCTTGAGTTTTAGATCGAAACTAAACGAAATTTTGAACAATAGACGTTGTCGAAATTTATGCAGGCCAAGAGCCGAATCTCCGAAATTGGGGTCTCCTCTGGGGTGCCAGTCTCTGTTTTTGGGGATGTATCTTGTATCTGGCGTGTGTGGGCGCGTGTTGTATCCACCATTACCATTAAGACACGACGCTAGCGAGACAATCTCGCCGCAACTGGTTTTATGGGTCTCTGGGTTTTTTTGTTGTTTTTTTTTTTGACATTTTGTCGAAAATAGATTTCGTTTTTATTGAAATTATGACATTCATCTTAATTTCGCGCTATCGCATAACTTATTGATTTTTATTCATTTCTCTCTCTCTCTCTCTCTCTCTGTCTCTGTATCTTTTTCTCTGCAGGTGTGTATTGTATCTAACCGCAACAGCATCGGCCCGAACGAATGAACAGGTTTCCGGCTGCCCATTCAAAATGAGAATAAAAGAATAAAAGACTTATCTACTATCTACGCATCGTCGCATCGTCGTATCGTCGCATCGTCGCATCGTTAGAGCCAAAAGACAATTTGCTGACTCGAGGAACTCATTAAAATGCTGCTCAAAACGTTGCACAAGTGAACTTGACAGCTAACGAAGGTCCTTTGGCGTGGCAAGTCGGGGTCCTGGCTACGGATTTGGCATCCACGAAGTTCCCCAAGTACTCGGGCACTTCGGAGGACAGTGGTTTGCCTCGGGTTTGAAAATGAAAAGATACTTGGGCTGGAATGCTGACAAATTGAAATTTATTAAAAATAAATCAAGATGGAGTATCTTCAGCTGGTTTAAGGGGGCACCATTGAGAGGAGATACAATAAAAAAAGAGCCTCAAAGCCTCCAAAGCGCGGAATTCCGAGGAATGGCACGAGGGGCTCTGCTGTATGACGCGCGATCGAGGGTCAATGGAACGAAAAACGATGCATTCATTCATGCATTCCACTATACAATATCTAAAATCTAAAGATACTCTGCAAAAGATACAAAATGTATCTTAAAACCATCTTAAAATGGAAATCAACTAAGAATAATCAGGCATACGCTATAAACCCCAAAGAGATTAAGGCACACCCTTAAATATATCAAAAGATACAGTATCTTTTGCTACGCTTCGCACGGAGTATCTCCACAATTTTCACACCATTTTCCAGTGCACTCTGCCACTTCGTAAGATACTTTAAATCATCCTTAAAGCCAGGGCAGGGCTCCTCCGGCAGGCGAGACGCTGTCGTCTTGCCTCATTGCAACAGCTGTCACATGAGGAATTCCTTGCGCTCTGCAGCGCTCCGCAGCGCTCTACTATGCACATGCATATCTGTATCTCCCACTCTCGTTTTGTAATTCAATTAAAGGGAAACAAAACTGCAAGTGTGTCATTAATTTTGAGGCAGGCGAAGGCAAGGCCTCCTTTTGTGGCATATGCATATCCCATGGCCATCCACACACACACACACATCCAGGGCATAGATCCCAAGCACATGCCTCTGGAGCTGTCATTAATCTTTCGACAGTTCTCCCCCGCCTACGGCTATGGCTTTTGGTCTCTGCTGAAAATCATTTTCAATGGCAAGGCTTTGTGCTGCCTTTTGTCTAATGATCGCGTGCAGTTTTTCCACATGTTCCAGCCATCTCGTATATCATATTTATGCCAAACTATTTCTATATACACATTCATATAGCGGCACAGACAGCAGCAGAGGGGTGGCAGAGGGAGGGGGCTGGTTGGGGGGTGGGATTGCCAGATGTAGAATTATGTCATTTGATTAATGTTTCCACATGTCATGGCATTATAGAAGTGTTTTAATCATTGCAACAGCAGCAGCAGCCAGTAAGGAAATCGCTGCTCTGCCCCCTTCGAACCTCTCCGCCCCCCTTGATTGAATTTCAATCACAATTTATTCATTGGATTCGTATCCGCCAAAAGGCCAATAGTCCGTGGATATATGCCACCCACCAAGCAGGCCGCCTCGCCTCCACGCTGCGCCGCAGAAAGTGTGGCAATTGAATACGAAATTTGAATAAATGCATAAGCAAATTACTGGCAACGGGGGGAAAACAGGAAAGACAACAACAACAACAGCCAAGAAAAAGAAAAATCTGTAACAGAAGTGTT
Organism: Drosophila pseudoobscura; assembly: GCF_009870125.1. Classification (NCBI taxonomy): domain Eukaryota; kingdom Metazoa; phylum Arthropoda; class Insecta; order Diptera; family Drosophilidae; genus Drosophila; species Drosophila pseudoobscura. The sequence goes on from NC_046683.1 coordinate 60,467,080, forward strand.
GAGATCGCACTAATTACATGTCAAAGCAGCGACAGAGAGACAGACACACGTTGCCCCAGAGGCAACAACAGAGCCACAGAGCCGTAGAGCCGCAGAGCCGCAGAGGCAACGACTTTGAGGCAAACGCCAACACCTTGGCGCATAAATTTATGAACAAACGACGCATGTCACTGAAAGTGAAAAGCCAGCCCCCCTTGACACCTCCTCCCCCCCTGAATTGCTCTCCCTGTTGCATGGAGTATGGAAATATGTTGCATGTGGAGCGACGACGGCAGCAGCCAGTGACTCAAATAGTGTCAAATATGAAATTTATGTGGGCAAATGAGCGACAGACGACCGAGGGCAGGAGAGTTTTGGGTGTGTGTGTGTGCGTGTGGGGGGCGGGAGGGGAAAGGGGAAACACTTGTGCGTGTGGCGCAGGCGTAGCCCACAAATGGCACATTTTGGGGGAACATTCTGCCGCCCACTTTTCACTTTCCCAAAAAGCTTTGAGCTTCCTCTTCGTCCTCTTTTTTTTCCATGCAATTCGTTCCACTCGTATCTGCCTCTTGGCCTGGAGGCATGCCGCAACAAGACACTAAACCAGGCTTAATTTCAATGCACTTGGCCAATTATCGGAATGGCGGTATATAATTTTCAATTTAATAGCTTCATCATCGCGATTCGCAAGCCCGTTTTCCCAGCCAGCCAGCCAGCCAGCGGCGGCCCACAGCGGACGGCTGTCTGCGGACTGTAGCCCCCTGCCCATGCCCCCCACCCCGCCCCCCTGCTGCAAGTAAAGTGCAAACTGCTGTTGAGCAAAGCTGTTGACAATATTTCTGCGTTGTATTTGTATTTTCTTTTTTTTCTGTACTATTTTTTATGTTTTTGGAGGCACTGCGGTAACGCCTCTCCTTCGCACCTCATTAGAGATACGAACGACGACGATTGCAACATGTTTGCGCCGCTTGGGTTTTTCTTTTGGGGCGTGGGCCGATCAGGCGGCCATGCCACACAAAACACAAATTTGTTGTGTGTGCGAGCTTATTGATTTCGATACGAGACTCCTGCCTGCCTGCACGCCTGCCTGCCTGCACCCGAGGCGAAGACTCTGCGGCATAGACTCGTGTGTGTGTGTTGCATTATGCATTCAGGGGTAGCCCTCTCCCCCTACCACCCTCCCTCCCTCCCTCCCTCTGTTCTCTTCACCGCCAGAGGTTCACATAAATTTGTAATTACGTATACGCCACGTAGGTGCCTTATGTTTTTTGTTTTTGTTTTACTTGGTTTTTGTTTTGTGTTTTTTTTTTGCTGTTGTTGTTGTCTTCAATTAAGCAGCCAGCACTTCCTTATAAAGTTTTTTTTTTTTGTTTTCCTGGCCAATTTTGGGGCCCGTAATTTATGCGTTTTTTTTTGTGCGTCAGAGTTCTCCCTTGGGGAAAACAGAGAGAGACAGCCGCAAACTGTAGCAGTTACAGTTGCAGTTGCAGATACAGATACAGAGCCCCGATTACAGCCAAAGTGAAAGTTGCCACAGTTTGTGGCGGCAGCAGCAGGTTTCAAGGCATATTTAGAGGGAGGTCTCGTAGCGTTTTTTTGTTGTTTTTTTGTGTTTCTTTGCAATTAAAATCGCATTAAAGGGACGAGACATTTCCCACGATTTCCCGTTGATTAGCTCGACGGCAATACTCGAGTGAATACTGGAGTGAATACTTTCGAAAAGTACATGAATATTTGCCTATATTTATGGACTGTCATTAATCAAAGTACCCTTGAGCCGCGGCATGGCATGCTTTTTGGAGAGAGACCTTGTCACATGTTAAATATAGAACAGAAACAAAAGACAGAGAGAGAGAGAGAGAGCGAACATTTCAGACATGTTCGTAATTGACAGCAGCCGGGAGGGGAGGGCCGGCAACAGTGGAACAGTGGGGCAAAAGTTTCTGTGGGCGGCTGCTTCACAGTGGCACACAAAAGTCGGTCGACAAACGACAAACATTTAATAAACATAAACAGGCAAATGCTATCTCGTACAACAATTGAATGTGTCTATGAGTGTGCGTGTGACACCCATTGAATGAATATGCAACGACACGATTGTCTGTCTGTCCGAATGACTGCATGCCAAAGGCATTGACTGACTGAATGACTGGCAGAGTGCCGCGCTCCCCCCCCCACTCCTCCTCACATGGGACGTGTGCTACATATTTCCACAAATATTTCAACGACAAACAAGAGAGAGAGGGAGAGAAATATTTGCATTCATAAAAAGAAAAACCATAAACAAAAAAAACATGCAAATAAATACATACAAAAAATGCTCTTAAATTAATGAATGAATGGATGCATGGATGGGGGAGTGCACTGTGAAAAATAATGGAGTTGTTTGAGCGAAAAGTTTTCACTTTGCAGACAAAGTTTTGTCGAGAGAGGGAGAGGGGAGGTGCGCAGGCCGGATCGAACCGGTTTGATGCCGAAATATTTGATCTTGGGGCACTTCTCTGGCCCATACTCGTAGATCTGGTGTGGCCTTTCTAGCAGATCATTAAAATTCCCACAACAGATTGTTGTATTGATTGTGGTATCGTATCTTTCGAACGTATCTGAGTATCTGGCGATCGATTGCTTGGAATTTTAATGAACTGCTAATCATTATTCACTTTTCACTGTCTATCTGTCCGTTTTGTGTTCTGGATGCCAGATGCATATCCCATGGATATGTAACACGTAATCACATGTAAATAACTCGCGTATCTATTCATCTAACGATTCATTTGTCCGCAAGTTGAATCTGTCAGAACAATCGATCAACTTTTGCCTCTATCTCTGGTGTCGATCTGTGATTTTCGATCCAGAGGCTTCTCGTTTGATCACTCGATTGTTAGCCCTTTGCCGTTGAATATCCTGCAAGAACTTTAAAAATGCGCATTCATCATTGATTTATATTTTATTTGATGTACGGGAGACCCCTGGCGTTAGGTGGGAGTATTTTTTTCGTCCTAAAAATAGCGCACTGCTTAAGCATTCAAATTCCCCAAGTACTCGCCTCGCATTAGCTTTCTGCCACACCCCCCCCGCCAGCCTGCAGAGCCTTGGAAAACCTTCTAAACTTTTGGCTTGAATTGAACCAATTTTCGCCTGCCTTTCCTGCCAGTCCTGGAGAGGGGACCCCTCTGCAGAGGGAGGGCGCGGGAGAAAGTCTTCCTTCCAGCATGCATTATTCATTCTATTGTACTTTGGATGCCATGCATATAAAGTGAGGGAAAGAAAGAAACGTTCCTTGAATTTTGCTCGCGTTTTTTTTTTTCAAGTAAAGAATATTCCGCTGTACTCGCATTTCCATGAATGAGCGAATGAATGGCACACGAGTGTCGGCAGTGCGGTATGTGTGTAATTATTTCCATGAAATAAAACAGATCTGGAAATATGTACATCTTGAAAAGATACATATGTATCTTTCGCGCCAATTCCCAAAAGAATCAAAGAAACAATGACGTCAAAGGGGAGAGTCTCTGCCCTCCCCTCCAGTGAGTGATAAATAAACAAAAAGCCACGTGAATTTTCAAAATGCTAAATGAAACAAAACAAATCGTAAAAGACGCAGAAACGAGGCGAGAAAATACTCGTTTCGTGCGCGCATCTAGCGGGGGGTGAGGGGGGTGCCGGAATGGGGCTGGAAAATCATTGTGGAAAAACTTGGCAAATTTTGTACGCCCCAAAGCGACCTACGTGAGCAGCAAATCGAATGAGAACGAGAACCAGAACCAGAGCCTAAGAAGTGTTTGCTTGGGCAAATGAATAAGTGAAGCAATGACTGAGTGAATGATTGACTAGTCGAATTGGTGAGACACAAGGTGGCAAGCCATGAAACCCATAAACAGAGCACCGACAGAGGGATTGATGCCTGTGGTCTGTAGATACCCTCGAAACGAATGTATCCTTTCGCTTATGGGACATTGAAGCATGTTGAATCTTTGGATACAGGAAAGGGAATTTGTTCTTTCGCTTATGGGAAATTTGTACAGCGTATTCCTAGGATAGGTACCTTGGGGTTCAGGAATAGATACAAATGTATCTACTTTATAGCGCGGGGAAAGTGCAGCCGCTAGCTGCTTTCCCTCGGCAAAAAGGGTATCCACAGAGCAAGCGGGGGGAAAAAGGAAAATCTCTGGCATTGTTTGTACTCCCGCGCGCTCTTTCCCCCTCGCCACCCGCCCTACGCTCCCTTGGCGGCTTCTTTTGTTTGGCTTTTTGTTTGCTTTGCGGCTTTAACGCCAAAACTCAATATTTATTCTTTTCGATTTACCCTTTCCGTGTACCCCCGCCCCCGCCCCCCCTCTACCGCTCACCGTGTGTGCCCCCCTGCAGCGTGTATCCGCATTAATGCCTGATTTTTATGGCGAAAGCGTACAAGCAACGCTGGCTCTGGGTCCTCCCTTCCTGCCACCGCCTGCCACCGCCTGCCTGTCTGCCTGTCTGTTTGTGGGCGTAATTGAAAATCTCCAGCGCTTCAAATGGCCCACAACAAAATTTTGTGAGGCAACTATTTAGTGCCGCTTCAGTCTATTGTGGTTGGACCGATAAATCGCTGGCCCTGCAGGCTCAGCAGGCCCTCTGATTCGCTCAGACGAGTCGGACAGAGAGAGAGAGAGACGAGGTCCCTGTGTACTATGCGGCGTATGCGCAATTTGTGGAGTACTGCCGCTGCATTTGTGGATGGTGCACCCTGCTGCTGCCAATCCTTGTGGCAGCTCGAAATAAAACTGTCGAAAAGAAGACTTGCGGGCATTTGCCAAATACTATTCGAAGCCCCAAACCAACACACAAGCCAGGCTAAAAGCTCAATGGTTAGTATATACTATCTATCTATGTGTGTGTGAGTGGTATCTGTATCTCCCTCTTTAGACAAATATTGAACCTTTGAACACGTTCCCGAGCAAATTGCAATTTTATTGTCGCACCTTTTGGCATTGTCTGGAGACCCTGCCATCGGTATGTTTGCTCTGGTAGGGATATACATACGTACACTTTGTTATATACTCGTATATATGTTTGCACAACTTTTAGCTGCCTGTAAATTATGATTAGCGTCTGTTGAAGTATAATCGAAATATTTGCACCTTAAATAGGTGCTAGAAATGAGCATTTTGTACTTGAACGAAGGGTTCTTCAACTTGTCTAACCTTTCGAGGGGTGTTTGGACTTTGTTTTCATTGTCAACAATGGAAGATCTATCGGTGGAAGGCTCTAACCATCTCTAAGATGGTTCCCGCAGGGCGATTGATCTTCTTTATTCACTGCCTGCCTTTCCTTCAACTAAAACTGCGCCAAGTGCCCAAAGTTCTTCACTTAATTTCCATATTGGAACTCCAATCTTCTTTGCACTCTTTCTTTGTTTTTTTCCACTCCTTGCATTTCCATTTCGGGCTTGCGAGGCAGTCGTACAATTTTCAATCATTTTTCCCCTCTGTCCATCTCGTTGAGCATTCATTAATTTCCCTTTTGTTTCCTTCCTTCGCTGCCTCCCTGCCTCCCTGCCTCCGACCCTGCCATCGTTTCTATCGTTCTATCGTTCGCATTTGATTTCTATTTGTGCCTCTAAAGTGCCCAAAGCTACCTTCCCCTTCGCCCCTTGCCCCACCCCTGTGATGGATTTCCCATTGCAGTTTTCTTTTGAGCAGCAGCGAGCCTTTCAACAGGTTTTAACCAGCTTTTTAGACGAACATTCGAACACTCGAACACTCGAACATTCATTTGCATTCACGTAGCTGGTGTTTGAGTTCCATTGATTGGAATATTTGCATGATTAGGGGGACAAAGGAGACGAGGGCATTGGGGACCGAAAACACCTCCAGAGCCAAGGCGATTTCATTCCGCAGAGCCTTCGAATAACACACTTATGTTTTCATTGCCAGATTGCTGCTTTGGCCGGCAGGATTCTTCAGATCATTCGGATTCCATGCAGGCAAATCCCCTTTTAACAATCCCCAATCGCAGTCCTTTGTCTGTGGACGGCGCTCCATTTAATAAACATTTACGAGAGTTCATGCAACCCAAAAGGAAGGAAGGAACTCTGACAGGGGGCAGGGGGGGCTAGGGGGGTGTGTGGCAGGCAGGGTCCCATTGTTGGTCATGCAATGCGCAAACACAAAACTAATTGAATTTTTCGTACAGCTCTGCCACCGCCTCGCCGCCGTCTCTCGTTGGTATTTTCTGCAAGTCAGCAACTAGGACGGGGGGGCATGCCACACAGAGCACTATGCTATGCTATGCCATTGTCTATGCCCCCCAGTACGTGCCACAATTCCGAGTTGTCACGATTGTTGTTGTTGCTTGCTGGTTGTTTGGCCCAAAACATAATCAGCATATAATTAAAAGCAACACTAACATGCAACAAATTACACACGCAAAGTGTGGGCCAGTGGAACTATCTTGTAGTTACACGAGAACTATCTGTATCTACACCACTCTGACCCATAAAAAACAACAACAACAACCAAACAAAAGACTGAAATTTTCATTTGAATTTTATTTATTTTATTTTTATGCTGAATCTGGAATATGGAGTCTTGAGTCTTGTTCTTGGACCCGACCCAGAGGCTACCAGAGTGGCACCATTTTAATGGCCCAGATTGTGCGTTGCACACACACACATACACACACGCATACAGTGGCAAGTGCTGCTTAAGTTGCACGCAACAAAAACAGCAAGAAAACTTTTTGATTGTCCGAAAAACTGAGGAGAATATGACCTAAATGGGGGGTGGGGGATGGGGAAGGGGCTGTTTCTGTTTCTGTTTCAGTTTTCTGGAAATAGTTATGGTTCATAATTCATTTCGGCCGCTGCTCGTGACCCAGATTTTATGCTAATTTTGCATTTATTTTTGCCACTCAAAAAACACTAGGATTACTACATACTCGTATCTGAAACACGAGAGATGTGGCACGCTGTTTAAGTGCTTCCAGCAGCGTAATTCTATAAACCATTTCGAGGGCGATCATCATTTCAACGTGCCCCACTTTAGTTTATTTTGTTTTTTTTTCGTTTCTTGGTTAATTGTTATCTGCAGTGGCGCTCAAATTTTTAATTGAAATTAGAGCAAGACTTTACGAGTGTGCATGCTCCAAATTATTCGAAATTTATGGACAACTCATTTTTCAAGTCATTAACTGAATGAGTTCTGGATGGAATTCGATGTATAATCTTTCGTCTAGGAACCAGCGCCAAGCAAGAACCGATGATCAAAGGCTCCAGCTCCAGCTCCAGATTATCTGTAATTTCAGTGATGTCTGTCATTTCTCAGGGCCTCAATTTGTGGCACTGCCTCCCGTATTCCGTATTCCCCTTTTATTTATAGGCATACTCGCGGCCATCGGGCCATCGGCCAATCGGTTGGGCAATCAAGAGAAATTTGCGTACATTAAGCGCTTAACTTTTTCCTGCTGTGGCATGACATTTGCAGCAGCAGCAGCGGCAGAGGCAAAAACAAGTTAATTACAATAGGATTACCCTTGCAACTGGAGGAGGAGGTGGGGGGCAAAAGAAGCAGCACCATCACCAGCAGCACCCGTTCATATTTTCCCATTTTGCGCCATTGGCATAATCTCATAAAATGGCATTTATTCCGTGGCGGGGGGGGGATGCCTATTCCTCCTCCCTGTCTGCAGGTTTGTGGGCCCCCGGCCCCGGCCACGGCCCCGACACTGGCCCTGTTGATGCGTTAATTTGCATGCAACATGCACTATGATTACCCGCAGCAATTTGCAACGGGCCACAGCGGGCGGACAGTGCGGCAGCGGGGGGCAGCGGGGGGCAGCGGGGGGCAGCAACTAGATCGCCCCATTAGCGAGCAGGGCATTCCACAAGCAGTGCAGCTGCTTCTTTCACGGAATGGGAAATGGCAACGGAATCGGAATCGGACAGCTGGCCGTCGTCCATCCACCGACTGGGAGCCCAGAAATTGTTTGCCATTTGTTGTTGTGCCGTTTCGTTGCCGTTTGCTGCTGCTGCTGCTGCGTCTCTCTCTCTGTGTGTGTGTGTTTGTGTGTGTTTGGTTTGCCGCGAATGTTTGCACAACTGCGCCGCCAATAGAGGGGAAACAAAAAAAAAAAAAAAAAAACGTAGAAAACTGGACTGCAAGAATTCAAGAGATGGAGATGGAGGTGGGGATGGGAATGGGAATGGGGATGGGGGGAATTGTACACTCCCGGTTTTTTCTGGGCGCCCAGTTGTATAATTTGCAAATTGTTTGTTGTTGTTGGTGCTGCTGCTGCTGCTACTGCTGGGAAGCTTCCCATCACAAAAGAAGCAGCAGCTGACTCGGTTTTAATTATAAAAGTGCTACTTCTTTGTGTACCCTTTGCAGAGGTAGGGTATTTTGTTTGTGAGAAGCGGTTGGACCAAGCAGAGCAGGAGGAATATATGTGAAGGGGATTAAGAGTTGTCGTTGCAGCCTCGAAAATGCAGCCAGCAATAAGCAAATGCGAATCAATTTACGCAGCGAAGTAAAGTCCCGTTGGTTAGTGCTTCGTATTCGTATTCACAGTGCTTCGAGCTTCGCATTTGCCGAGAGCGAGCAGAGTCTCCTCGCAGCAGAGTGACGGTGCATTGTGGTTGTTGTTTTTATTTTCGGCGATCAAGCGAATGAAGGATAGAGAGAATTGCCAGAAGGTGTAGCCGTATTGTGTGCGTGCAAAGCTCGTGCGTGAAATTAAATGCAGATCGAGGGGGAGATAAGAAAATAAAGCTTCGACTCGCAAGCAACGCAAGCAACGGAGAACGATCGCTGCCATGCATGTGCTTGCATATATTAACACAAACATATATACATATGTATGAAGACATGAACAGACATGTCTATGTTGGCTATGCCAAAAGGGTGATTGATTCTTTGTGGGTGAAATGGAAATAAGAGTTTCCTTCGTTCCTTCCCTATCTCTGAAAGAGTATCAAACGTAACGGCTTTCCGCAGCCTGGTTTTCTGCCTTCTCCCTTCTTGTTTGTTGTTTTGTTAGTGTCAGCAATTTCCTCGGTTATTTGTTGTTTTCCATTTGTTTTCACACAAAAAGTTCTATAAGTTGGAACATTTTGTTGCCTGTTGTTGCCGTTGCATTTCGTTTATTTTCGAATTGTGTGTTTAACATCCAACGGGACCATGGGGGAAACATCTTTTGTGTGTAATTTGATTACTCTGTTTATCCAAGCAGATTTATTGTTGCACGCGAGTATGGATTGGCATTGGATTGCCCCCCCCACCCCCTCGGGAGGCTGCAGTTCATCATCATCTCCTCTCGAACGTGTGTGTGTGTGTGTGTGTGTGTGTGATTCATCTGATGGACAGTGCAGTGCATTTCAACGGCTGCAGTTTTGTGTGGCATCTTGTGGCAACATGCACTATTTATAGATTCATGAGTTCTTTGTTCTCTGAAGAAATACTTTTCCAATGTGTGCATGTCCAAAATGAATGGAATTGATGAAATCATCTGCCACTGCCTCCACCAGTTGCGGCATTTGCATATAGATGGACTCCTTTTGTGGCATCACAAATCGAAAATAATTAATAAGTGCCACCGGGCGGGCAACGCATGCCCCGGCCGCATGTGCAATTTGTGACTAAAATGCTTTTCAATTACATTTTTAATACATACATTTTTCAAGAGGCCCGGGGCGGTGGCAGGGGCTGGGGCAGAGACCATTATTTTTCATTCCGAGTCCGAGACGCGCGTCTGCTTGGCGCCTGCCGAAATGTAAGCCAATGTGTGCCGCCTGACCAAATATGGGGGCATGCAACATGACGGCTAGCAGCCAGCAGCCAGCAGCCAACAGCAGCCAACTCTGTGTGCTCTGTGCTGTGGCACGCATAATCGCAGTTGACATTTTCATTCCGAGATTAGTGCAAAGTGCGGCGTGTGTGCGTGTGCGTGTGTGCGTGTGTGCGTGTGCGTGTGTGCGTGCACGTCGGAAAAGGAAACTTTTTGCAGATACAGATGCATCTACAGATGCAGATGCAGATGCAGATACATTTACAGTAACATTTACAGTAGATTTATTTTGTTGTATATTCAAATGCGAATGCAAATAAATGGCTGTGCGATTGTCGCTGCAGCCGCCGCAATAAATTTTACATGCAACACACACACAGCACGCACACACACACACACACGGACACAGACGTGGCGCCAAAATCTGCCAGCTTCTCGATGTCAGGCAACAACCAGAGCAAGCAGGAGCAGCTATGGCGCTCGTGGCATGTTGCAAGCATGGCAGCAGCATCCAGCAATCGCGCGGAATTTGCCACACAAATTGAAAACTTATGCGCCACATTAACAATTTACCAGCAACAGCAGCAGCAGAATTGTTGGGATTTTCTCTCGCGTGTGGCAGCTGCACAAATGCAAAAATAATCGGCCCCGGCAAAATAACCAACAAACAAATAATTGAATATGCAACACACAGTGGCATCCAGTCGGATGCACCTACATACATGCCCCCCGAAGAGGCAGCCTTTGCCGGTGTCCACTGTAGGGTTGGCCCTACTGTAGTGGAGACTTTTTTCTGGTGCAAAATTGAATTGCAAATCCATTTTCGGTTAAGCTGTGGCAATCATCTGCATCTGACAGATGCCTTGGCGGGGAAGGACTTTGCGGATACAACCTTGACCTCTTCTGGGATTGGGAGCGGGGATTGGGAGGTTGCAGCTTCCCTTTTTTTGTGGATGGGATACCTTGATGGGCAAATGCTCTTTAATTCTTGTTCTTTTTAGCCTTGACCCACTGTACTGGCTATCGCCAAGATTTAACTACCTGTTAATAGACCAAGTTTCGGAATTGATAGCAGTTTTAGGGCCAGAGACTAGCTGAAACATGGGTACCGCCTGTCTGCGGTTCGGTTGGGTTCGTTTCGATAAGATATGAATGAATGGAGGAAATGGCAAATTATCGCGGCACAAGAAACAGAAACCAAAAATAAACAGATCTCTCGGGGCAACAGTTCAACGAACCAAGAAGTCAGGGGAGCGACAGAGAGAGGGGGGGATGTGTGGCGAGTGTATGATCTACCCCAACGATGATGATGATGATGATGATCTACAACAGGGAAAACGTGTCATAACCGAAGCTAGAGAATCCAACGAACCGTAAAACAACGAACAACAGGCCAAGCATATCGACATGGCCCCCTGGTCCCACCCCCCACCCCCCGGGTCACCCTCCCCACCCTCTGTGGCATTTGTTGACTTAATTGTTATCTCGCTTTCCTCGCTTTCCCTGTGGCACAAATTGTTCGTGTTTGACAAGTAGTTGTCAACAGTTTTTTGATAAAAACGAAATGAAATTATTATGTGTGTGACATGCAAGGGGATCTCCCCTTCCCCATACCCTATTCCCCACCCTCTCGCTCTCACTCGCCCTCCCTCTATCTATCTCTGTTCTACCTGCTGCCTAGAGAGCGGCCCCAACGGATGTTTTTATTTGTGTGTTTTTTTGAATGCTCTCTCATAAATTTATTAGTGAATTTATGGCCCCAACCAATCGTTCTGCCATTCGCTTCGTTCTTCTGTGACCCGTGCATTGCAGTCTGCTCTTTTTTATACCCGATACTCAAAATGAGTATTGGGGTATATTAGATTTGTGGTGAAAGTAGATGTGTGTAACGTCCAGAAGGAATCGTTTCCGACCCCATAAAGTATATATATTCTTGATCAGCATCAATAGCCAAGTCGATTGAGCCATGTCTGTCTGTCCGTCTGTCCGTCCGTCCGTCTGTCCGTCTGTCCGTCCGTCCGTCTGTCCGTCTGTCCGTCTGTCCGTCTGTCCGTCCCCTTCAGCGCCTAATGCTCAAAGACTATAAGAGCTAGAGCAACGATGTTTTGGATCCAGACTTCTGTGATATGTCACTGCTCCAAAAATATTTCAAGACTTTGCCCCGCCCACTTCCGCCCCCACAAAGGGCGAAAATCTGTGGCATCCACAATTTTGACGATACCAGAAAACTAAAAACGCAGAATCGTAGAAGATGACTATATCTTCAAGAGTGCAAAATCTGAACCAAATCGTATAATTATTATAGCCAGAATCACGAAAAAAATTTCACTCTTTCTCGCTCTGTCTCACTCTAACACACAGGTTTCATGGTCGGTTTTGCCAATTACAAAATATGAGTTCAAGGATCTCAGAACCCATAAAAGCTAGAGCAACCAAATTTGGTATCCACACTCCTGTGATATCGGACCTTGACCGTTTCCTGTCCAAATTTCGCCACACCCCCTTCCGCCCCCGCACAGGACGAAAATCTGGGGCAACCACAAATCTCAGAGACTATTAAGGCTAGAGTAACCAAATTTGGTACACACACTCCTTTAAGATGTCACTATAAAACGTATATCTCAGAATTTCGCCCCACCCCCATCCGCCCCCACAAAGGACGAAAATCTGTTGCATCCACAATATTGCAGATTCGAGAAAACTAAAAACGCAGAATCATAGATAATGACCATATCTATTAGATTGCTGAATCTGGATCAGATCAGATCATTTTTATAGCCAAAAGGAACAAATCAATTTGCAGTGGCTACGCAGCGCCCGACGTCACGCTCAGACTGATTTTCTGTCTCTCTCGCACAAACTCTTTGTCGTGTCGCTTAATATTAGCGCCATCTGCCGGAGGAGAGCCATACTGACTTAGTATCGGGTATAACTGTAGAGTTGCGGTGACCGCAGCAACTCACAACGTTCCCCCTCGTTTGTTTGTGGAAAAGTCAATTGATTTTCAATCAAGGCTGTAAATTATAGCAATTGAAATGTACATGTACCAAGCATTTTGTTGGGGCTTGTACTCGTACTAGTTGTATATTTCTTGGGGTAAATATTTATCGAGAGACACTCGTAAATCAGAAGGAAACGAAGGGTCGCCACAGAGATCTGTGTATGAGGCATAGACCGGGAGAAGTCCAAAAACAGCCACATACCGCCTCGAAAAATCAAAAAATAAAAGCATTATAGTCTTTATCAGTTTATTATGAACCCAGCAGCTAAATGGGGTTAGGTTTTGAGTAAAATAAATAAATATATTCTGGTTTATGGGCACCCATGATCCTCTCTCTCAGCGCGCAGACAAGAATAACGGACACAGTGCTCATGGGAGAAGCACTGAGAACTCCCCGAATACCTAAAAATCTAATATTCTCATATATTTATTCCCAGAAACTAATTGAATTCTCTTACACTCCGAGTACAGTGTCTATCAAAAGGCTTCCACGCAGGCTTCTGCTTTAATTAAGGCTAGTCGGGTGCAAAAGTTTTAGACATTTTGATAGGGGGAGGGAGGGGGGTGCTCGTAATTCATGAGAATTCCCACACTTCCTTCCGTATCCAAGGTTTATTTTCCTCCTCCTGATTATCCGCACATTTACTGGAAATTGTGGAAATTGTGGAAATTGAAAATGCCTACAAGTAGCATGTGCTGCTGTTGCAGAGGGGGGGTGGGGTGGGGTGGGGTGGAAGAGAGATTGTAGTGGGAGTAGAGGACTCTCGAAATATGTCAAGGTATGCACAAAATCCACTTTCCCAGAGCCAAGTGTTTTGCGGTCTAAGCGCTTTCTTGGCTTCAAGCCAAAACTTGGCTAATGCCAAAAGACAGAAGGAGCCAACCCAAGCTCCCCGCCCACTACTGCCTCTTCTCTCTCTCTCTCTGTCTCTGTCTCCCTGGTACAGTGAAGACAATTACAGTAAACAAATTCGCACACGTCGTCACGTTGCATTTGCGGCGACAGGCTGCAAAACAAGGCGGCCTAAAAGTGCTAGTAGATAGTGCGGCAGTGCCAGTGGCAGTGGCAGTGCCACGTCTATGACAGGAGGAGGTAATGGTGTCAGAGCCGCTACCCCTCCCCCTTCTGGGCCGCATCGCATGCGGTCATGGCCATGTGCCTTGATATTTTTGGCAGAGCAGAGCAGAGCAGAGCGGGGGGAGAGAGGAGCTCCAGTGGCAGAGCCATGCATGAGATTTGCATTTTTTACACCCCCAAAACCCTCATAGCTATCCACCTCTCCCCTCTCGCTCGCTCTCTCTCCCTATTCTCAATGATTCTCTGCTCTATTCTGTACTGCTTTCTCCGCCACTTTCTCCATCCCTTGCCCCTAGTTCCCCCCCCCCCCCCCCCCTCTTTAGGTTTCTTTGCAATTTGGCAGCTCGTTGCCAGAAACATTTTGCCATAGCATACTTTTCTGGGCCACGTCATGATATATGCATGCATCTAACTGTGTGTGTGTGTGTGTGCGAGTGTGTGTGTGTGTAGCATGCATGCCTGCCACGTTGCAGCAATTGAATTGAATTTCTGCTGCTCGAGTTTTGAGCTCTTGAGCGCCACAAAAGGAGAGTTTTTCGTAGGCGGGCGGGCGGAACCCCCCCAAAACGGCAGCAAAAAAGAATTCCCCAACCCCCCCAAAAGACACGCTCTAACTTGCAACCGACTGCCTGCCACAGCAGCAGCAGCAGCAGCAGCAAAGGAGAAGTAGCTCTTCTGTGACTCACTCGCTCGCTGACTGAGTGACGCCTCTGTGTCTGTGGCCTCCGATTTTTCTGGCCAAATGCCATGGGAGAATGGGCGAATGGGAGGATGGGTGGTCCATCCTGTCAGATGCCAGATTTATGGCCCAGCAGTTGGTAAAACGCATAAACACATCATGGTCAAAAGAAGCAGCAGGAGCCACAGCCTCGAGGGCTGAATGCTGCATCCTTCCTTTGGTCCTTTCGTCCTTCCTGCGCCCCTAAATCGATGAAGTTGCACAATGCAATCGGAAAATAGGATGAAAATTGTTGACAAACAATCTTTTACAACTGGAGAATCCGTTTTTCGGTTTGCCTGCCCCTCCCTGTCAATCCATCCGGATTGACGGACATCAAGCCACTGTGTTTCTGGCATTGAAAGGCCTAGCAGGGGCTAGAGAGCATCTCCCTTTTGGAAGAGCTTGCCCCCACATGCTGGCAAATATGTGTCACGGCCTTGCGGTTGTCTCGCGAGTGCAACTATTGATGTTTTTCATCGCACAAAAATAGCCCGTGAATGACGACTGACGAGTGCACTCTGTTTGAGTGCGATGACGTCCGTCTGCCTTTTGTGTGCCCCATCCCCCCGCCCCCTTTCCCATTCCAAACATTCATTTAATTTGCTAATTTTATGACAGCATAACAACAGCCAAACATATGGCCACCGAATCGGGGCACTCAGATATTGTTCATTTGCATATGTGACGGGGGATCTGTCGATCTGTCGATCTGTGGCTCTGTGGCTCTGTGGCTATTAGGTGCTGCTGCTGCTGCATAAACATCATGTAAAGGCCATTAATTTAAATTATAAACTATAAAAGACGAGAGAAACAGCCTGACAACCGACCATAAAAGTCGCTTTGCTGGTGTCGCTTTTGCCTTTGGGATGTTGCACAGCTTGTCATAAAAAGCTCGTCACACGATTTGTATCTTTTGGGGAAAACCCACACGCCCGAAAGGAGGGCGAAGGGGAGTGGGCGGGGGAGTGGGAGTGATTAACACACGTCCTAGAGATGGGGTATTGTATTTCATTTGCTGCTGGCGAAAAAGGATAAAACAATGAAAATGTTTTTGGGCCAAAAAAAAACAATTCGCCTTTCAATGTCTTGAGCATCTTGGAGTCTTGGCAATCAGCGGGTCTTTTGTTGATTTATTTACGAGTATTTACGAGTGTAAAATATATTGCCCCAGTTTGTGGCATTGCGCTTCCCTCTTTCTCTGGCTCTCTTTTCATTAGAGAGCCATTTTCTAGGGCACAACGATTAGTGAGTTGTAAATCGTTTTAGCTGCAACAATCCGTTGTCATTAGCAGCAACGGCAGCAGCATCAGCAGCAGCAGGCCACAAGCTGTGGCATGCGCCGCCGCGCGCAATCATTGCTGCAGCCACTTTGTGGCATGCTGTGAATTGTATGACCAAAAACGGTTTCTCGATTCGCCAGCCTCTGCAATTTGAGGCAATTTAAAAGTTATTAATAAATGAAACATCTCTAAACGAAACAGCAATTCATATTTCTCTGGTATTTATTTATTTAGACGAATGGCCAAAACCCACACGCCGCTGCGTGATGGGTGGCAAACTGTTGTTGTTGTTGTTGCTGTTGGCCAACACGCCCACTACTACTGCTACAAAAAAAAACTTGAAGCCATAAACAATTAAGCGAGCGAGGGAGGGAGGGAGGGAGGGAGAGAGGGAGGGAGATACGTCCCACACACAAAACGATAGAGATACAATAATCGTTGAGAGGCCGGGACCTGGGGAGTAAATGTTTGATTTGTGCGATAATTTGAAAATGATACGAGGCGCAGCTAATGACGAAATACAACCAAGAAGATGATCTGTGTGGGGGGTGGGGGTGGGGGTGAGAGGGCCCCAACAGCTGGGATCTATCATTGTACTACTTGTAGAAAATATAAAATCTAATTTTTGTCCTTTTTCTTCACAGGCGCCATTTGCGGTGGCAACTGCTGCAACAATGCCACCGAGCTGGAGCTCCGCCAGAAGGCCGCCGGAATGTTTGAGCAGCTGCTGCATCATCACACGAGCAGCCTGCGCGGGATCCTGGCGGATAATGCCAACCAATTCCAGAGTGAGTATGAAATTTTCAGACGCTTCCCCAGTCCTTCCTTTCTATGCAAATGATTCGCTGAAAAGTCTGGAAAGTTTTCAGCTTCAGTTTTCCTACGGCTACTCTTTTCTGCAAGCGATAGACCGAACGAGTGTACAATATTTTCGTGGCAATAAATAATTTATCATATGCAAATGTGTCCCATCGAGGGCTCTGGGATGGGCCCCACAAAATTATGATGATACAATGTTGAAGCCCTGAAAGCCTCGAAAGCCTTGAAAGCCTTGAGCTACAAAAAAGTGGAAGTTAAACCAAATTAAGCTTTCAAATGCGCAAAAAAAAAAAGCGAAAAAAATGTGAAATTGATTTGTAATTTGGAATTTGTATGCAGATCAAAGCGACTGTATAATGCTGAGAGATATACGACTGTATGCACATGGGGCTAAGGGTATATAGATAATTCATAAACCGACTTCTGGCTGTTTGGGAATGCAACAAACGCGACTCGAACTCGGTCTCGGTCTCGGACTCGGTCTCGGACTCTCGCGGGTACTGCATCTAATTAAAAAGGCATTAAATAATGTTGTTGTCGCTGTCGTTGTCCCTTTTTGTATTTATTTTTTGTTTTTAGCAAAACTTTGTCTGGGTCACGTTTTGGGGCAGCACAAGCAGCAGCAGTAGGCACCCCTCCCTCTCCGGTCTTTCTACCCCCCCCATCACCCCCCTTTTCACACACAATGCCTGCAAATTGTTGTCGTACATGCTGTAAATCTCGCTTCACTTTAAGGCGTGCCTCCCTGCCTCCAGAGGGTGTTCGGGGGGAGGGTGCTGGTGCTGGTGCTGGTGCTGTTTCTCTGTTTCTGTTCTTTCATTGTTGTTCTTCTGTTCTGGGTTCTGGCTTGTGGGTCCCGCTTTCAGTCTCTGCAATTCTTGGAACTGGGCTCGCGCATTCACAAAAAGAGACTTTAAACACGCCTTTCCTCTCCATATGTATACATAAACACACACATGTTTATACATATGTACTTAAATATCCGCTATATACAAATTTGTTGAATTCTGCTTGCATTTTGTGTGTGTTTTTTTTGTGGTTTGGTGTTGTCATCTGCTTAATTTATGCCATCCCATTGATTCATTTGGATTCGCATCGGGCGATTGGGGATTGGCGAACGGCAATCGGCGATTGGGGAATGGGGAATGGGAATTGGCGGCTCATTAAAGTTTGAGTCAACACCAAAAGAGGTGCTGCTGCTGCATGTACGGATATGAGTGTACAGCAAGTAAGATGAACTGAGCGGGCATATCGGTTTGAGTCGCGCAATAGTTTACTCATTTTATTGCAAGGGCAATTTGTAATATCTCGATCAGGTAAATTCTGCTGACCGGCCGTCGAACGCAAAAACAAAAAAAAACAAAAAACCGATCGCTTATCTTGGTTTTGCTGCGCCGCTCTGGCTGTCGCTGCCTGTGCTGCCTCTGCTCTCTTTTTTCTGCCCTCTCTCATCTCTATATCGTTGCTCTAGCGTTGCTCATCTGTGGACATGTTCGTTCATGTCGTCTGCCTTGCCGAAGAGGATTTTAAGCTTCGGTCCTGCACTGGCTGCCCGAAGCGAATAGCTACGTTTCATATTCTAACTAAAAGAATATTCAAGTGAACGGGGCTCCTGCGCTGCTCTCTTTTTTCTGTCCTCTCCCACCTCTCAATAGTCGCTCTGGCATGGCTTTCGTCATCTGTGGACATGTTCTTTCGTGTCGTCTGCCTTGCCGAAGATGATTTTAAGCTTCGGTCTTGCACTGCCAGCGCTACGAGCGCTTCTATTTATCATATTTCAACTAAGAAAAATCAAGTGAACGGTTCTCCGTATACATATACCTATCAATGGCCCATCCATTTACAGGGTATCGCAAAACACTTCATCTGTTTAGCATTCAATTTGCATTCCTCAATTGCTTTTGCTTGTCCAGGGTGGACGGAGAGGTGATGTCAAAGCAACAAAAATCCCACGTTTCAATAAAAAAAATTATAATTGCAAAAAATGAAAATTAAAATGCAATCAGCAAAGTCATTTAGCTTAGCGTTTGAGCCATAAACACGAACAATTATTGATCAACCAAATTGGTAGAGCAATTCCGACCGAAAGTCAGTGCTCGCTCGATGGATGAATGGCTTAAGTGAGTGACGGACGTTCGTGTGTGCTTAAAGATTTATAAAGCAATTTAATAACAATAGGATTCCGCCTCGGAAGTTGAGGTTGCATAAAGTGATAGGCTATGACAGTGGAGGTTCCATGCACCGCTGCCCTGATAAGAGGCGAAACTTTTGACTGCATTTTCCCTGCTTCGTTTGCTTATCGCTCGGTTTATGGACTGCCACGTGCGACTCCTTAGTTGCAGCACCGGCAACAGCAGCAGCAGCAGCAACAGCAGCAGAGTGGCCATAAAAATTGATTTACTTGCGGCCAAAGATTGTGGCTGGCAGACTCTGCGTATGCGTGATATTCGCAGGGGTGGTACCCACAAAAATGGTGCACCTATAAAATTTTATGCATTTCTTTGCTGCAGTTCCGTTGCTTTTGCCTCTCTCGTAAAACATTATTGTTTTTTGCACAACAAATAAATGCATATTTCTATTTTTGTGGCATTAACATTACAACCAGGAGGAGGGTGTGTGTGTGTGTGTGTGTGTGCGTGGCATATGCCATACAAGTCCCGGGGTTTCCTTCCTGCCCCTCTTTATCTCTCTCTCTCTCTGGCTCTCCTTTCGTTTCCGCGCGCCCATTGTCGTTGGATTGCATTTCTCTGCCATCCTTTGTGTTTTTGGTGCTCTCCCTCTCCCTCCCTCCCTCGCGTTCTGCCTGGTGTTTGGCGTATTATTATTGTTAAGCAAGTATTTGCGTGTTTAAACACGTTTCGGAGCTTACGAATTATATGGGTAGCAGTTCCAGCCCCATCCGCAGCCCCCAATGCCCAATTTCCAAGCAAAAGCAGAGGCTCTGGCTGGCTCCTCCAACGCATTGCATCTCCAAATTGCACTTACCGCCCCCCACCACATCCCCCACGCTCACGTTTACGTTCCTGTCATCGCCATCGCCATCATCATCAGGCGTTGTCGCTGTCGCTGTCGCCGTCGCTGTCGCCGTCGCTGTCGTCTTTGGTGGCGTTGCTCACGCGCTTAATGCGTTTCCCTGCTGGCACCTGGTCATGGGCGTGCGCCTGCATAAAATGCTTCCCAAATGCTGACTTACGGCCCAACTTTTGGGGCAGCCCTCTCTCAAAGGCAATAAAAACAAACAGAGAGGGCCAACGCGCTTCGGGCATCGAAGTTTCAGATACCCTGCCGCAGGCACCAAAATGTATGAGCCTGTACGTATACCCCCCTTCGGGGCTGGCCAACGTCTGTGGAAAAGCCAAGCAACCTCCTCGCCAGAATCGCTGAAATTATTTCTTTATTTTTGTGGCAGCTGCAACGGCAGCCACAGCCAACAGCAACAGCAATGCGTGCACTTTCATAAGTTGCAAGTTGCAACTTTCCTGGTGGTGCACACGCCACGCCACACCGCTACCCCTCCCTCCTCACCCCCCTCCCGCACCCCTTCAGGGCCAGGGCTTAAGTCTGTTTTTGGCCATATCTTGCGCTCTGGCTGCCTGGCTGCCTGCCTGACTGCCTCACTGCCTGGCTGCCTTCTTGTCTTTACGGCTAAAGTGGTTTTTTGGCCGCCATCGCTTGTTAGCCGGCGTTTTTGTTTGTCTTGTCTTGTCACAGAGAGAGCGAGAGAGAGTGCAACGCCGAGTGGAAGGTTTGCTGTTTGCAAGTGCCACAGCATGTTGCAATTGCAGTAGCGGCTGTTGCCACAGTGGAAAATAAGCTTGGGATTTGCTGTTAAGTTATTGAAAAGTGGCTTTTCCCATAGACAAATGCGAATGAAACACGATTGAGCACAGATTGGAGGGTATTATACTTTATATGTGATTACCTGCAGCTGCTATCCGTGGAGCACATCTATTGGTTTACCCTGTAAGACCTTCTTTCAGACTCGCAAAGTATCTAAAGATACTTTTCTAGCGCACAAAAGAAAACCAGTTGTCAATCTCTGGCATACATAATGTTAATTATTTTTTGCAGAATTTTGAGCTAATGGAGGCCCCCGTTTCAGGTCTTCAACTCGTTTTCGTAATTAGCAAAAACAAAACAACAACAACAACAACAAAAAATCCGGAAAAAGCCATGGGCAAAAGTGGAGTCATTTTGTCTGCCACGTTTTTCGCTGTGTCTCTGCCAACCTGTATGTGTGTGTGTGTGTGTATGTTTCTATATAATTATTATAATTAGTTGCTTGGCAAATTAAACGCTGAAAGCTCGCGCTTATAATTAACGCGCCACCAAAAACGGAAGACGAACCCGAGGGGCAACCAAGAGAGAGGGGGAGGGAGGTAGGGAGGGTATGTGGCCAATTGATGCATATGCTTTGAAGCATTTCCATATGTTAGAAAGAGGAAAGGTCGACTCAAGCGGTGGCCAGCACTTGAGCCACAGCTACAGCTCCACTTGAAGCTCCAGCTACAGCTCGAGCTCCACATCTCCAACAATGAAAAGTCATCCAATTAATTTGACATTGTGTAGAGAGGCACCGAAGAGGCCAGACCCCTTTTGGGGCCCAAAGCCAGAGAGGAGCCGCTGCGGCACAGCT
Source organism: Drosophila pseudoobscura (assembly GCF_009870125.1). Classification (NCBI taxonomy): domain Eukaryota; kingdom Metazoa; phylum Arthropoda; class Insecta; order Diptera; family Drosophilidae; genus Drosophila; species Drosophila pseudoobscura. The sequence continues at coordinate 60,488,356 of NC_046683.1, forward strand.
GTTGGAGTGGAGCGCCCCGATGGCCGGATGGCTGAATTGCTGGGATGGATTGTTGTTGGCCTGTGGGCTGTAGAGGGGCGTGTCGACTTGGCACGCCTGCAGATACATAGCTAGTTACAATACATGCACTTAACCACTGACGCTTGGCCAAAGGCAGTAGAGGCCAGGCCCAAGCCCAAGCACAGGCCCAAGCACGGGCACAGTGGTTGGATCTACCCAATGTGGGGACTTCCTTATCGCTTGGAGAAGCTAATGGAACCCTTTTTGGAGGGTTTCGAAAAAGACCTCCACTATGAGCTCCATCTATCCAACTTTTGTATCTATCTGTGGATACCAGATGATCTCTGAAATATCACTGTTATTCCCATCAAATCGCAAGACCAACAACCACTGTTCAGCCCCCCTCCCCTCCTCCCCCGTGCAACGGAGAAGGCCACTTCCTTGAGACTGGGACCCCGAGACTGAGGAGACATTGCCGGCAGCCGGTCACCGAGAAGAGAGCTGCTTCAACCCGCCAGACGGACAGACGCGACTCCCAGGCAGGGGCATGGTGCAGGGGGCAGGCTCAAAACGAAACCTAAACGCGGCTAAAAAGCTAAGCTACAGACAACAGAAAAAGCCAGGAAAAAGAAAGAGAATAGAGGAAAGGAGAGAACAGAACGAAGAGCACTAACAAAGTTGCTTTGGCATTCATAAGGCGGCGGCGGCCACACGATGGATACCAGAGCACGGATCAGAGCAGAGGGATGCAGAGGGGGGAGGGAGGGAGGGAGGAATGGAGGAGGCAGGCCCAGAACCGGCGATACCGACACCGACACCGACTCCGACTCCGACTCTTCCTGGACGGATGGTTAGAGCCAAAGAAATACATGCATATAAAATGCAAATAAAAAATGCGGCAAGATACTAAAATTGTAATATCCGCACAGGAACGGAACGGAACGGGACGGAACGGAATGGGACGCAGGCAACAAATACTCGCACAAGCGGCAGCATACAGCATGCCCCCAAGGGGCAAGCCAGAGTGGCAAAAGAAATACGAGAAAAAAAAAAGCGGGCAAAAATAAAAACTAAACCTGTGGGCTGTGCCACGTAGCGACGTGTGTGTGTGTGTGTGTGTGTTGCATATTTGCCATGGCGTGGGAAACAACAACATTGCCAGCAAGAGAGAGAGAGGGAGAGAACTGTGCCCCATCTGCCACTGCCACTGCCAACAGCAACAGCCGCCTCCCGCATTTGCTTTTGGGGCTTGGCCAGGGGGCCCCGAAACCGGTCGAAACCTGGATGAACAGGGTATCGGGGAATGGGAAGCGGGGAATGGGGATGCATGGCATGCTAATCTCTCGCTCCACACGCCGCTCCTTCTAATGAAGCAATGAAGAAGCCCGATATTTGCTCTAGGAATAGCTCCAGAGCTCCACAGCTCCACAGCTCCAGAGCTCTAGAGCTAAAAGCGAAACTTCTGGCTGCCTGGGGAGTCGCTAAGCAGCTCGGACTTGGACTTGAATTCCTGCTCTCCCTCTGCCTGTGTATCTGTGTATCTGTATCCTCTCTGGTAACTACATTTGCCACACTTTGCTGCCGTTTCGGGGCCCACAGAGAGAGAGAGAGAGAGAGGCACTCCATCTCGGCGTTGTCTAATTCAATTTCATTGTCTGTTTGCCCCACTAGATGGGGGGCAGCGGGACAGCGGGACCCTCCGCCATGTGTGACGAAGTAGAACCAAGTCTTAAGAGGAGCAGGAAAACCAAACCCACAAGCTTAATGAAATTTTCATGTTTCATTGGCCAAAAACCATTTGCTTTGATTTCAAATTGAGACCCGCTCGAAAAACAATAAAACGTAGCCCCCCCCCTCCGGCACCCCCCAGCACCAGCAGCCCCCAAAAACTAATTGACAGAGAATGTCAGAAAGTAAGCAAAATAGATACAAAGATACGATGCATGCACCGTATGTGTGTGTGTGTCTGCATAGATAAAGATGGTTAGAGAGTTGAACTGAAATTGCAATTAGTGGCACAAACAGACGGAGAAATGTCCGGCAAATTGCACACACACACACACACACACACACACACACACAGTCTGTGGCTCTCTTTGGGGCTGTCTCTGTGGCTGTGCCCGCAGGTGAAGTGCCTCTGTCGAGTTAACAATTTATGAGATGCAGAGATACAAAGATACAAATGTAACCCAAACTATGTATCTGCCAAGTGAGCCCTGCCTTGGGGCCTGTGTGTGTGGGCCCGGCCGAAACCCCAACTCAATTGAGCATATTAAGCCAACAAAAGGCAGCTGCAACAATATCATATCGTTCGTTGCCCATTCTCTTGCCACATCAGCAGAATTCAATTCATCCACCCCACCCCCCACCGCACTCTTGTGGAGAGTTCATTAAAATTGTAATTAATCAGCACGCCGAAGGATGTGGCAAAGACACACACTTTCAAATGCATCAAATATTCAATCTCCGGCGATGGAATGACACTTTCAATTGAAGAATCTTTGTGGCTTTCTAGCAGATACTTTCGGTTTGTTGGTGGTTCTTTATGAACAATAGAACCATGATCTAGTTCTATTTCAGCTCCAGTTTCAGATACTTCCACTTGAACGGGAAATTCTATTGTAGATGCCATTATATTTTCAATCAATCGAAAAGGTTTCTCGGTAATTGGTAGACAATTCAAACGGTGATTCCCTTCAGAGGTTTCCTTGGAATTCCATTAAAAATGCCATTTATTTGAGGGTATTTCCCCGAAGGATATTCCACTCAACGAAGTTCTACCGTTGAATGCCATTTTAGGCATGTCAATCGTGTAATTGCTGGACAATTGGGGCTGTACTACTTCCTTAACCTTCCCGCTTAAAGGATGTTTGTCTGTGGATTGGAATATATAGATTTTCAATCAATAAATGGCAATTTTGATGGGCATTTCAATCATGCAATCGATCGACGAACAATGCCAATCTTTACTTCCTTTCTGGAGCTGTGACAAGAGGCGGGCTTTCATCTACATCTGCCCTTCCCCCTCCTCTCTCCACCGCTCTGAGGCTCTGCCTCTCTGCAGAGACTGTACTTAATGGTTCACTTTGTTCTTGTATGTCTCCCCGCTGATTTAATGGGCCAATCATCCATCCATCCATCCATCCATCCATCCATCGTGTGAGAATGCATATCCGCGCATCCACACGTTCGGTGGTCGATGTGGATGGGGCACGGGGGGACCGGGGGGGACCAGGGGAGGACTGGTGTCAATAATTAAATGTTTCCGCCAGAGTCGATGCGATGGCTGTGCGCTGCGGCTGTGCCACGTCAATGAGATTAGCGACAGGATGTGTGAGTTCTGTCCCCCCTCCCCCCCAAAACCCCATTCCCCCGCCCCGCCCCGCCCCGCCCCGCCCCGCCCTGTGATCTCCCGTCGATTTGTGTTTTGTGACGTTCGTGCGGTGCGATGTGGCGGCTATCATCGTCGCTATTATTATTATTATTGTCATTTTGTATCTCGAGCGCGTTAAATCAATTGATTGTCGGTGTGTGTTTATCGCATATCCTGGGGACAGCAGCAGCAGCGGCATCAGCAGCAATTGTCAGCAATTGATAAATGATTAGCACTTCAGCCCCGGCACTGGGCACCGGGCATCGGGCACTGGACACCGGGCACCATTCCTCCCCTAGATGGATCGTTTTGTTTGTTTTTGCTCCTCCACAAACTCTGCAAAGAAATCGCAACTTTTGCTAATTAGAAAGGGTTCCCGTTCCCAGGCAGATGACGCATCAAAGGCTATTGCCCGATAAAAAGCGCCAGCCCCAGAGCCGCGACCTCGTCGACGGACAGAAGGGACCGACCCCCAAGCCCAGGCCAAGCCCAAAAAAAAAGAAGATATATTCAAACTCTTGAGAACGGAAATGCCTCAACATCAAAATCAAAATGAGCCGCAAATACTACAAAAAAAAAGAAGAAGAAAACAACAAAAAAAACTACAGAAAACACTTTTGTGGATGTCAAAATGTTGTTGTTTTTGTTTGGTTTTGGGTTCGGTTTGGGTTCTTTTGTTGCCAATTAACAAAAAGATTGACACTTTCGTTTGAAAACGAAGCCCCCAGCCCCGACGCCGCCCCGCCCCCGCCACAGGCAGAGGGCGTAGCGCAGCCAAGGGGGGGTGTGTGAGAAATCACACGGCAATTTGACAGTTTTTTTTTTTTCATCGGTCTCTGGTTTTTGGTGTCTTTTAAATGTTATCTGTGTCCAGGCGATCCGAGCAGCTTTTTGGCCATTTGTAATCTGGCGATAATGACAGGCTGACTGCCTGCCTGCCTGCCTGCCTGCCAGAGGAGTGTATCTGTATCTGTATCTGTATCTGCGTATCTATCGATGCCCGTCTATGTATCGGAGGCACAAGTGTTGCTGACACCTTGACAGATATCACAGGATTGTGTCGGTGCTTTTTGCATATTGAGAGACTTTGCTGATTGGCGGATTGACGGAGGATACCGGAGGGGCAGTGGGCTAGAAATAATGCAGCCATGATTGACGGCAATCAAGAGTAAAACTTTTATGAAACAATTCCCGTCCCAGAGAGACCCACAGATAGGCATTAAATTAGATTTCATTAACTAAAAGCCAAAATAAACAAACACAGAGAGGGAGAGAGGGAGAGGGGGGATGGAGGATGGAGCAAAATTGCTATCCAACTGGGAGCCCAAAATCCCCATGCTGGCCATTAAATGGTGGAAGTTTCGCTGCGGCTTCTGTGGGGAATTCCGACTAGCAGCGAAGTGATTAAATTTCACTTGGAACAACAACAGAATGCTCGAGTTTTGGCCATATTTTCATGGATACCTCTGCCCGCTTTCCCTCCCTTTTCAGGTCACGTCCTGGAGCTGGCCCAGCAGTCGGAGAACAAGACACTGACGGTCTTCTCCAAGGTCTACATACGAATGGTGCCGCTGTCGGGGATGATGATCCGCCAGTTGTATACGGAAATCATGAAGTACGTATCCCAGGGACGGACACGGCCACGGCCACGGCCCTAGATCCTGTATAGCTAATCCCGGTTTCTTGTGTCTTTGCAGCCACCTGAACTACATCTCGAACTACACGAACAGCAACGGCCAGATGGGCGGCAAGGCCGGCATTGGCAGCCTACGGAGTGGCCTCGAGGACGCCGTGCACAAGTTCTTCGTGCAGCTGTTCCCCGTGGCCTACCACCAGGCGGTGCACCTCGCCAAGAACAATTACGGGGAGCTGCACGAGGACTACATCAACTGCCTGAAGCACAACTTTGACGAGCTGCAGCCCTTCGGGGGCATACCCAGGGAGATCCAGAGCAGCCTCGTCCAGAGCGTGCACATGTCGAACGTGTTTATGAACGCCCTGCTGCAGAGCGCCGAGGTCCTGGCCGAGGCGGACGCCCTCTACGGCCAGCAGCTGACGGACACGTGCAAGATGCATCTCCTCAAGATGCACTACTGCCCCAACTGCAACGGCCACCAGACGCGGGGCCAGCCGCAGATCTGCAACGGCTACTGCATGAATGTGATGCGGTAAGTGGCAGCAGGAGTCCCAGGAGTCGCAGGAGTCGTTCCATTCTACGATAGAGACTAATCTTTGTGCCTCCTCCCCTTAGCGGCTGCTCGGCGGAATACGCCGGCCTGCTGGACAGTCCTTGGTCGAGTGTCGTCGAGGCGTTGAACAATCTGGTCACCACCCACATTGTGACGGACAGCGGCATCATCAACACCATCATGAAGCTGAGCACCAAGATCTCCGATGCCATTATGCACGCCATGGGCAATGGTCCGGAGCTGGAGCAGAAGGTAAGCGCGGGGTGCGAATGGCCTTGCCACCCAAAGATACTTTCGGGGACTCCCCTTCTCGGGGGTCTTGGCTTCCACTCGTTTCCTGATGCGATCGATGCGTGCTTTTCGGCACAAGGACACACGTTCGCTGCTTAATGATTTAATTGCTCTTTAATTTATGAACATTTTAAATGGATTTAATGAATAAATGCGTTGCCACTGCGTTGAGTTCCGGCCTTCAAGAGCGCGGGACCTACGTTGCATGCAGCCTCAAAAAAAAAACGAAAGAAAGAAAAAAAGTTACCAGTAGCAGTACGAGAGGAGTATCTGCGGCATTTCGAGGGCTTGTTAAATGTGCACATGACATTCAATTAAAGTGCAGTTGTATCTGCACCATCTTCTGTCTGTGCCAGCCTCCCTGCCTTCCTCCCTGCCCTGAGGCACCTCCCCCTGTCGCATAATTGGCATGTTGAAGCGCATTTAAAATGCTAAATTAGATTGCATTCAGTAGGGGCTCCGTCCCCCTGACCCCCCTGCAAGTTGCAGTTTACATGCAGGGCAGCACACGCTCCGAGAGCTTAATGATGAGGGACTGCCCCTCGCACTGCCCCTGCCCCTGCCCCTGCCGTTGCATGAGCGGCAGCGATTAACACACAAAAGAATCCAAGCCCAAGCCCAATCCAAAACCTAAACTCTCCATCTCCATCTCCATTCCGTTTGCAGGTTAAGAAGACATGCGGCACGCCCAATCTGTCGCCCTCGCTGACCGACGAGTCGGAGACGCGTCTGCAGCAGCACAAGAACAGCGTCAAGTGGGCCACGCCACCGGATCCGGACATGGTGCGCTTCCTCTCCACCATCGAGAAGACCAAGGAGTTCTACACGAACATTGTGGACAAGTGAGTGACCAGGAAAACACCCAGAAAACACCCAAAAAAGAGACACAACTCAAACGATGCCCAGAAAATGACAGTGTATTTTGGAGGGGGGGGGACCATGATCCCATGGGGGGGTTGGGGTTGGGGTTGTGGACTATTCTCATACAAAGTCGTCGCCGCCTGGACCGAATATCTGCCGAATGAGCCACTGCATGTAGTCATTCGTGGACAAGAGGTAGTACACCGGGTATCCGATGATCAAGTACAACAGTATGTATTCCAGGGTGGGGATTGCTTTGCCCTCACGGACGCTCTGCAATGAAAAACGAGATCATAAGAGATCAAATAGATATGTGCCTGGTTCACCTCAAGAGACGTCGTAATCAATCCCATAGTCAAATTTCTGATGTCCATGATGATATAATTTGATAATTTTTTAAGTAATTATTGGTCAAAAGCACCGGACTTTAGCCTAGCTAGCTAACGAGAGACTGAAAGCCTACTGGTGCCTATGTGTAATCGCAAATTTCAATACGTTTCAGCTTCTGCGATGCCGAATACACCACCGATGATCGTCTCTGCTGGACAGGCGATCGCATTGGCGACTACACACAGCTGCTGATCGACACCGGGATGGACAGGCAGCGCTACAATCCCGAGGTGCCCTGGAAGACCCAGACGCAGGTCAGCAAGCTGAACGAGCTGGTGGACAAGCTGATCAAGATACGCAAGAGCATTGGAGCAGCGGTACGAAACGGCACACATATCCCCACCATACCTGCAGTTCCTAAGTCCAATCTATTGTTCGTTTAGGCACCCTCTTCGAGCGTACAGTCGCACGACATCCAAAGCGACATGGGCCGCGAGGGCTCTGGCGGCGGCGGCGGTGGCCAAATCAGCGACGACGATGAGGAGTACGGCGGCGGCATACACGGCTCCGGCGATGGTTCCGGCGATGGTAAGCCACAACGACCTACAAGGTACCTTCTTCGGTTACTCAATTTTGGGATCTTTGCAGGTGCCACATCCATCGACGATCGCGCTGGCGAAACGACCATACCGGACACCGAGCAGCGCGAGAATAACCAGAGCGGCGGTGCCTCCAATCCGCTGGCAGCCCCTGCGACGTGCCTGCTCCTCACTCTAGTCACAATACTCTACAGGAGCTGCAGTTAAGCCATAGCGACGACAAAGGATTAAGGATAAACGAGTCCCCGAACAGCGACAGCCGCAACAGCAACCGATGGATGGCAGCGAAATGCACGCGAGAGAATCGATTAAAATCATTAATTAATAACTATTATCATTATTATTATTATTATTTGTGTAATTCTTAAGTTGTTACAAAACGTAATTTATTAGCCCCGTAAGCGCCAACACCCCCCAGACCCCCCCATCCCCCGCCACCCTTCCCAAGAAAAAGGGGAATTTCGGAGCAGCGCCCCTTCTAGCTTTTCCATTTCCACGAAACGAATTTCCCCATGCAGTAGCATGCAACTCTCCAACAAGACTTATGTGCCATAAAAAAGGGTGTTGGAAATGTGTGTGTCTGCTTAAAACGAAAGAAAGAAAGCAACTCAAAGGCAAGAAAGGAAAAGCCCAAATTAAAAGTTAAACAAACCAGGCTCAAATTCAAACTCAAACTGAAACCAGGCCACAAGCCCCTGCCCCAAGCAGGATAGGCACGGAGTGTGTGTGCAGCAGTTTGTTCAGATAAATGTTAATACTACTACATACACACATACATATATATACTATACTATTTGTAGCGTACGGTAGTACAGTAAAGCTCAATGTTCAAAGTACATGTTGTTCCTTCTTGAAATTGAAATTGAAATTGAGAAAAAAGCACACAGAAAACAGATAACAAAATAGAGAGAAAACCGAAAGATCACAAAAAATATTATAGTACATACGGAATAAATACATACGTAAAGTAAAACAAATATAAAATCTGTTAAACTAATACGAAATTATTATTGTTGTCGTCTACACACACACACACACATTTTGAACTGAACAAAAAAAAAACATTTGAGAAAATTAATGCATACAAATGGAATTTAGTTGAGTAAAAAAGAAAGCACTTTACGGGAAAAACTAGAAGACTTACAGCTTTATACGCAAGAAAAAGAAAAAACAAAAAGCAAAAAACAAAAAAGAATACAAAAAAAAAGAAGATGATGAGAATCGATTGATATATACGTATATTATATGTAGGCATTATTTAAAATTAGAGAAGAAAATGTCATTGGAAATGCATTCAGCTAATTAGAGTTTACGAAAGTTATGTCTATGGAATCAATCGTTCTGTAACTTTAAGTTTTGAGAGTTGGGTTTTGAGAGGGAGGGAGAGGAGAGGAGAACAGCGCACAAAACAAATCACAATTTGAGATGAAAAACGCAAATCGCATTCGCATTCGCATTCGAAAAACGAAACACGAACACAAACGAAAAATGGAAAACGGAAGAAAAAAAAACTATTGTTGCAATCTAATGGATACTTTAGACAGTGTTTGCAAAGCGCTGGGCGACACTCTAAAAAATATAATATATAAATAAAAATAATAATAATACATCTACGAGAATATATTATATAGTATACAAAATGAATATGAAATATGCATACAATACACACATACATACGAGTACGATTACAATAAGAACATAACATATACATACACACACACACACACACATACACGAATTAACTAATTAAATCGTAATCTAATGCTAGTGCGTCGTAAACTGTAACGATTTAGCCAGTAATGTGTAAAAAGCAAAACCGAGTTGGGCAGAAGAGAAACAACAACAGAAACAACAACCGAAACAACAACAACAACAACATTTAGTTAGTAGCAAATTAACAAAAGCAAAAGGCAACAAACCATGAAAATCTAGGCCCAAAAACCCCCAAAAAACCCCAAAAACCATAAAAACAAATTGGTCTAAAAAGGCACTACAATCCGTGTGTGGGTTGTGTGGCGTTGCGTTGCGTTGTGCCTGTGCCTGTGCATTGCAACTATTGTATAATTATTATTTGTATCATTATTATTTAACTATTGCATGTGATTAATAATATTTAAGTTAAACGTAAACGCAACATATTAAATTGTAACATATGTATACCGCAAGCAACAGCAAACAGCAGCAACATCGTCGTCGTCGTCGTCGTCGTTGTTGTTGTTGTAAATCTATTCGAAATGATAACCAATGCAAAAGCAAAACAAACGAAAATTGCACAAAAAAAATATAATTAAATGTACTACTTTTTAGATGCATTCAAACAAATAATAAATAATTATGTAACAAAAAAAAAACAACAAAAAAAAAAACAATGCAAGTCCAAAAAAAATTGATTGAGTCGAGTCGAGTCGAAAACAATGCTATGCGTAAATTTTGAATGTAATTGCAATTGATAAAAGTACAGTACAGACTTTTGTAAATTTCATTTGAAACCGCAATAAACGTCAATATCTAAAATTCACATGGAGAGCGGCAGCGGCAGCGGGTTGATCAAGTGCTCGGAAGTGGCTCGGAAGGCGGGACAGGATCATTTATTGGATGGTACACAACGGTGAAGGGATGGACAACCTATAACCTCTACCACCTACATCATACACCCTGCTGAACAGGGGGGTGGACACTGCACGGTTATGAGTGAGACAGCGAGAGAGAGAGAGAGAATGAGTTCGGCCTATAATAATAATCCAATCTGATCCAGATTGGGCAGTCAAGTAGATTCTCTAGGATTCGTTTTTGCCACATCAGCCCAGGAACAACATCGAGTGGCTCAAGCCACCGGATCCGTCCATGGTGCACCATGATCCCCCTCTGTCCTCAAATACCATCAAGTTCTAAATGATACCAGAACAAAAACAGAAGTCAAATAATTCCATCAACAGTTTATTTCAGTATTTCGGGACTTTTATTCCATACGAGTATCATGTATTATAGTACATATGTCCGTATGTGTCTAGTAGTATAGCAGTAGCAGTATAGCAGGACTAGTTTCGCCCAATTAGCCGTTGAACTATACGGATGAGGTAATTGACGATGTTGGGGAAATTCTCATAGCCTGCTGCATAGACAGCAGCGAAGGCTATCAGCTGCAATTCGATAGGTGCTCCAAAGAACTGAAATAGAATAACACGCGACTCAGATTCGAGTTCACATCAAATCACTCCATAACGTACCGCGGATGCGCTTATTGCCACAGGATGGGTCCAGCCAAAAAGCCGAAACCTTATAAAACGTATATTGCTTATATCTTGAGCGATTTCACTAAGAAACTTCATAATTGTCAAAAAATGCCAACTTTATTTTTGCAGAATATTTTAAGAGTGCTATTTTGGAGAGCTGTCAAACAGTAATGAGACTAATGACTGTCCATACCAAGAAAAACCTAAGCCTGCATTGAAGTGGAAGTAAAAGGCTACTAAGATGCTCAGATTGCAGCTTTTGCCTCTCTCTCTCTCTCTCTCTCTCTCTCTGTCTCACTCTTATTCGTGCAGTGTGTGATCCTGGCGGAGGGAAACGCTGTAGCAACACAGCTGGTAGGTGAATGTAGAGAGGGCTAGACAGACAAAAAGTACCAGAAAAATGGGAACTGATTATAAAGGAACAGAGATGGTAAGACATCTCCCTCCCAATCAGGGCTCTTTAATTATGCGAAGTAAACCCTTTGGTATTGAATGTCAAATATCAGGCATGGATTTCATCCTTGTCGCGCGAGTTATGCTGAGATAAAGGTGAAAAGCCACAGAGATAGCTTGTTTTCTGTTTTCTGTTTTAAAATTTGTACTTTCGCGCGCAACTTAAAACTAGGTGGCAACGTCACAGCGTGGTTAAAATAGTAGTTCTTAAACACGTCGTCTGATGTCGCAGCAGAGTGACTGTTTACGGTATTTTTTGAGATCAAAATTGAACTGACGTTATATTTATGGTATATCGGTATATAATATTTTGTCTAGCTCATTAATCTATTCAATTTAATTTTCAAAGGTATATAAAATTCCAATAGAAGCAAGTGGTTAAAATAAACCAGACAGGTAGAAAATTGATTCATTAATATGACAAAAATCTGTGGGCAGGGCTGAGGATTCAATTTAGCTAGTTATACTGCACGGAATATCAAAAACGAGGAATATGTATAACAGAACTTGACTTGGTCAGTATATTTACGGTATATTTTTCAAATTAGACCGTATATTTAGGTATATTTCTGAGTGTGAGACCGTATACGTTATCGATAAGTCCGAATGCAATGGCATTTTTGGCGGGACGCCTTATTTTCATTTTGCAACCGCGCCACAAAAACCATTTTTTCCCGCTGCTGCAGCCCGTGCACATTTTATTCGCATTCAAGGTCTAAACAATTGAAACAATAGCAAAATGGCTCGTCGCGACTATGCCCAGGACAGAGGTGAGTGTAAAATCAGCTTTGCGGCTGCGGAAACCACAAAACCCATGTCTAAATCCACGCAGAATCCATCAAAACGTTCCTGTCGGAGTTTTGCAAGTGCGACGATGACGGCAAGAAGCAATTTGTGTATGGTTCGCAGCTGGTGAAGCTGGCGCATAGGGAGCAGGTCCTGATCACCATCGATCTGGACGATCTCTCTGAGTTCAATGAAAGCCTGGCCGAGGCGGTGATCGACAACTGCCGACGCTATGCGGGCATCTTCAGTGATGTGATTGCCGAGCTGCTGCCCAGCTACAAGCAGCAGGAGGTGCACGCCAAGGACGCCCTGGATGTGTACATTGAGCATCGCTTGATGATGGACGCCCGCGTGCGCAATCCCATGGAACAGCGCGATGACCGCAATAGCTTCCCGCCTGAGCTGATGAAGCGATTGTGAGTAGACCTGGAACCTCAGTAAAGGTGAAAACTCTGAATCTATGCCATTTCCAGTGAGGTGGGCTTCAAACCAATGTCCACGGAGAAGGCCCATTCCATACGCGAGGTAAAGGCCCAACACATTGGCAAGCTGACGACTGTACGCGGCATTGTGACGCGCTGCACTGAGGTGAAGCCCATGATGGTCGTGGCCACATACACGTGCGATCGCTGTGGTTCCGAGACGTACCAGCCGGTGAGCTCGCTCTCCTTCACGCCCGTCCACGATTGTCCGTCGGACGATTGCCGCGTGAACAAGGCCGCCGGTCGTCTGTACTTGCAGACGCGTGGCTCCAAGTTCGTCAAGTTCCAGGAGCTGAAAATGCAGGAGCACAGCGACCAAGTGCCCGTCGGCCACATTCCGCGCAGTATGACGGTGCTTTGTCGTGGCGAGGTCACCCGCATGGCCCAGCCCGGCGATCACGTGGTTGTCTCTGGGGTGTTTTTGCCAATGGTGCGCAGCGGATTTGCCCAGATGATCCAGGGACTGCTCTCGGAGACGTATCTGCAGGCCCACGTGAGTTAATTGCCGTCCGTAATGACACTGGCGATTCGATCTAATCCGTGCTCTGCTATTTCTTTCATAGCGTATCATCTGTATCAATAAAAATGACGACATCTCTGACAAGGAGGCCGAATTGACGCCTGACGAACTTGAGGAACTGGCCCAGGACGATTTCTATGAGCGCCTGGCCACCAGCTTGGCGCCTGAAATCTATGGCCATTTGGACGTGAAAAAGGCCCTGCTGCTGCTGTTGGTGGGTGGCGTCGACAAGCGCCCCGATGGCATGAAGATTCGTGGCAATATCAATATATGCCTAATGGGAGATCCTGGCGTTGCCAAGTCGCAGTTGCTGGGCTACATTAGTCGTCTGGCATTGCGGTCGCAGTACACCACAGGCCGTGGCTCCTCGGGGGTGGGTCTGACGGCAGCCGTCATGAAGGATCCCCTCACTGGCGAGATGATGCTTGAGGGCGGCGCCTTGGTGCTGGCCGATCAGGGCGTTTGCTGCATTGACGAGTTCGACAAGATGGCGGACACCGATCGTACAGCCATCCACGAGGTTATGGAACAGCAGACCATTTCCATTGCCAAGGCGGGCATCATGACCACGCTGAATGCACGGGTTTCCATTCTGGCCGCTGCCAATCCCGCCTTTGGCCGTTACAATCCGCGTCGCACCGTGGAACAGAATATTCAGCTGCCCGCCGCTCTGCTCTCCCGTTTCGATCTATTGTGGCTCATCCAGGACAAGCCTGACCGCGACAACGATCTGCGCCTGGCCAAGCACATCACCTACGTGCACTGCCATAGTCGTCAGCCGCCCTCGAGGGTCAAGTCTCTGGACATGCATCTCATGCGGCGCTATATCAACCTCTGCAAGCGCAAGAACCCCACCATTCCGGACGAGCTCACCGACTACATAGTGGGCGCCTATGTGGAGCTGCGTCGCGAGGCTCGCAACCAGAAGGACATGACCTTTACCTCGGCCCGTAATCTGCTCGGGATTCTGCGTCTGTCCACGGCCCTGGCTCGTCTGCGTCTCTCCGATCGCGTTGAGAAGGACGATGTGGCAGAGGCTTTGCGACTTCTGGAGATGTCAAAGGATTCGCTCAACCAGACGCACGACCACCAGAAGGGACAGTGAGTATTGCCTTTGGCCTAACGCAAGTTTTGGTTCTCATAACTCTATCATTTCCAGTGTGCCAAATACATCGGATCGCATCTTTGCCATCGTTCGGGAGTTGGCCGGTTCGGGCAAGGCCGTCAAGATTGGCGATATCATGGATCGTTGCACAACAAAGGGCTTCAAACCCGATCAAGTGGACAAATGCATCGACGACTACGAGGAGCTGAATGTCTGGCAGGTAAACATGGGACGCACAAAGATTACGTTCATGTAAATCGGCCGATCGGAGACTTTATACCTATATTTGAATTTTATAATTTAGCTTAAACGTTTTTTTATGTTTTGATTAATATTGTAGCCGTTCGTTAAAATTACTACTCGTTCTCATACATTGAAATATTACCATCAATCATTCACGTAAATAAATAAGAATACATAAATATATAATAATTAATAAGAGAAATCTCATCTCTGGCATTAAAAGTCGGGAAAAATCCGACCAAAAAAAGACTCCGGTCGGCTATTTTTGCTAGATAAATTGACTTTATTTTATATATTTTAAAAGACATCAAAAAAAAAAACTATGAAAAAGTCCACTAAGTGCATTTGAAAGTACATTCCACCTCTATTCCTTGCCTATAAATTCGTCAATGGTTCCTTTGAGGACCACCTCAAGCATTTCGATACGATCTCCCAGAATCCTTGTTGCTATATTGAGACTATATGTTACACACACACACATACACACAGAGAGAGAGAGAGATAAATTGAAACGTTTCGCTACTGGGGATAAAATATGTAGATATAGATATAGTTGAGGAGACCACATCCTAGGCCAAGATCTACATGCTCTTGTTGAAGCTGAGAGCGGCTCGAAGCTTGTTGCGGATGCGCGGAGAATTCCAGCGATTGGTGCCAGCCGAGGCCGAGCCCACGACGGAGCGAATCTCGTTGGGCGATATGCCCTCGTCCACATCGTCTGCCTCCGTTTTGATCTCCATCTTCTGGACAATGAGGCGCATCAGCTGGTGCTGTTGCTCCAGCATGCGGCTTATGTCGCGCAGCTTGCGGCGCTGCCGCTCCAGCTCTGCGTTGATAAAATCGTCATTGTTGTCAAAGGAGATGGCGTCCATGGCGGCTAAAGAGCAGAAAATGAGTCAGCACATGGCTCCAACAAAAGAAAGGCAGAGCTACTTACAATCCTCGGTGAAGGGATTGGAGAACCATTTGCGTAGGATAAAGTCACAGAAGCCGACCTTGCACTTTGCCTCGTTTGGGTATTCGATAAGCTCCATTTTGTCCACCCGCTGCAGCCAGACATGGGGTAGCTTGCGCTCCAGTTCCGTGTGCAGGACCACCTGCATGGCCAGACGTTTCAGCTGGGCATTGCGACGCACCGACTCGATGTCGCCAACCGCCAAACCGATAAGCAAATTCATCAACAGAATGGGCATGAGTATCATGAAGACGCCTGTCACGAGAAATAGCCATCAGATAATGGACAGGTGGGAATAATCTTACGGATCTCACTCAGTATCAAGAAGGAGGTCATGGGCACTTTGAGTCGGTCGCGATAGTAGGTGTTCACATAGGTGCCCACAACATCCAGTTCGCCCAACATCATGGAGAAGGTGCGCAGCAGAGACATCGGAATGTTCGAGAAGGACAAGTGGTTCGGCTGTGGATCGATAATCTGGAATGAAGGAAAATCTCTGGAAATATATACCACAAACGACTCACCCTCTCAAACGAAAACCCACCTTCGAGAGCAAAATGTAAAAGGCCAGTCCAAAAGCAATGATCAGTATGGAGAAGACCATCAGCACTTTGATGAGCGTCTGCAGGATCTCCAGAAACATAACCACATAGATGCCAACCTGGTCGAATCTCTGCAGGAACAGCAAGAGCCGGAACCAGGACAGAAACACAGCAATCGAGGCCGCCGAATAGTGAATGCTGGTAATGATGCCATCGGCCCGGAAGGCCGGCACTATCATGACCAGGGCCGATATGTATAGCACCCAGGATATCAAGTTGACCGTCTCCAGGATATAGTGCAAGCGTTGCTGGTAGATCTGCAGCATTTCCCGCATCGAATTGAGCAAAATGTAGACCACAATCACCCCAGCACAGAATAGAATGGCCGTGGTCCGATTGATGCGCTCCACACACGAGTCCTGGCGGAAGTTTGTCGCGGCAAAGTGATTCTGCGAGAGGTTGTGGGTCAGCTGGTCCCACCTGGCAAAAACGATCTTCGCAATCAGTTTGTCTGTGTTTGGTATTCCATAGCTTAAGCTTACCCCAAATTGCAATATTGGCTCATGGACTTGTTCACACCGGGCTCCAGCTCAATGTTGTTCATCATCAGGGACGAATAGATCGTGACAAAGACCAGGAATATCGAGTAGATCAGCAGGTTGGCCAGATGAAAGTACTTGCCGTACGAGTTCCACTTCATCTGCAGATACTTCTGGCTGAGTGGATGGGCCAGCAGCTCCACGCGTCCATGGGTAACCATGGTCTGGCCGGGGATCAGAGAGGCAATGTGTTAGGAAAAGCATCTGGATATTGGGGGGCGACACATACACGACTTCACGACATACGAGATACAGGAATACGAGACACGGGGATACGAGATACAAAAGCCAGATACGATGGTGTACACTGTACAGTGAGTCGGTTAGTGGGTTAGTTTTTGGTAGGGACGATAGGCACAAGTTGCAGAGTTGCAGTAGTCTATTGGTTATATCGGTACTATAAAGCGAAGAGAGTACTAGCGACACTCACATTCACCACGGCCAGGGGCATGGGACGCCACTTGGGATCATTGAACTCTTTGCGCTTGGCCTCGATCTGTTCGGGTGTCTTTTGGTAGGGCCAAAATGAATATTTAATCTAGATATGGTGGTAGATTAGTCAAGGAAGTGTGTTATATATACGTATATAGAGCGTCGAGGTAGGCATTTTGATGGGCGGATGATGATCATGAAGAGCGGACTCAAGTAACCCCCCATCCAACGTCACATATACATACGTATGCAAAGGGTTTGCCAGTTCGTACAAGGATCGTATCGTAGTATAGGGAGGAAAAAACACACTCAAACACACACTGAATCATGCAACAGATCCTGGGATCTGCTTCTGCTTGCCCTGCTTCTTCTGCTTACATTCAATGCCGGCAACGGAATGGGATTTGTTGTCATTATCGGCTCTCCGGTTTTCTCATCGATCTTGGCAAACATAAAGGGGCATTGCAAGAATGCGAAAGAGTACTTTATCTGTATATATATATATATATGGTGGACATTTTCAATATATAGAGATATAGAGGATTAGCTTCGATGGAATGAGATGATTGGCGGCATACCGAACCCATTGGCTAACGGAACAACTTACGTAAAAGCTCTTCGAGTCCTTCTTGCAGTTGGCCTTACTGATACACTTGTCCTGCACCGCCTCAAAGACCTTCGGCATGGAGGCAATCAGGGCCAAGGTGACGCACGGATGCTTGTCGGAGCGGAGGGCCATCACCTCATTGGCCCGCTCCTCGTGGGTGACCATGGCCAGAGCCGCCTCCGGGTACTTGTAGTAGATGGCATAGTCAATGGCACTCATGTCCAGGACATTATAGACCAGCTTGCATTGCATGGACATCAGCACCGAGATGGCATGCGGCTTGTTCTCCATGGTGGCCAGGTGGAGAGCAGTGTTCTGTGTGGGGATTGGAGGAAGCTTAGCAGCCAGAACAGTGTGAGAGTGTGCCAGGCGAGCAGCCACTTACCCCATCCTTGTCCACTTGATCGAGCAGATGGGAGTGCACCGAGTGCAGCAGCTCAATGGTCTCGGTATAGCCGGACATGGCCGCCAGCTGGAGAGGATTGCGTCCGGTGTGATCCCTGTGCAGCAGAGCCCCGCGGTTGAGCAGCAGCTGGACCACACGGGTGTGCCCCTGCTGGGAGGAAATGTGCAGCGGAGTCATCCCTGCCCCGTCGCTTTCGTTGATGATGAACGAGCCCTTCTCCGAGTCGAGCAGCTGGCGCACGGTGTTGTAGCGGCCGTAGCGGGCGGCAAAGTGCAGCGGACTCTCGTTGTTGTT